>NC_135497.1:81023024-81397872 GCF_052857255.1 Amblyomma americanum | reverse complement strand
ACCTAGAGAGTAATAGAGATATCAGTGGATGGAGAAGCGAAGTGGTCAGAGAAGTGGAGGAGGCCACAGAGACGGCGGCTGATGAATGCGAAACAGGGGCGCTAGACAGACACCTGCTTAACTTGTGGAAGCGAAAAAAGCAGTGGAAATAGCAGCTTAGGGGCCGCACGTAGGATAGTGGACTCGGAAGAAGGATCCCAAACTCGGCCGAGAGATAGGACGCACAGGAGTAACCTAGGAGAAATAAAGGATATCAGTGCATGGAGCCGCAAAGTGCTCAGAGAAGTGGAGGAGGTCACATAGACGTTTGCTAATGAAAGCGAAGCAGATGCAATAGACAGACGTGTGCTTAACCTGTGGAAGCGAAAGAAGCATTATGCTGAGCAGCTTAGGGGCCGCACGTGGGACAGTGTGCTCGGTAAAAGGATCCTCAACTCGGCAGAGAGATAGGGCGCACAGGACTAACATAGGAGAAATAAAGGATATCAATGCATGGAGCCGCAAAGTGGTCAGAGGTGGAGGAGATCACAGAGACAGTGGCTGATGAAAGCGAAGCAGGGGCACTATACACACGTTTGCTTAACCTGTGGAAGCGAAAGAAGCAGTGGAAAGAGCAGCTTAGGGGCTCCACGTGGGACTGTGGGCTCCGAAAAAGGATCTCCAACTCGGCAGAGAGATAGGGCGCACAGGAGTAACCTAGGAGAAATAAAAGATATCAATGCATGGAGCCGCGAAGTGGTCAGAGAAGTGGAGGAGGTCACAGAGACGGTGGCTGATGAAACCGAAGCAGGGGCACTACACAGACGTCTGCTTAACCTGTGGAAGCGAAAGAAGAAGTGGGAAGAGCAACCTAGGGGCTGCACGTGGGACAGTGGGCTCCGAAAAGTATCCCGAAATCGGCAGAGAGATAGGGCGTCCAGGAGTAACCTAGGAGAATTAAAGGATATCAATGCATGGAGCCGCGAAGTGGTCACAGAAGTGGAGGAGGTAACATAGAGGGTGGCTGATGAAAGCCAAGCAGCCGGGGCACCAGACAGACGTCTGCTTAACCTGTGGAAGCGAAAGAAGCAGTGGGAAGAGCAGCTGAGGGGCCGCACGTGGGACAGTGGGCTCCGGATAAGGATCCCCAACTCGGCAGAGAGATGGGGGCACAGGAGTAACCTACAGAGAAATAGAGATATCAGTGGATGGAGAAGCGAAGTGGTCAGAGAAGTGGAGGAGGCCACAGAGACGGCGGCTGATGAATGCGAAACAGGGGCGCTAGACAGACGTCTGCTTAACTTGTGGAAGCGAAAAAAGCAGTGGAAATAGCAGCTTAGGGGCCGCACGTAGGATAGTGGACTCGGAAGAAGGATCCCAAACTCGGCCGAGAGATAGGACGCACAGGAGTAACCTAGGAGAAATAAAGGATATCAATGCATGGAGCCGCGAAGCGGTCAGAGAAGGGGAGGAGGTCACAGAGACGGTGGCTGATGAATGCGAAGCAGTGGCGCTAGACAGACGTCTGCTTAACCTGTGGAAGAGAAAAAAGCAGTTATAATAGCAGCTTAGGGGCCGCAGGTGGGACAGTGGTCTCCGAAAAAGGATCCCCAACTCGGCAGAGAGATAGGTCGCACAGGAGTAACCTAGGAGAAATAAAGGATATCAATGCATGGAGCCGCGAAGTGGTCAGAGAAGTGGAGGAGGTCACAGAGACGGTGGCTGATGAATGCGAATCAGGGGCGCTAGACAGACGTCTGCTTAATCTGTCGAAGCGAAAGAAGCAGTGGGAAGAGCAGGTTATGGGCCGCACGAGGGACAGTGGGCTCCGCAAAGGATCCTAAACTCGGCAGAGAGATAGGGCACACAGGAGTAACCTAGGAGAAATAAAGGATATCACTGCATGGAGACGCGAAGTGGTCAGAGAAGTGGAGAAGGTCACAGAGACGGTGCCTGATGAATGCCAATCAGGGGCGCTAGACAGACGTCTGCTTAACCTGTGGAAAAGAAAAGAGCAGTTGGAAGAGCAGCTTAGGAGCCGCACGTGGGACTGTGCTCCGAAAAAGGATCCCCAACTCCGCAGAGAGATAGGGGGCACAGGAGTAACCTAGGTGAAATAAAGGATGTCAATGCATGGAGCCGCAAAGTGGTCAGAGAGGTGGAGGAGGTCACAGAGACGGCGGCTGATGAAAGCGAAGCAGGGGCACTAGACAGACGTCTTCTTAGCCTGTGGAAGCGAAAGAAGCAGTGGGAAGAGCAGCTTATGTGCTTTACGTGGGACTGTGGGCTCCGGAAAAGGATCCCCAACTCGGCATCTAGATAGGGCGCACAGGAGTGACCTAGGAGAAATAAAGGATATCAATGCATGGAGCCGCAAAGTGGTCAGAGAAGTTGAGGAGGTCACAGAGACGTTTGCTAATGAAAGCGAAGCAGAGGCACTAGACAGACGTGTGCTTAACCTGTGGAAGTGAAAGAAGAAGGAGAAGAGCGGCTTATGGGCTGTACGTGGGACAGTGGGCTCCGGAAAAGTATCCCCAACTCGGCAGACACATAGGGCGCACAGGAGTAACCTAGGAGAAATAAAGGTTATCAATGCATGGAGCCGCGAATTGGTCACAGAAGTGGAGGAGGTCACAGAGACGGTGGCTGATGAAAGCGAAGCAGGGGCACTAGACAGATGTCTGCTTAAACTGTGGAAGCGAAAGAAGCAGGGGGAAGAGCAGTTTGGAGCCGCACGTCGGACAGTGGGCTCCGAAAAAGGATCCGGAACTCGGCAGACAGATTGAGGGCACAGGAGTAACCTAGGAGAAATAAAGATATCAATGCATGGAGAAGCTAAGTGGTCAGAGAAGTGGAGGAGGTCACCGAGACAGTGGCTGATGAAAGCCAAGCAGGGGCACTACACAGACGTCTGCTTAACCTGTGGAAGCGAAAGAAGCAGTGGGAAGAGCAACCTAGGGGCTGCACCTGGGACAGTGGGCTCCGAAAAGGATCCCCAAATCGGCAGAGAGATAGGGCGCACAGGAGTAACCTAGGAGAAATAAAGGATATCACTGCATGGAGACGCGAAGTGGTCAGAGAAGTGGAGGAGGTCACAGAGACGGTGGCTGATGAATGCGAATCAGGGGCGCTAGACAGACGTCTGCTTAACCTGTGGAAGAGAAAAAAGCAGTTGGAAGAGCAGCTTAGGAGCCGCACGAGGGACTGTGCTCCGAAAAGGATCCCCAACTCCGCAGAGAGATAGGGCGCACAGGAGTAACCTAGGTGAAATAAAGGATGTCAATGCATGGAGCCGCAAAGTGGTCAGAGAGGTGGAGGAGGTCACAGAGACGGCGGCTGATGAAAGCGAAGCAGGGGCACTAGACAGACGTCTTTTTAAGCTGTGGAAGCGAAAGAAGCAGTGGGAAGAGCAGCTTATAGGCTTTACGTGGGACTGTGGGCTCCGGAAAAGGATCCCCAACTCGGCATCGAGATAGGGCGCACAGGAGTAACCTTGGAGAAATAAAGGATATCAATGCATGGAGCCGCAAAGTGGTCAGAGAAGTGGAGGAGGTCACAGAGACGTTTGCTAATGAAAGCGAAGCAGAGGCACTAGACAGACGTGTGCTTAACCTGTGGAAGCGAAAGAAGCATTGGGCAGAGCAGCTTAGAGGCCGCACTTAGGATAGTGGGCTCCGAAAAAGGATCCCAAACTCGGTAGGAAGATAGGGTGCACAGGAGTTACCTAGGAGAAATAAAGGAGGTCAATGCATGGAGCCGCGGCGTGGTCAGAGAAGTGGAGGAGATCACAGAGACGGTGGCTGATGAAAGCGAAGCACGGGCACTACATACGTCTGCTTAACCTGTTGATGCGAAGGAAGCAGTGGGAAGAGCAGCTTAGGGGCCACGCGTGCGACAGTGGGCTTCGAAAGCGACCCTTATCTCGGCAGAGAGATACGGCGCACAGGAGTAACTTAGGAGAAATAAAGGATATCAATACATGGATCCGCAAAGTGCTCAGACAAGTGGAGGAGGTCACATAGACGTTTGCTAATGAAAGCGAAGGAGATGCAATAGACAGACGTGTGCTTAACCTGTGGAAGCGAAAGAAGCATTATGCTGAGCAGCTTAGGGGCCGCACGTGGGACAGTGTGCTCGGTAAAAGGATCCTCAACTCGGCAGAGACATAGGGCGCACAGGACTAACATAGGAGAAATAAAGGATATCAATGCATGGAGCCGCAAAGTGGTCAGAGGTGGAGGAGATCACAGAGACAGTGGCTGATGAAAGCGAAGCAGGGGCACTATACACACGTTTGCTTAACCTGTGGAAGCGAAAGAAGCAGTGCAAAGAGCAGCTTAGGGGCTCCACGTGGGACTGTGGGCTCCGAAAAAGGATCTCCAACTCGGCAGAGAGATAGGGCGCACAGGAGTAACCTAGGAGAAATAAAAGATATCAATGCACGGAGCCGCGAAGTGGTCAGAGTAGTGGAGGAGGTCACAGAGACGGTGGCTAATGAAACCGAAGCAGGGGCACTACACAGACGTCTGCTTAACCTGTGGAAGCGAAAGAAGAAGTGGGAAGAGCAACCTAGGGGCTGCACGTGGGACAGTGGGCTCCGAAAAGTATCCCCAAATCGGCAGAGAGATAGGGCGTCCAGGAGTAACCTAGGAGAAATAAAGGATATCAATGCATGGAGCCGCGAAGTGGTCACAGAAGTGGAGGAGGTAACATAGAGGGTGGCTGATGAAAGCCAAGCAGCCGGGGCACTAGACAGACGTCTGCTTAACCTGTGGAAGCGAAAGAAGCAGTGGGAAGAGCAGCTTAGGGGCCGCACGTGGGACAGTGGGCTCCGGAAAAGGATCCCCAACTCGGCAGAGAGATGGGGGCACAGGAGTAACCTAGAGAGTAATAGAGATATCAGTGGATGGAGAAGCGAAGTGGTCAGAGAAGTGGAGGAGGCCACAGAGACGGCGGCTGATGAATGCGAAACAGGGGCGCTAGACAGACGTCTGCTTAACTTGTGGAAGCGAAAAAAGCAGTGGAAATAGCAGCTTAGGGGCCGCACGTAGGATAGTGGACTCGGAAGAAGGATCCCAAACTCGGCCGAGAGATAGGACGCACAGGAGTAACCTAGGAGAAATAAAGGATATCAGTGCATGGAGCCGCAAAGTGCTCAGAGAAGTGGAGGAGGTCACATAGACGTTTGCTAATGAAAGCGAAGCAGATGCAATAGACAGACGTGTGCTTAACCTGTGGAAGCGAAAGAAGCATTATGCTGAGCAGCTTAGGGGCCGCACGTGGGACAGTGTGCTCGGCAAAATGATCCTCAACTCGGCAGAGAGATAGGGCGCACAGGACTAACATAGGAGAAATAAAGGATATCAATGCATGGAGCCGCAAAGTGTTCAGAGGTGGAGGAGATCACAGAGACAGTGGCTGATGAAAGCGAAGCAGGGGCACTATACACACGTTTGCTTAACCTGTGGAAGCGAAAGAAGCAGTGGAAAGAGCAGCTTAGAGGCTCCACGTGGGACTGTGGGCTCCGAAAAAGGATCTCCAACTCGGCAGAGAGATAGGGCGCACAGGAGTAACCTAGGAGAAATAAAAGATATCAATGCATGGAGCCGCGAAGTGGTCAGAGAAGTGGAGGAGGTCACAGAGACGGTGGCTGATGAAACCGAAGCAGGGGCACTACACAGACGTCTGCTTAACCTGTGGAAGCGAAAGAAGAAGTGGGAAGAGCAACCTAGGGGCTGCACGTGGGACAGTGGGCTCCGAAAAGTATCCCCAAATCGGCAGAGAGATAGGGCGTCCAGGAGTAACCTAGGAGAAATAAAGGATATCAATGCATGGAGCCGCGAAGTGGTCACAGAAGTGGAGGAGGTAACATAGAGGGTGGCTGATGAAAGCCAAGCAGCCGGGGCACCAGACAGACGTCTGCTTAACCTGTGGAAGCGAAAGAAGCAGTGGGAAGAGCAGCTGAGGGGCCGCACGTGGGACAGTGGGCTCCGGATAAGGATCCCCAACTCGGCAGAGAGATGGGGGCACAGGAGTAACCTACAGAGAAATAGAGATATCAGTGGATGGAGAAGCGAAGTGGTCAGAGAAGTGGAGGAGGCCACAGAGACGGCGGCTGATGAATGCGAAACAGGGGCGCTAGACAGACGTCTGCTTAACTTGTGGAAGCGAAAAAAGCAGTGGAAATAGCAGCTTAGGGGCCGCACGTAGGATAGTGGACTCGGAAGAAGGATCCCAAACTCGGCCGAGAGATAGGACGCACAGGAGTAACCTAGGAGAAATAAAGGATATCAATGCATGGAGCCGCGAAGCGGTCAGAGAAGGGGAGGAGGTCACAGAGACGGTGGCTGATGAATGCGAAGCAGTGGCGCTAGACAGACGTCTGCTTAACCTGTGGAAGAGAAAAAAGCAGTTATAATAGCAGCTTAGGGGCCGCAGGTGGGACAGTGGTCTCCGAAAAAGGATCCCCAACTCGGCAGAGAGATAGGTCGCACAGGAGTAACCTAGGAGAAATAAAGGATATCAATGCATGGAGCCGCGAAGTGGTCAGAGAAGTGGAGGAGGTCACAGAGACGGTGGCTGATGAATGCGAATCAGGGGCGCTAGACAGACGTCTGCTTAATCTGTCGAAGCGAAAGAAGCAGTGGGAAGAGCAGGTTATGGGCCGCACGAGGGACAGTGGGCTCCGCAAAGGATCCTAAACTCGGCAGAGAGATAGGGCACACAGGAGTAACCTAGGAGAAATAAAGGATATCACTGCATGGAGACGCGAAGTGGTCAGAGAAGTGGAGAAGGTCACAGAGACGGTGCCTGATGAATGCCAATCAGGGGCGCTAGACAGACGTCTGCTTAACCTGTGGAAAAGAAAAGAGCAGTTGGAAGAGCAGCTTAGGAGCCGCACGTGGGACTGTGCTCCGAAAAAGGATCCCCAACTCCGCAGAGAGATAGGGGGCACAGGAGTAACCTAGGTGAAATAAAGGATGTCAATGCATGGAGCCGCAAAGTGGTCAGAGAGGTGGAGGAGGTCACAGAGACGGCGGCTGATGAAAGCGAAGCAGGGGCACTAGACAGACGTCTTCTTAGCCTGTGGAAGCGAAAGAAGCAGTGGGAAGAGCAGCTTATGTGCTTTACGTGGGACTGTGGGCTCCGGAAAAGGATCCCCAACTCGGCATCTAGATAGGGCGCACAGGAGTGACCTAGGAGAAATAAAGGATATCAATGCATGGAGCCGCAAAGTGGCCAGAGAAGTTGAGGAGGTCACAGAGACGTTTGCTAATGAAAGCGAAGCAGAGGCACTAGACAGACGTGTGCTTAACCTGTGGAAGTGAAAGAAGAAGGAGAAGAGCGGCTTATGGGCTGTACGTGGGACAGTGGGCTCCGGAAAAGTATCCCCAACTCGGCAGACACATAGGGCGCACAGGAGTAACCTAGGAGAAATAAAGGTTATCAATGCATGGAGCCGCGAATTGGTCACAGAAGTGGAGGAGGTCACAGAGACGGTGGCTGATGAAAGCGAAGCAGGGGCACTAGACAGATGTCTGCTTAAACTGTGGAAGCGAAAGAAGCAGGGGGAAGAGCAGTTTGGAGCCGCACGTCGGACAGTGGGCTCCGAAAAAGGATCCGGAACTCGGCAGACAGATTGAGGGCACAGGAGTAACCTAGGAGAAATAAAGATATCAATGCATGGAGAAGCTAAGTGGTCAGAGAAGTGGAGGAGGTCACCGAGACAGTGGCTGATGAAAGCCAAGCAGGGGCACTACACAGACGTCTGCTTAACCTGTGGAAGCGAAAGAAGCAGTGGGAAGAGCAACCTAGGGGCTGCACCTGGGACAGTGGGCTCCGAAAAGGATCCCCAAATCGGCAGAGAGATAGGGCGCACAGGAGTAACCTAGGAGAAATAAAGGATATCACTGCATGGAGACGCGAAGTGGTCAGAGAAGTGGAGGAGGTCACAGAGACGGTGGCTGATGAATGCGAATCAGGGGCGCTAGACAGACGTCTGCTTAACCTGTGGAAGAGAAAAAAGCAGTTGGAAGAGCAGCTTAGGAGCCGCACGAGGGACTGTGCTCCGAAAAGGATCCCCAACTCCGCAGAGAGATAAGGCGCACAGGAGTAACCTAGGTGAAATAAAGGATGTCAATGCATGGAGCCGCAAAGTGGTCAGAGAGGTGGAGGAGGTCACAGAGACGGCGGCTGATGAAAGCGAAGCAGGGGCACTAGACAGACGTCTTTTTAAGCTGTGGAAGCGAAAGAAGCAGTGGGAAGAGCAGCTTATAGGCTTTACGTGGGACTGTGGGCTCCGGAAAAGGATCCCCAACTCGGCATCGAGATAGGGCGCACAGGAGTAACCTTGGAGAAATAAAGGATATCAATGCATGGAGCCGCAAAGTGGTCAGAGAAGTGGAGGAGGTCACAGAGACGTTTGCTAATGAAAGCGAAGCAGAGGCACTAGACAGACGTGTGCTTAACCTGTGGAAGCGAAAGAAGCATTCTGCAGAGCAGCTTAGAGGCCGCACTTAGGATAGTGGGCTCCGAAAAAGGATCCCAAACTCGGTAGGAAGATAGGGTGCACAGGAGTTACCTAGGAGAAATAAAGGAGGTCAATGCATGGAGCCGCGGCGTGGTCAGAGAAGTGGAGGAGATCACAGAGACGGTGGCTGATGAAAGCGAAGCACGGGCACTACACAGACGTCTGCTTAACCTGTTGATGCGAAGGAAGCAGTGGGAAGAGCAGCTTAGGGGCCACGCGTGCGACAGTGGGCTTCGAAAGCGACCCTTATCTCGGCAGAGAGATACGGCGCACAGGAGTAACTTAGGAGAAATAAAGGATATCAATACATGGATCCGCAAAGTGCTCAGAGAAGTGGAGGAGGTCACATAGACGTTTGCTAATGAAAGCGAAGGAGATGCAATAGACAGACGTGTGCTTAACCTGTGGAAGCGAAAGAAGCATTATGCTGAGCAGCTTAGGGGCCGCACGTGGGACAGTGTGCTCGGTAAAAGGATCCTCAACTCGGCAGAGACATAGGGCGCACAGGACTAACATAGGGAAAATAAAGGATATCAATGCATGGAGCCGCAAAGTGGTCAGAGGTGGAGGAGATCACAGAGACAGTGGCTGATGAAAGCGAAGCAGGGGCACTATACACACGTTTGCTTAACCTGTGGAAGCGAAAGAAGCAGTGCAAAGAGCAGCTTAGGGGCTCCACGTGGGACTGTGGGCTCCGAAAAAGGATCTCCAACTCGGCAGAGAGATAGGGCGCACAGGAGTAACCTAGGAGAAATAAAAGATATCAATGCACGGAGCCGCGAAGTGGTCAGAGTAGTGGAGGAGGTCACAGAGACGGTGGCTAATGAAACCGAAGCAGGGGCACTACACAGACGTCTGCTTAACCTGTGGAAGCGAAAGAAGAAGTGGGAAGAGCAACCTAGGGGCTGCACGTGGGACAGTGGGCTCCGAAAAGTATCCCCAAATCGGCAGAGAGATAGGGCGTCCAGGAGTAACCTAGGAGAAATAAAGGATATCAATGCATGGAGCCGCGAAGTGGTCACAGAAGTGGAGGAGGTAACATAGAGGGTGGCTGATGAAAGCCAAGCAGCCGGGGCACTAGACAGACGTCTGCTTAACCTGTGGAAGCGAAAGAAGCAGTGGGAAGAGCAGCTTAGGGGCCGCACGTGGGACAGTGGGCTCCGGAAAAGGATCCCCAACTCGGCAGAGAGATGGGGGCACAGGAGTAACCTAGAGAGAAATAGAGATATCAGTGGATGGAGAAGCGAAGTGGTCAGAGAAGTGGAGGAGGCCACAGAGACGGCGGCTGATGAATGCGAAACAGGGGCGCTAGACAGACGTCTGCTTAACTTGTGGAAGCGAAAAAAGCAGTGGAAATAGCAGCTTAGGGGCCGCACGTAGGATAGTGGACTCGGAAGAAGGATCCCAAACTCGGCCGAGAGATAGGACGCACAGGAGTAACCTAGGAGAAATAAAGGATATCAATGCATGGAGCCGCAAAGTGCTCAGAGAAGTGGAGGAGGTCACATAGACGTTTGCTAATGAAAGCGAAGCAGATGCAATAGACAGACGTGTGCTTAACCTGTGGAAGCGAAAGAAGCATTATGCTGAGCAGCTTAGGGGCCGCACGTGGGACAGTGTGCTCGGTAAAAGGATCCTCAACTCGGCAGAGAGATAGGGCGCACAGGACTAACATAGGAGAAATAAAGGATATCAATGCATGGAGCCGCAAAGTGGTCAGAGGTGGAGGAGATCACAGAGACAGTGGCTGATGAAAGCGAAGCAGGGGCTCTATACACACGTTTGCTTAACCTGTGGAAGCGAAAGAAGCAGTGGAAAGAGCAGATTAGGTGCTCCACGTGGGACTGTGGGCTCCGAAAAAGGATCTCCAACTCGGCAGAGAGATAGGGCGCACAGGAGTAACCTAGGAGAAATAAAAGATATCAATGCACGGAGCCGCGAAGTGGTCAGAGAAGTGGAGGAGGTCACAGAGACGGTGGCTGATGAAACCGAAGCAGGGGCACTACACAGACGTCTGCTTAACCTGTGGAAGCGAAAGAAGAAGTGGGAAGAGCAACCTAGGGGCTGCACGTGGGACAGTGGGCTCCGAAAAGTATCCCCAAATCGGCAGAGAGATAGGGCGTCCAGGAGTAACCTAGGAGAAATAAAGGATATCAATGCATGGAGCCGCGAAGTGGTCACAGAAGTGGAGGAGATAACATAGAGGGTGGCTGATGAAAGCCAAGCAGCCGGGGCACCAGACAGACGTCTGCTTAACCTGTGGAAGCGAAAGAAGCCGTGGGGAGAGCAGCTGAGGGGCCGCACGTGGGACAGTGGGCTCCGGAAAAGGATCCCCAACTCGGCAGAGAGATGGGGGCACAGGAGTAACCTACAGAGAAATAGAGATATCAGTGGATGGAGAAGCGAAGTGGTCAGAGAAGTGGAGGAGGCCACAGAGACGGCGGCTGATGAATGCGAAACAGGGGCGCTAGACAGACGTCTGCTTAACTTGTGGAAGCGAAAAAAGCAGTGGAAATAGCAGCTTAGGGGCCGCACGTAGGATAGTGGACTCGGAAGAAGGATCCCAAACTCGGCCGAGAGATAGGACGCACAGGAGTAACCTAGGAGAAATAAAGGATATCAATGCATGGAGCCGCGAAGCGGTCAGAGAAGGGGAGGAGGTCACAGAGACGGTGGCTGATGAATGCGAAGCAGTGGCGCTAGACAGACGTCTGCTTAACCTGTGGAAGAG
Organism: Amblyomma americanum; assembly: GCF_052857255.1. Taxonomy (NCBI): domain Eukaryota; kingdom Metazoa; phylum Arthropoda; class Arachnida; order Ixodida; family Ixodidae; genus Amblyomma; species Amblyomma americanum. The sequence goes on along the minus strand of NC_135497.1, from coordinate 81,386,632 downwards.
AAAAAAGCAGTTATAATAGCAGCTTAGGGGCCGCAGGTGGGACAGTGGGCTCCGAAAAAGGATCCCCAACTCGGCAGAGAGATAGGTCGCACAGGAGTAACCTAGGAGAAATAAAGGATATCAATGCATGGAGCCGCGAAGTGGTCAGAGAAGTGGAGGAGGTCACAGAGACGGTGGCTGATGAATGCGAATCAGGGGCGCTAGACAGACGTCTGCTTAATCTGTCGAAGCGAAAGAAGCAGTGGGAAGAGCAGGTTATGGGCCGCACGAGGGACAGTGGGCTCCACAAAGGATCCTAAACTCGGCAGAGAGATAGGGCACACAGGAGTAACCTAGGAGAAATAAAGGATATCACTACATGGAGACGCGAAGTGGTCAGAGAAGTGGAGAAGGTCACAGAGACGGTGCCTGATGAATGCCAATCAGGGGCGCTAGACAGACGTCTGCTTAACCTGTGGAAAAGAAAAGAGCAGTTGGAAGAGCAGCTTAGGAGCCGCACGTGGGACTGTGCTCCGAAAAAGGATCCCCAACTCCGCAGAGAGATAGGGGGCACAGGAGTAACCTAGGTGAAATAAAGGATGTCAATGCATGGAGCCGCAAAGTGGTCAGAGAGGTGGAGGAGGTCACAGAGACGGCGGCTGATGAAAGCGAAGCAGGGGCACTAGACAGACGTCTTCTTAGCCTGTGGAAGCGAAAGAAGCAGTGGGAAGAGCAGCTTATGTGCTTTACGTGGGACTGTGGGCTCCGGAAAAGGATCCCCAACTCGGCATCTAGATAGGGCGCACAGGAGTGACCTAGGAGAAATAAAGGATATCAATGCATGGAGCCGCAAAGTGGTCAGAGGAGGTCACAGAGACGTTTGCTAATGAAAGCGAAGCAGAGGCACTAGACAGACGTGTGCTTAACCTGTGGAAGTGAAAGAAGAAGGAGAAGAGCGGCTTATGGGCTGTACGTGGGACAGTGGGCTCCGGAAAAGTATCCCCAACTCGGCAGACACATAGGGCGCACAGGAGTAACCTAGGAGAAATAAAGGTTATCAATGCATGGAGCCGCGAATTGGTCACAGAAGTGGAGGAGGTCACAGAGACGGTGGCTGATGAAAGCGAAGCAGGGGCACTAGACAGATGTCTGCTTAAACTGTGGAAGCGAAAGAAGCAGGGGGAAGAGCAGTTTGGAGCCGCACGTCGGACAGTGGGCTCCGAAAAAGGATCCGGAACTCGGCAGACAGATTGAGGGCACAGGAGTAACCTAGGAGAAATAAAGATATCAATGCATGGAGAAGCTAAGTGGTCAGAGAAGTGGAGGAGGTCACCGAGACAGTGGCTGATGAAAGCCAAGCAGGGGCACTACACAGACGTCTGCTTAACCTGTGGAAGCGAAAGAAGCAGTGGGAAGAGCAACCTAGGGGCTGCACCTGGGACAGTGGGCTCCGAAAAGGATCCCCAAATCGGCAGAGAGATAGGGCGCACAGGAGTAACCTAGGAGAAATAAAGGATATCAATGCAAGGAGCCGCGAATTGGTCAGAGAAGTGGAGGAGGTCAGAGAGACGGTGGCTGATGAATGCGAATCAGGGGCGCTAGACAGACGTCTGCTTAACCTGTGGAAGAGAAAAAAGCAGTTGGAAGAGCAGCTTAGGAGCCGCACGAGGGACTGTGCTCCGAAAAGGATCCCCAACTCCGCAGAGAGATAGGGCGCACAGGAGTAACCTAGGTGAAATAAAGGATGTCAATGCATGGAGCCGCAAAGTGGTCAGAGAGGTGGAGGAGGTCACAGAGACGGCGGCTGATGAAAGCGAAGCAGGGGCACTAGACAGACGTCTTTTTAAGCTGTGGAAGCGAAAGAAGCAGTGGGAAGAGCAGCTTATAGGCTTTACGTGGGACTGTGGGCTCCGGAAAAGGATCCCCAACTCGGCATCGAGATAGGGCGCACAGGAGTAACCTTGGAGAAATAAAGGATATCAATGCATGGAGCCGCAAAGTGGTCAGAGAAGTGGAGGAGGTCACAGAGACGTTTGCTAATGAAAGCGAAGCAGAGGCACTAGACAGACGTGTGCTTAACCTGTGGAAGCGAAAGAAGCATTGGGCAGAGCAGCTTAGAGGCCGCACTTAGGATAGTGGGCTCCGAAAAAGGATCCCAAACTCGGTAGGAAGATAGGGTGCACAGGAGTTACCTAGGAGAAATAAAGGAGGTCAATGCATGGAGCCGCGGCGTGGTCAGAGAAGTGGAGGAGATCACAGAGACGGTGGCTGATGAAAGCGAAGCACGGGCACTACACAGACGTCTGCTTAACCTGTTGATGCGAAGGAAGCAGTGGGAAGAGCAGCTTAGGGGCCACGCGTGCGACAGTGGGCTTCGAAAGCGACCCTTATCTCGGCAGAGAGATACGGCGCACAGGAGTAACTTAGGAGAAATAAAGGATATCAATACATGGATCCGCAAAGTGCTCAGAGAAGTGGAGGAGGTCACATAGACGTTTGCTAATGAAAGCGAAGGAGATGCAATAGACAGACGTGTGCTTAACCTGTGGAAGCGAAAGAAGCATTATGCTGAGCAGCTTAGGGGCCGCACGTGGGACAGTGTGCTCGGTAAAAGGATCCTCAACTCGGCAGAGACATAGGGCGCACAGGACTAACATAGGAGAAATAAAGGATATCAATGCATGGAGCCGCAAAGTGGTCAGAGGTGGAGGAGATCACAGAGACAGTGGCTGATGAAAGCGAAGCAGAGGCACTATACACACGTTTGCTTAACCTGTGGAAGCGAAAGAAGCAGTGCAAAGAGCAGCTTAGGGGCTCCACGTGGGACTGTGGGCTCCGAAAAAGGATCTCCAACTCGGCAGAGAGATAGGGCGCACAGGAGTAACCTAGGAGAAATAAAAGATATCAATGCACGGAGCCGCGAAGTGGTCAGAGTAGTGGAGGAGGTCACAGAGACGGTGGCTAATGAAACCGAAGCAGGGGCACTACACAGACGTCTGCTTAACCTGTGGAAGCGAAAGAAGAAGTGGGAAGAGCAACCTAGGGGCTGCACGTGGGACAGTGGGCTCCGAAAAGTATCCCCAAATCGGCAGAGAGATAGGGCGTCCAGGAGTAACCTAGGAGAAATAAAGGATATCAATGCATGGAGCCGCGAAGTGGTCACAGAAGTGGAGGAGGTAACATAGAGGGTGGCTGATGAAAGCCAAGCAGCCGGGGCACTAGACAGACGTCTGCTTAACCTGTGGAAGCGAAAGAAGCAGTGGGAAGAGCAGCTTAGGGGCCGCACGTGGGACAGTGGGCTCCGGAAAAGGATCCCCAACTCGGCAGAGAGATGGGGGCACAGGAGTAACCTAGAGAGAAATAGAGATATCAGTGGATGGAGAAGCGAAGTGGTCAGAGAAGTGGAGGAGGCCACAGAGACGGCGGCTGATGAATGCGAAACAGGGGCGCTAGACAGACGTCTGCTTAACTTGTGGAAGCGAAAAAAGCAGTGGAAATAGCAGCTTAGGGGCCGCACGTAGGATAGTGGACTCGGAAGAAGGATCCCAAACTCGGCCGAGAGATAGGACGCACAGGAGTAACCTAGGAGAAATAAAGGATATCAATGCATGGAGCCGCAAAGTGCTCAGAGAAGTGGAGGAGGTCACATAGACGTTTGCTAATGAAAGCGAAGCAGATGCAATAGACAGACGTGTGCTTAACCTGTGGAAGCGAAAGAAGCATTATGCTGAGCAGCTTAGGGGCCGCACGTGGGACAGTGTGCTCGGTAAAAGGATCCTCAACTCGGCAGAGAGATAGGGCGCACAGGACTAACATAGGAGAAATAAAGGATATCAATGCATGGAGCCGCAAAGTGGTCAGAGGTGGAGGAGATCACAGAGACAGTGGCTGATGAAAGCGAAGCAGGGGCTCTATACACACGTTTGCTTAACCTGTGGAAGCGAAAGAAGCAGTGGAAAGAGCAGCTTAGGGGCTCCACGTGGGACTGTGGGCTCCGAAAAAGGATCTCCAACTCGGCAGAGAGATAGGGGCACAGGAGTAACCTAGGAGAAATAAAAGATATCAATGCACGGAGCCGCGAAGTGGTCAGAGAAGTGGAGGAGGTCACAGAGACGGTGGCTGATGAAACCGAAGCAGGGGCACTACACAGACGTCTGCTTAACCTGTGGAAGCGAAAGAAGAAGTGGGAAGAGCAACCTAGGGGCTGCACGTGGGACAGTGGGCTCCGAAAAGTATCCCCAAATCGGCAGAGAGATAGGGCGTCCAGGAGTAACCTAGGAGAAAAAAAGGATATCAATGCATGGAGCCGCGAAGTGGTCACAGAAGTGGAGGAGATAACATAGAGGGTGGCTGATGAAAGCCAAGCAGCCGGGGCACCAGACAGACGTCTGCTTAACCTGTGGAAGCGAAAGAAGCCGTGGGGAGAGCAGCTGAGGGGCCGCACGTGGGACAGTGGGCTCCGGAAAAGGATCCCCAACTCGGCAGAGAGATGGGGGCACAGGAGTAACCTACAGAGAAATAGAGATATCAGTGGATGGAGAAGCGAAGTGGTCAGAGAAGTGGAGGAGGCCACAGAGACGGCGGCTGATGAATGCGAAACAGGGGCGCTGGACAGACGTCTGCTTAACCTGTGGAAGCGAAACAAGCAGTAGGAAGAGCAAGAAGCTTAGGGGCCGCACGTGGGACTGTGCTCCGAAAAAGGATCCCCAACTCCGCAGAGAGATAGGGGGCACAGGAGTAACCTAGGTGAAATAAAGGATGTCAATGCATGGAGCCGCAAAGTGGTCAGAGAGGTGGAGGAGGTCACAGAGACGGCGGCTGATGAAAGCGAAGCAGGGGCACTACACAGACGTCTTCTTAGCCTGTGGAAGCGAAAGAAGCAGTGGGAAGAGCAGCTTATGTGCTTTACGTGGGACTGTGGGCTCCGGAAAAGGATCCCCAACTCGGCATCTAGATAGGGCGCACAGGAGTGACCTAGGAGAAATAAAGGATATCAATGCATGGAGCCGCAAAGTGGTCAGAGAAGTTGAGGAGGTCACAGAGACGTTTGCTAATGAAAGCGAAGCAGAGGCACTAGACAGACGTGTGCTTAACCTGTGGAAGTGAAAGAAGAAGGAGAAGAGCGGCTTATGGGCTGTACGTGGGACAGTGGGCTCCGGAAAAGTATCCCCAACTCGGCAGACACATAGGGCGCACAGGAGTAACCTAGGAGAAATAAAGGTTATCAATGCATGGAGCCGCGAATTGGTCACAGAAGTGGAGGAGGTCACAGAGACGGTGGCTGATGAAAGCGAAGCAGGGGCACTAGACAGATGTCTGCTTAAACTGTGGAAGCGAAAGAAGCAGGGGGAAGAGCAGTTTGGAGCCGCACGTCGGACAGTGGGCTCCGAAAAAGGATCCGGAACTCGGCAGACAGATTGAGGGCACAGGAGTAACCTAGGAGAAATAAAGATATCAATGCATGGAGAAGCTAAGTGGTCAGAGAAGTGGAGGAGGTCACCGAGACAGTGGCTGATGAAAGCCAAGCAGGGGCACTACACAGACGTCTGCTTAACCTGTGGAAGCGAAAGAAGCAGTGGGAAGAGCAACCTAGGGGCTGCACGTGGGACAGTGGGCCCAGAAAAGGATCCCCAAATCGGCAGAGAGATAGGGCGTCCAGGAGTAAGCTAGGAGAAATAAAGGATATCAATGCATGGAGCCGCGAAGTGGTCACAGAAGTGGAGGAGGTAACAGAGAGGGTGGCTGATGAAAGCGAAGCAGCCGGGGCACTAGACAGACGTCTGCTTAACGTGTGGAAGCGAAAGACGCAGTGAGAAGAGCAGCTTAGGGGCCGCACGTCGGACAGTGGGCTCAAAAAAAGGATATGTAACTCGGCAGACAGATACGGGGCACAGGAGTAACCTAGGAGAAATAAAGGATATCAATGCATGGAGACGCGAAGTGGTCACAGAAGTGGAGGAAGTCGCAGAGACGTTGGCTGATGAAGGCGAATCAGGGGCACTGGACAGACGTCTGCTTAACCTGTGGAAGCGAAACAAGCAGTAGGAAGAGCAAGAAGCTTAGGGGCCGCACGTGGGACAGTGGGCTCCGAAAAAGGATCCCCAACTCGCCAGAGAGATTGAGGGCACAAGAGTAACCTAGGAGAAATAAAGATATCAATGCATGGAGAAGCGAAGTGGTCAGAGAAGTGGAGGTCACAGAGACGGTGGCTGATGAAAGCGAAGCAGGGGCACAAGACAGACGTCTGCTTAAAATGTGGAAGCGAAAGAAGCAGTTGGAGTAGCAGCTTAGGGGCCGCACGTGGGACAGTGGGCTTCGAAAAAGGATTTCCAGCTCGGCAGAGAGATAGGGCGCACAGGAGTAACCTAGGAGAAATTAAGGATATCAATGCATGGAGCCGCGAAATGGTCAGAGAAGTGGAGGAGGTCACAGAGACGGTGGCGGATGAATGCGAAGCAGGGGCGCTAGACAGACGTCTGCTTAACCTGTGGAAGAGAAAGAAGCAGTGGGAAGAGCAGCTTATGGGCTGTACGTGGGACTGTGGGCTCCGTAAAAGGATCCCCAACTCGGCAGAGAGATAGGGAGCTCAGGAGTAACCTAGGAGAAATAAAGGATATCAATGCATGGAGCCCCGAAGTGGTCAGAGACGTGGAGGAGGTCACAGAGACGGTGGCTGATGAAAGCGAAGCAGGGGCACTAGACAGACGTCTGGTTAACCTGTGGAAACGAAAGAAGCAGTGGGAAGAGCAGATAGGGGCCGCACGTGGGACAGTAGACTCCGAAAAAGGATCCCCAACTCGGCAGAAAGATAGGGCGCACAGGAGTAACCTAGGGGAAATAAAGGATATCAATGCATGGAGCCGCGAAGCGGTCACCGCAGTGGAGAAGGTCACAGAGACGGTGGCAGATGAAAGTGAAGCAGGGGCACTAGTCAGATGTCTGCTTAACCTGCGGAAGCGAAAGAAGCAGTGGGAAGAGCAACCTAGGGGCTGCACGTGGGACAGTGGGCTCAGAAAAAGGATCCCTAACTCGGCAGAGATATAGGGTGTACAGGAGTAACCAAGGAAAAATAAAGGATGTCAATGCATGAAGCCGCGAAGTGGTCAGAGAAGTGGAGGAGGTCACAGAGATGTTTGCTAATGAAAGCGAAGCAGAGGCACTAGACAGACGTGTGCTTAACCTGTGGAAGCGAAAGAAGCATTGGGCAGAGCAGCTTAGGGGCCGCACGTGGGACAGTGTGCTCGGAAAAAGGATCCTCAACTCGGCAGAGAGATAGAGCGCACATGAGTAACCTAGGAGAAATAAAGGAGACCAATGCATGGAGCCGCGAAGTGGTCACAGAAGTGGAGGAGGTCACAGAGAGGGTGGCTAATAAAAGCGAAGCAGGGGCACTAGACAGACGTCTGCTCAACCTGTGGAAGCGAAAGAAGCATTGGGAAGAGCAGCTTAGGGGCCGCACGTCGGACAGTGGGCTCCGAAAGCGATCCTTATCTCGGCAGAGAGATAGGGCGCACAGGAGTAACTTAGGAGAAATAAAGGATATCAATGTATGGAGCCGCAAAGTGGTCAGAGAAGTGGAGGAGGTCACAGAGACGTTTGCTAATGAACGCGAAGCAGAGGCACTAGACAGACGTGTGCTTAACCTGTGGAAGCGAAAGAAGCATTGGGCAGAGCAGCTTAGGGGCCGCACGTGGGACAGTGGGCTCAAAAAAAGGATCCCTAACTCGGCAGAGATATAGGGTGTACAGGAGTAACCTAGGAAAAATAAAGGATGTCAATGCATGGAGCCGCGAAGTGGTCAGAGAGGTGGAGGAGGTCACAGAGACGGTGACTGATGAAAGCGGAGCAGGGGCACTAGACAGGCGTCTGCTTAACGTGTGTAAGCGAAAGAAGCAGTGAGAAGAGCAGCTTAGGGGCCGCACGTGTGACAGTGGGCTCCGAGAAGGATCCCCAAATCGGCAAAGAGATAGGGCGTCCAGGAGTAACCTAGGAGAAATAAAGCATATGAATGCATGGAGCCGCGAAGTGGTCAGAGAGGTGGAGGAGGTCACAGAGACGGTGGCTGATGAAAGCGAAGCAGTTGCACTAGACACGTCTGCTTAACCTGTGGTAGCGAAAGAAGTAGTGCGAAGAGCAGCTTAGGGGCCGCACGTGGGAAACTGGGCTCCGAAAAGGATCCCCAACACGGCAGAGATAGGGCGCACAGTAGTAACCTAGGAGAAATAAAGGATAACAATGCATGGAGCCGCAAAGTGGTCAGAGAGGTAGAGGAGGTCGCAGAGACGGTGGCTGATGAATGCGAAGCAGGGGCACTATACAGACGTTTGCTTAACCTGTGGAAGCGAACGAAGCAGTGGGAAGAGCAGCTTAGGGACCCCACGTGGGACTGTGGGCTCCGAAAAAGGATCCCCAACTCGGCAGAGAGATAGGGCGCACAGGAGTAACCTAGGAGAAATAAAGGATATCAATGCATGGAGCCACGAAGTGGTCAGAGAAGTCGATGAGGTCACAGAGACGGTGGCTGATGAAAGGGAAGCAGGGGCACTAGACAGACGTCTGGTTAACCTGTGGAAGCGAAAGAAGCAGTGGGAAGAGCAGATAGGGGCCGCACGTGGGACAGTAGGCTCCGAAAAAGGATCCCCAACTCGGCAGAAAGATAGGGCGCACAGGAGTAACCTAGGGGAAATAAAGGATATCAATGCATGTAGCCGCGAAGCGGTCACCGCAGTGGAGAAGGTCACAGAGACGGTGGCTGATGAAAGTGAAGCAGGGGCACTAGTCAGACGTCTGCTTAACCTGCGGAAGCGAAAGGAGCAGTGGGAAGAGCAACCTAGGGGCTGCACGTGGGACAGTGGGCTCACAAAAAGGATCCCTAACTCGGCAGAGAGATAGGGTGTACAGGAGTAACCAAGGCAAAATAAAGGATATCAATGCATGGTGCCGCGAAGTGGTCACAGAAGTGGAGGAGGTGACAGAGAGGGTGGCTGATGAAAGCGAAGCAGGGGTACTAGACAGACGTCTGCTAAACCTGTGGAAGCGAAAGAAGCAGTGGGAAGAGCAGCTTAGGGGCCACACGTCGGACAGTGGGCTCCGAAAAAGGATAAATAACTCGGCAGACAGATTCGGGGCACAGGAGTAACCTATGAGAAATAAAGCATATGAATGCATGGAGCCGCAGAGTGGTCAGAGAGGTGGAGGAGGTCACAGAGACGGTGGCTGATGAAAGCGAAGCAGGGGCACTAGACACGTCTGCTTAACCTGTGGAAGCGAAAGAAGCAGTGGGAAGAGCAGCTTATGGGCTTTACGTGGGACTGTGGGCTCCGGAAAAGCATCCTCAACTCGGCATCGAGATAGGGCGCACAGGAGTAACCTAGGAGAAATTAAGGATATCAATGCATAGAGCCGCAAAGTATTCAGAGAGGTGGAGGAGGTCACAGAGACGGTGGCTGATGAAAGCGAAGCAGGGGCACTAAACAGACGTCTGCTTAACCTGTAGTAGCGAAAGAAGCATTCGGAAGAGCAGCTTAGAGGCCGCACGTAGGACAGTGGGCTCCGAAAAAGGATATGTAACTCGGCAGACAGATATGGTGCACAGGAGTAACCAAGGATAAATAAAGCATATGAATGCATGGAGCCACGAAGTGGTCAGAGAGGTGGAGGAGGTCACAGAGACGGTGGCTGATTAAAGAGAAGCAGGGGCGCTAGACAGACGTCTGCTTAACCTGTGGAAGAGAAAGAAGCAGTGGGAAGAGCAGCTTATGGGCCGTACGTTGGACAGTGGGCTCCGCAAAAGGATCCCCAACTCGGCAGCGAGATAGGGCGCACAGGTGTAACCTAGGAGAAATAAAGGATATCAATGCATGGAGACGCGAAGTGGTCACAGAAGTGGAGGAGGTCACAGAGACGGTGGCTGATGAAAGCGAAGCAGGGGCACTAGACAGACGTCTGCTCAACCTGTGGAAGCGAAAGAAGCAGTGGGAAGAGGAGCTTAGGAGCCACACGTCGGAGAGTGGGCTCCGAAAAAGGATCCAGAACTCGGCAGACAGATTGAGGGCACAGGAGTAACCTAGGAGAAATAAAGATATCAATGCATGGAGAAGCGAAGTGGTCAGAGAAGTGGACGAGGTCACAGAGACGGTGGATGATGAAAGCGAAGCAGGGGCACTAGACAGACGTCTGCTTTACCTGTGGAAGCGAAAGAACCAGTGGGAAGAGCAGCTTATGGGATGTACGTGGGACGGTGGGCTCCGTAAAAGGATCCCCAACTCGGCAGAGAGAGAGGGCGCTCAGGAGTAACCTAGGAGAAATAGAGGATATCAATGCATGGAGCCGCGAAGTGGTCAGAGAGGTGGAGGAGGCCACAGAGACGGTGGCTGATGAATGCGAAGCATGGGCACTAGACAGACGTCTGCTTAACCTGTGGAAGCGAAAGAAGCAGTGGCAAGAGCAGCTTAGGTGCCGCACGTGGGACAGTGGGCTCCGAAAAAGGATCCCCAACTCGGCAGATAATTGAAGGCACAAGAGTAACCTAAGAGAAATAAAGATATCAATGCATGGAGAAGCGATGCGGTCAGAGAAGTGGAGGAGGTCACAGAGACGGTGGCTGATGAATGCGAAGCAGGGGCGCTAGACCGACGTCTGCTTAACCTGTGGAAGTGAAAGAAGAAGGACAAGAGCGGCTTATGGGCTGTACGTGGGACAGTGGGCTCCGGAAAAGTATCCCCAACTCGGCAGAGACATAGGGCGCACAGGAGTAACCTAGGAGAAATAAAGGATATCAATGCATGGAGCCGCGAATTGGTCACAGAAGTGGAGGAGGTCACAGAGACGGTGGCTGATGAAAGCGAAGCAGGGGCACTAGACAGACGTCTGCTTAAACTGTGGAAGCGAAAGAAGCAGTGAAAAGAGCAGTTTGGAGCCGCACGTCGGACAGTAGGCTCCGAAACAGGATCCGGAACTCGGCAGACAGATTGAGGGCACAGGAGTAACCTAGGAGAAATAAAGATATCAATGCATGGAGAAGCGAAGTGGTCAGAGAAGTGGAGGAGGTCACAGAGACGGTGGCTGATGAATGCGAAGCAGGGGCCCTAGACAGACGTCTGCTTAACCTGTGGAAGCGAAAGAAGCAGTGGGAAGAGCAGCTTAGGGGCCGCACGTGGGACAGTGGGCTCCGAAAAAGGATCCCCATCTCGGCATCGAGATAGGGCGCACAGGAGTAACCTAGGAGAAATTAAGGATATCAATGGATGGAGCCGCAAAGTGGTCAGAGAAGTGGAGGAAGTCACAGAGACGTTTGCTAATGAAAGCAAAGCAGAGGCACTAGACAGACGTGTGCTTAACCTGGGGAAGCGAAAGAAGCATTGGGCACAGCGGCTTATGGGCTGTACGTGGGACAGTGGGCTCCGGAAAAGATCCCCAACTCGGCAGAGACATAGTTCGCACAGGAGTAACCTAGGAGAAATAAAGGATATCAATGCTCGGAGCCACGAATTGGTCACAGAAGTGGAGGAGGTCACAGAGACGGTGGATAATGAAAGCGAAGCAGGCGCACTAGACAGACGGCTGCTTAACCTGTGGAAGCGAAAGAAGCAGTGGGAAGAGCAGCTTAGGAGCCGCATGTCGGACAGTGGGCTCCGAAAAAGGATCCGGAACTCGGCAGACAGATTGAGGGCACAGGAGTAACCTAGGAGAAATAAAGATATCAATGCATGGAGAAGAGAAGTGGTCAGAGAGGTGGAGGAGGTCACAGAGACGGAGGCTGATGAAAGCGAAGCAGGGGCACTATACAGACGTTTGCTTAACCTGTGGAAGCGAACGAAGCAGTGGGAAGAGCAGCTTAGGGACCCCACGTGGGACTGTGGGCTCCGAAAAAGGATCCCCAACTCGGCAGAGAGATAGGGCGCACAGGAGTAACCTAGGAGAAATAAAGGATATCAATGCATGGAGCCACGAAGTGGTCAGAGAAGTGGATGAGGTCACAGAGACGGTGGCTGATGAAAGCGAAGCAGGGGCACTAGACAGACGTCTGGTTAACCTGTGGAAGCGAAAGAAGCAGTGGGAAGAGCAGATAGGGGCCGCACGTGGGACAGTAGGCTCCGAAAAAGGATCCCTAACTCGGCAGAGAGATAGGGTGTACAGGAGTAACCAAGGCAAAATAAAGGATATCAATGCATGGTGCCGCGAAGTGGTCACAGAAGTGGAGGAGGTGACAGAGAGGGTGGCTGATGAAAGCGAAGCAGGGGTACTAGACAGACGTCTGCTAAACCTGTGGAAGCGAAAGAAGCAGTGGGAAGAGCAGCTTAGGGGCCACACGTCGGACAGTGGGCTCCGAAAAAGGATAAATAACTCGGCAGACAGATTCGGGGCACAGGAGTAACCTATGAGAAATAAAGCATATGAATGCATGGAGCCGCAGAGTGGTCAGAGAGGTGGAGGAGGTCACAGAGACGGTGGCTGATGAAAGCGAAGCAGGGGCACTAGACACGTCTGCTTAACCTGTGGAAGCGAAAGAAGCAGTGGGAAGAGCAGCTTATGGGCTTTACGTGGGACTGTGGGCTCCGGAAAAGCATCCTCAACTCGGCATCGAGATAGGGCGCACAGGAGTAACCTAGGAGAAATTAAGGATATCAATGCATAGAGCCGCAAAGTATTCAGAGAGGTGGAGGAGGTCACAGAGACGGTGGCTGATGAAAGCGAAGCAGGGGCACTAAACAGACGTCTGCTTAACCTGTAGTAGCGAAAGAAGCATTGGGAAGAGCAGCTTAGAGGCCGCACGTAGGACAGTGGGCTCCGAAAAAGGATATGTAACTCGGCAGACAGATATGGTGCACAGGAGTAACCAAGGATAAATAAAGCATATGAATGCATGGAGCCACGAAGTGGTCAGAGAGGTGGAGGAGGTCACAGAGACGGTGGCTGATTAAAGAGAAGCAGGGGCGCTAGACAGACGTCTGCTTAACCTGTGGAAGAGAAAGAAGCAGTGGGAAGAGCAGCTTATGGGCCGTACGTTGGACAGTGGGCTCCGCAAAAGGATCCCCAACTCGGCAGCGAGATAGGGCGCACAGGTGTAACCTAGGAGAAATAAAGGATATCAATGCATGGAGACGCGAAGTGGTCACAGAAGTGGAGGAGGTCACAGAGACGGTGGCTGATGAAAGCGAAGCAGGGGCACTAGACAGACGTCTGCTCAACCTGTGGAAGCGAAAGAAGCAGTGGGAAGAGGAGCTTAGGAGCCACACGTCGGAGAGTGGGCTCCGAAAAAGGATCCAGAACTCGGCAGACAGATTGAGGGCACAGGAGTAACCTAGGAGAAATAAAGATATCAATGCATGGAGAAGCGAAGTGGTCAGAGAAGTGGACGAGGTCACAGAGACGGTGGATGATGAAAGCGAAGCAGGGGCACTAGACAGACGTCTGCTTTACCTGTGGAAGCGAAAGAACCAGTGGGAAGAGCAGCTTATGGGATGTACGTGGGACGGTGGGCTCCGTAAAAGGATCCCCAACTCGGCAGAGAGAGAGGGCGCTCAGGAGTAACCTAGGAGAAATAGAGGATATCAATGCATGGAGCCGCGAAGTGGTCAGAGAGGTGGAGGAGGCCACAGAGACGGTGGCTGATGAATGCGAAGCAGGGGCACTAGACAGACGTCTGCTTAACCTGTGGAAGCGAAAGAAGCAGTGGCAAGAGCAGCTTAGGTGCCGCACGTGGGACAGTGGGCTCCGAAAAAGGATCCCCAACTCGGCAGATAATTGAAGGCACAAGAGTAACCTAAGAGAAATAAAGATATCAATGCATGGAGAAGCGATGCGGTCAGAGAAGTGGAGGAGGTCACAGAGACGGTGGCTGATGAATGCGAAGCAGGGGCGCTAGACCGACGTCTGCTTAACCTGTGGAAGTGAAAGAAGAAGGACAAGAGCGGCTTATGGGCTGTACGTGGGACAGTGGGCTCCGGAAAAGTATCCCCAACTCGGCAGAGACATAGGGCGCACAGGAGTAACCTAGGAGAAATAAAGGATATCAATGCATGGAGCCGCGAATTGGTCACAGAAGTGGAGGAGGTCACAGAGACGGTGGCTGATGAAAGCGAAGCAGGGGCACTAGACAGACGTCTGCTTAAACTGTGGAAGCGAAAGAAGCAGTGAAAAGAGCAGTTTGGAGCCGCACGTCGGACAGTAGGCTCCGAAACAGGATCCGGAACTCGGCAGACAGATTGAGGGCACAGGAGTAACCTAGGAGAAATAAAGATATCAATGCATGGAGAAGCGAAGTGGTCAGAGAAGTGGAGGAGGTCACAGAGACGGTGGCTGATGAATGCGAAGCAGGGGCCCTAGACAGACGTCTGCTTAACCTGTGGAAGCGAAAGAAGCAGTGGGAAGAGCAGCTTAGGGGCCGCACGTGGGACAGTGGGCTCCGAAAAAGGATCCCCATCTCGGCATCGAGATAGGGCGCACAGGAGTAACCTAGGAGAAATTAAGGATATCAATGGATGGAGCCGCAAAGTGGTCAGAGAAGTGGAGGAAGTCACAGAGACGTTTGCTAATGAAAGCAAAGCAGAGGCACTAGACAGACGTGTGCTTAACCTGGGGAAGCGAAAGAAGCATTGGGCACAGCGGCTTATGGGCTGTACGTGGGACAGTGGGCTCCGGAAAAGATCCCCAACTCGGCAGAGACATAGTTCGCACAGGAGTAACCTAGGAGAAATAAAGGATATCAATGCTCGGAGCCACGAATTGGTCACAGAAGTGGAGGAGGTCACAGAGACGGTGGATAATGAAAGCGAAGCAGGCGCACTAGACAGACGGCTGCTTAACCTGTGGAAGCGAAAGAAGCAGTGGGAAGAGCAGCTTAGGAGCCGCATGTCGGACAGTGGGCTCCGAAAAAGGATCCGGAACTCGGCAGACAGATTGAGGGCACAGGAGTAACCTAGGAGAAATAAAGATATCAATGCATGGAGAAGAGAAGTGGTCAGAGAGGTGGAGGAGGTCACAGAGACGGAGGCTGATGAAAGCGAAGCAGGGGCACTATACAGACGTTTGCTTAACCTGTGGAAGCGAACGAAGCAGTGGGAAGAGCAGCTTAGGGACCCCACGTGGGACTGTGGGCTCCGAAAAAGGATCCCCAACTCGGCAGAGAGATAGGGCGCACAGGAGTAACCTAGGAGAAATAAAGGATATCAATGCATGGAGCCACGAAGTGGTCAGAGAAGTGGATGAGGTCACAGAGACGGTGGCTGATGAAAGCGAAGCAGGGGCACTAGACAGACGTCTGGTTAACCTGTGGAAGCGAAAGAAGCAGTGGGAAGAGCAGATAGGGGCCGCACGTGGGACAGTAGGCTCCGAAAAAGGATCCCTAACTCGGCAGAGAGATAGGGTGTACAGGAGTAACCAAGGCAAAATAAAGGATATCAATGCATGGTGCCGCGAAGTGGTCACAGAAGTGGAGGAGGTGACAGAGAGGGTGGCTGATGAAAGCGAAGCAGGGGTACTAGACAGACGTCTGCTAAACCTGTGGAAGCGAAAGAAGCAGTGGGAAGAGCAGCTTAGGGGCCACACGTCGGACAGTGGGCTCCGAAAAAGGATAAATAACTCGGCAGACAGATTCGGGGCACAGGAGTAACCTATGAGAAATAAAGCATATGAATGCATGGAGCCGCAGAGTGGTCAGAGAGGTGGAGGAGGTCACAGAGACGGTGGCTGATGAAAGCGAAGCAGGGGCACTAGACACGTCTGCTTAACCTGTGGAAGCGAAAGAAGCAGTGGGAAGAGCAGCTTATGGGCTTTACGTGGGACTGTGGGCTCCGGAAAAGGATCCTCAACTCGGCATCGAGATAGGGCGCACAGGAGTAACCTAGGAGAAATTAAGGATATCAATGCATAGAGCCGCAAAGTATTCAGAGAGGTGGAGGAGGTCACAGAGACGGTGGCTGATGAAAGCGAAGCAGGGGCACTAAACAGACGTCTGCTTAACCTGTAGTAGCGAAAGAAGCATTGGGAAGAGCAGCTTAGAGGCCGCACGTAGGACAGTGGGCTCCGAAAAAGGATATGTAACTCGGCAGACAGATATGGTGCACAGGAGTAACCAAGGATAAATAAAGCATATGAATGCATGGAGCCACGAAGTGGTCAGAGAGGTGGAGGAGGTCACAGAGACGGTGGCTGATTAAAGAGAAGCAGGGGCGCTAGACAGACGTCTGCTTAACCTGTGGAAGAGAAAGAAGCAGTGGGAAGAGCAGCTTATGGGCCGTACGTTGGACAGTGGGCTCCGCAAAAGGATCCCCAACTCGGCAGCGAGATAGGGCGCACAGGTGTAACCTAGGAGAAATAAAGGATATCAATGCATGGAGACGCGAAGTGGTCACAGAAGTGGAGAAGGTCACAGAGACGGTGGCTGATGAAAGCGAAGCAGGGGCACTAGACAGACGTCTGCTCAACCTGTGGAAGCGAAAGAAGCAGTGGGAAGAGGAGCTTAGGAGCCACACGTCGGAGAGTGGGCTCCGAAAAAGGATCCAGAACTCGGCAGACAGATTGAGGGCACAGGAGTAACCTAGGAGAAATAAAGATATCAATGCATGGAGAAGCGAAGTGGTCAGAGAAGTGGACGAGGTCACAGAGACGGTGGATGATGAAAGCGAAGCAGGGGCACTAGACAGACGTCTGCTTTACCTGTGGAAGCGAAAGAACCAGTGGGAAGAGCAGCTTATGGGATGTACGTGGGACGGTGGGCTCCGTAAAAGGATCCCCAACTCGGCAGAGAGAGAGGGCGCTCAGGAGTAACCTAGGAGAAATAGAGGATATTAATGCATGGAGCCGCGAAGTGGTCAGAGAGGTGGAGGAGGCCACAGAGACGGTGGCTGATGAATGCGAAGCAGGGGCACTAGACAGACGTCTGCTTAACCTGTGGAAGCGAAAGAAGCAGTGGCAAGAGCAGCTTAGGTGCCGCACGTGGGACAGTGGGCTCCGAAAAAGGATCCCCAACTCGGCAGATAATTGAAGGCACAAGAGTAACCTAAGAGAAATAAAGATATCAATGCATGGAGAAGCGATGCGGTCAGAGAAGTGGAGGAGGTCACAGAGACGGTGGCTGATGAATGCGAAGCAGGGGCGCTAGACCGACGTCTGCTTAACCTGTGGAAGTGAAAGAAGAAGGACAAGAGCGGCTTATGGGCTGTACGTGGGACAGTGGGCTCCGGAAAAGTATCCCCAACTCGGCAGAGACATAGGGCGCACAGGAGTAACCTAGGAGAAATAAAGGATATCAATGCATGGAGCCGCGAATTGGTCACAGAAGTGGAGGAGGTCACAGAGACGGTGGCTGATGA
Source organism: Amblyomma americanum (assembly GCF_052857255.1). Classification (NCBI taxonomy): domain Eukaryota; kingdom Metazoa; phylum Arthropoda; class Arachnida; order Ixodida; family Ixodidae; genus Amblyomma; species Amblyomma americanum. The sequence goes on along the minus strand of NC_135497.1, from coordinate 81,369,338 downwards.
AAGCGAAGCAGGGGCACTAGACAGACGTCTGCTTAAACTGTGGAAGCGAAAGAAGCAGTGGGAAGAGCAGTTTGGAGCCGCACGTCGGACAGTAGGCTCCGAAACAGGATCCGGAACTCGGCAGACAGATTGAGGGCACAGGAGTAACCTAGGAGAAATAAAGATATCAATGCATGGAGAAGCGAAGTGGTCAGAGAAGTGGAGGAGGTCACAGAGACGGTGTCTGATGAATGCGAAGCAGGGGCCCTAGACAGACGTCTGCTTAACCTGTGGAAGCGAAAGAAGCAGTGGGAAGAGCAGCTTAGGGGCCGCACGTGGGACAGTGGGCTCCGAAAAAGGATCCCCATCTCGGCATCGAGATAGGGCGCACAGGAGTAACCTAGGAGAAATTAAGGATATCAATGGATGGAGCCGCAAAGTGGTCAGAGAAGTGGAGGAAGTCACAGAGACGTTTGCTAATGAAAGCAAAGCAGAGGCACTAGACAGACGTGTGCTTAACCTGGGGAAGCGAAAGAAGCATTGGGCACAGCGGCTTATGGGCTGTACGTGGGACAGTGGGCTCCGGAAAAGATCCCCAACTCGGCAGAGACATAGTTCGCACAGGAGTAACCTAGGAGAAATAAAGGATATCAATGCTCGGAGCCACGAATTGGTCACAGAAGTGGAGGAGGTCACAGAGACGGTGGATAATGAAAGCGAAGCAGGCGCACTAGACAGACGGCTGCTTAACCTGTGGAAGCGAAAGAAGCAGTGGGAAGAGCAGCTTAGGAGCCGCATGTCGGACAGTGGGCTCCGAAAAAGGATCCGGAACTCGGCAGACAGATTGAGGGCACAGGAGTAACCTAGGAGAAATAAAGATATCAATGCATGGAGAAGAGAAGTGGTCAGAGAAGTGGAGGAGGTCACAGAGACGGAGGCTGATGAAAGCGAAGCAGGGGCACTATACAGACGTTTGCTTAACCTGTGGAAGCGAACGAAGCAGTGGAAAGAGCAGCTTAGGGACCCCACGTGGGACTGTGGGCTCCGAAAAAGGATCCCCAACTCGGCAGAGAGATAGGGCGCACAGGAGTAACCTAGGAGAAATAAAGGATATCAATGCATGGAGCCACGAAGTGGTCAGAGAAGTGGATGAGGTCACAGAGACGGTGGCTGATGAAAGCGAAGCAGGGGCACTAGACAGACGTCTGGTTAACCTGTGGAAGCGAAAGAAGCAGTGGGAAGAGCAGATAGGGGCCGCACGTGGGACAGTAGGCTCCGAAAAAGGATCCCTAACTCGGCAGAGAGATAGGGTGTACAGGAGTAACCAAGGCAAAATAAAGGATATCAATGCATGGTGCCGCGAAGTGGTCACAGAAGTGGAGGAGGTGACAGAGAGGGTGGCTGATGAAAGCGAAGCAGGGGTACTAGACAGACGTCTGCTAAACCTGTGGAAGCGAAAGAAGCAGTGGGAAGAGCAGCTTAGGGGCCACACGTCGGACAGTGGGCTCCGAAAAAGGATAAATAACTCGGCAGACAGATTCGGGGCACAGGAGTAACCTATGAGAAATAAAGCATATGAATGCATGGAGCCGCAGAGTGGTCAGAGAGGTGGAGGAGGTCACAGAGACGGTGGCTGATGAAAGCGAAGCAGGGGCACTAGACACGTCTGCTTAACCTGTGGAAGCGAAAGAAGCAGTGGGAAGAGCAGCTTATGGGCTTTACGTGGGACTGTGGGCTCCGGAAAAGGATCCTCAACTCGGCATCGAGATAGGGCGCACAGGAGTAACCTAGGAGAAATTAAGGATATCAATGCATAGAGCCGCAAAGTATTCAGAGAGGTGGAGGAGGTCACAGAGACGGTGGCTGATGAAAGCGAAGCAGGGGCACTAAACAGACGTCTGCTTAACCTGTAGTAGCGAAAGAAGCATTGGGAAGAGCAGCTTAGAGGCCGCACGTAGGACAGTGGGCTCCGAAAAAGGATATGTAACTCGGCAGACAGATATGGTGCACAGGAGTAACCAAGGATAAATAAAGCATATGAATGCATGGAGCCACGAAGTGGTCAGAGAGGTGGAGGAGGTCACAGAGACGGTGGCTGATTAAAGAGAAGCAGGGGCGCTAGACAGACGTCTGCTTAACCTGTGGAAGAGAAAGAAGCAGTGGGAAGAGCAGCTTATGGGCCGTACGTTGGACAGTGGGCTCCGCAAAAGGATCCCCAACTCGGCAGCGAGATAGGGCGCACAGGTGTAACCTAGGAGAAATAAAGGATATCAATGCATGGAGACGCGAAGTGGTCACAGAAGTGGAGGAGGTCACAGAGACGGTGGCTGATGAAAGCGAAGCAGGGGCACTAGACAGACGTCTGCTCAACCTGTGGAAGCGAAAGAAGCAGTGGGAAGAGGAGCTTAGGAGCCACACGTCGGAGAGTGGGCTCCGAAAAAGGATCCAGAACTCGGCAGACAGATTGAGGGCACAGGAGTAACCTAGGAGAAATAAAGATATCAATGCATGGAGAAGCGAAGTGGTCAGAGAAGTGGACGAGGTCACAGAGACGGTGGATGATGAAAGCGAAGCAGGGGCACTAGACAGACGTCTGCTTTACCTGTGGAAGCGAAAGAACCAGTGGGAAGAGCAGCTTATGGGATGTACGTGGGACGGTGGGCTCCGTAAAAGGATCCCCAACTCGGCAGAGAGAGAGGGCGCTCAGGAGTAACCTAGGAGAAATAGAGGATATCAATGCATGGAGCCGCGAAGTGGTCAGAGAGGTGGAGGAGGCCACAGAGACGGTGGCTGATGAATGCGAAGCAGGGGCACTAGACAGACGTCTGCTTAACCTGTGGAAGCGAAAGAAGCAGTGGCAAGAGCAGCTTAGGTGCCGCACGTGGGACAGTGGGCTCCGAAAAAGGATCCCCAACTCGGCAGATAATTGAAGGCACAAGAGTAACCTAAGAGAAATAAAGATATCAATGCATGGAGAAGCGATGCGGTCAGAGAAGTGGAGGAGGTCACAGAGACGGTGGCTGATGAATGCGAAGCAGGGGCGCTAGACCGACGTCTGCTTAACCTGTGGAAGTGAAAGAAGAAGGACAAGAGCGGCTTATGGGCTGTACGTGGGACAGTGGGCTCCGGAAAAGTATCCCCAACTCGGCAGAGACATAGGGCGCACAGGAGTAACCTAGGAGAAATAAAGGATATCAATGCATGGAGCCGCGAATTGGTCACAGAAGTGGAGGAGGTCACAGAGACGGTGGCTGATGAAAGCGAAGCAGGGGCACTAGACAGACGTCTGCTTAAACTGTGGAAGCGAAAGAAGCAGTGAAAAGAGCAGTTTGGAGCCGCACGTCGGACAGTAGGCTCCGAAACAGGATCCGGAACTCGGCAGACAGATTGAGGGCACAGGAGTAACCTAGGAGAAATAAAGATATCAATGCATGGAGAAGCGAAGTGGTCAGAGAAGTGGAGGAGGTCACAGAGACGGTGGCTAATGAATGCGAAGCAGGGGCCCTAGACAGACGTCTGCTTAACCTGTGGAAGCGAAAGAAGCAGTGGGAAGAGCAGCTTAGGGGCCGCACGTGGGACAGTGGGCTCCGAAAAAGGATCCCCATCTCGGCATCGAGATAGGGCGCACAGGAGTAACCTAGGAGAAATTAAGGATATCAATGGATGGAGCCGCAAAGTGGTCAGAGAAGTGGAGGAAGTCACAGAGACGTTTGCTAATGAAAGCAAAGCAGAGGCACTAGACAGACGTGTGCTTAACCTGGGGAAGCGAAAGAAGCATTGGGCACAGCGGCTTATGGGCTGTACGTGGGACAGTGGGCTCCGGAAAAGATCCCCAACTCGGCAGAGACATAGTTCGCACAGGAGTAACCTAGGAGAAATAAAGGATATCAATGCTCGGAGCCACGAATTGGTCACAGAAGTGGAGGAGGTCACAGAGACGGTGGATAATGAAAGCGAAGCAGGCGCACTAGACAGACGGCTGCTTACCCTGTGGAAGCGAAAGAAGCAGTGGGAAGAGCAGCTTAGGAGCCGCATGTCGGACAGTGGGCTCCGAAAAAGGATCCGGAACTCGGCAGACAGATTGAGGGCACAGGAGTAACCTAGGAGAAATAAAGATATCAATGCATGGAGAAGAGAAGTGGTCAGAGAGGTGGAGGAGGTCACAGAGACGGAGGCTGATGAAAGCGAAGCAGGGGCACTATACAGACGTTTGCTTAACCTGTGGAAGCGAACGAAGCAGTGGGAAGAGCAGCTTAGGGACCCCACGTGGGACTGTGGGCTCCGAAAAAGGATCCCCAACTCGGCAGAGAGATAGGGCGCACAGGAGTAACCTAGGAGAAATAAAGGATATCAATGCATGGAGCCACGAAGTGGTCAGAGAAGTGGATGAGGTCACAGAGACGGTGGCTGATGAAAGCGAAGCAGGGGCACTAGACAGACGTCTGGTTAACCTGTGGAAGCGAAAGAAGCAGTGGGAAGAGCAGATAGGGGCCGCACGTGGGACAGTAGGCTCCGAAAAAGGATCCCTAACTCGGCAGAGAGATAGGGTGTACTGGAGTAACCAAGGCAAAATAAAGGATATCAATGCATGGTGCCGCGAAGTGGTCACAGAAGTGGAGGAGGTGACAGAGAGGGTGGAAGCGAACGAAGCAGTGGGAAGAGCAGCTTAGGGACCCCACGTGGGACTGTGGGCTCCGAAAAAGGATCCCCAACTCGGCAGAGAGATAGGGCGCACAGGAGTAACCTAGGAGAAATAAAGGATATCAATGCATGGAGCCACGAAGTGGTCAGAGAAGTGGATGAGGTCACAGAGACGGTGGCTGATGAAAGCGAAGCAGGGGCACTAGACAGACGTCTGGTTAACCTGTGGAAGCGAAAGAAGCAGTGGGAAGAGCAGATAGGGGCCGCACGTGGGACAGTAGGCTCCGAAAAAGGATCCCCAAGTCGGCAGAAAGATAGGGCGCACAGGAGTAACCTAGGGGAAATAAAGGATATCAATGCATGGTGCCGCGAAGTGGTCACAGAAGTGGAGGAGGTGACCGAGAGGGTGGCGGATGAAAGCGAAGCAGGGGTACTAGACAGACGTCTGCTAAACCTGTGGAAGCGAAAGAAGCAGTGGGAAAGCAGCTTAGGGGCCACACGTCGGACAGTGGGCTCCGAAAAAGGATAAATAACTCGGCAGACAGATTCGGGGCACAGGAGTAACCTATGAGAAATAAAGCATATGAATGCATGGAGCCGCAAAGTATTCAGAGAGGTGGAGGAGGTCACAGAGACGGTGGCTGATGAAAGCGAAGCAGGGGCACTAGACAGACGTCTGGTTAACCTGTAGTAGCGAAAGAAGCATTGGGAAGAGCAGCTTAGAGGCCGCACGTAGGACAGTGGGCTCCGAAAAAGGATATGTAACTCGGCAGACAGATATGGTGCACAGGAGTAACCAAGGATAAATAAAGCATATGAATGCATGGAGCCACGAAGTGGTCAGAGAGGTGGAGGAGGTCACAGAGACGGTGGCTTATTAAAGAGAAGCAGGGGCGCTAGACAGACGTCTGCTTAACCTGTGGAAGAGAAAGAAGCAGTGGGAAGAGCAGCTTATGGGCCGTACGTTGGACAGTGGGCTCCGCAAAAGGATCCCCAACTCGGCAGCGAGATAGGGAGCACAGGTGTAACCTAGGAGAAATAAAGGATATCAATGCATGGAGACGCGAAGTGGTCACATAAGTGGAGGAGGTCACAGAGACGGTGGCTGATGAAAGCGAAGCAGGGGCACTAGACAGACGTCTGCTTAACCTGTGGAAGCGAAAGAAGCAGTGGGAAGAGGAGCTTAGGAGCCACACGTCGGAGAGTGGGCTCCGAAAAAGGATCCGGAACTCGGCAGACAGATTGAGGGCACAGGAGTAACCTAGGAGAAATAAAGATATCAATGCATGGAGAAGCGAAGTGGTCAGAGAAGTGGAGGAGGTCACAGAGACGGTGGCTGATGAAAGCGAAGCAGGGGCACTAGACAGACGTCTGGTTAACCTGTAGTAGCGAAAGAAGCATTGGGAAGAGCAGCTTAGAGGCCGCACGTAGGACAGTGGGCTCCGAAAAAGGATATGTAACTCGGCAGACAGATATGGTGCACAGGAGTAACCAAGGATAAATAAAGCATATGAATGCATGGAGCCACGAAGTGGTCAGAGAGGTGGAGGAGGTCACAGAGACGGTGGCTTATTAAAGAGAAGCAGGGGCGCTAGACAGACGTCTGCTTAACCTGTGGAAGTGAAAGAAGAAGGACAAGAGCGGCTTATGGGCTGTACGTGGGACAGTGGGCTCCGGAAAAGTATCCCCAACTCGGCAGAGACATAGGGCGCACAGGAGTAACCTAGGAGAAATAAAGGATATCAATGCATGGAGCCGCGAATTGGTCACAGAAGTGGAGGAGGTCACAGAGACGGTGGCTGATGAAAGCGAAGCAGGGGCACTAGACAGACGTCTGCTTAACCTGTGGAAGCGAAAGAAGCAGTGGGAAGAGGAGCTTAGGAGCCATACGTCGGAGAGTGGGCTCCGAAAAAGGATCCGGAACTCGGCAGACAGATTGAGGGCACAGGAGTAACCTAGGAGAAATAAAGATATCAATGCATGGAGAAGCGAAGTGGTCAGAGAAGTGGAGGAGGTCACAGAGACGGTGGCTGATGAAAGCGAAGCAGGGGCACTAGACAGACGTCTGGTTAACCTGTAGTAGCGAAAGAAGCATTGGGAAGAGCAGCTTAGAGGCCGCACGTAGGACAGTGGGCTCCGAAAAAGGATATGTAACTCGGCAGACAGATATGGTGCACAGGAGTAACCAAGGATAAATAAAGCATATGAATGCATGGAGCCACGAAGTGGTCAGAGAGGTGGAGGAGGTCACAGAGACGGTGGCTTATTAAAGAGAAGCAGGGGCGCTAGACAGACGTCTGCTTAACCTGTGGAAGTGAAAGAAGAAGGACAAGAGCGGCTTATGGGCTGTACGTGGGACAGTGGGCTCGGAAAAAGGATCCTCAACTCGGCAGATAGATAGGGCGCACATGAGTAACCTAGGAGAAATAAAGGATATCAATGCATGGAGCCGCAAAGGGGTCAGAGGTGGAGGAGATCACAGAGACGCTGGCTGATGAAAGCGAAGCAGGGGCACTAGACAGACGTTTGCTTAACCTGTGGAAGCAAAAGAAGCAGTGGGAAGAGCAGCTTAGGGGATCCACGTTTGACTGTGGGCTCCGAAGAAGGATATATAACTCGGCAGACAGATACAGGGCAAAGGAGAAACCTAGGAGAAATAAAGCTTATGAATGCATGGAGCCGCGAAGTGGTCAGAGAGGTGGAGAAGGTCACAGAGACGGTGGCGGATGAAAGCGAAGCAGGGGCACTATACAGCCGTCTGCTTAACCTGTGGTAGCGAAAGAAGCAGTGCGAAGAGCAGCTTAGGGGCAGCACGTGGGACAGTGGGCTCCGAAAAGGATCCCCAACTCGGCAGAGATAGGGCGCACAGAAGTAACCTAAGAAAATAAAGGATATCAATGCCTGGAGCCGTGAAGTGGTTAGAGAAGTGGAGGAGGTCACAGAGACGGTGGCTGATGAAAGCGAAACAGGGGCACTAGACAGACGTCTGCTTAACGTGCGGAAGCGAAAGAAGCAGTGGGAAGAGCAGATTAGGGGCCGCACGTGGGACAGTGGGCTCCGAAAAGGATCCCCAAATCGGCAGTGAGATAGGGCGTGCAGGAGTAACCTAGACGAAATAAAGGATATCAATGCATGGAGCCGTGAAGTGGTCACAGAAGTGGAGGAGGTCACTTGGCGGTGGCTGATGAAAGCGAAGCAGGGGCACTAGACAGACGTCTGCTCAACCTGTGGAAGCGAAAGAAGCAGTGGGAAGAGGAGCTTAGGAGCCACACGTCGGAGAGTGGGCTCCGAAAAAGGATCCAGAACTCGGCAGACAGATTGAGGGCACAGGAGTAACCTAGGAGAAATAAAGATATCAATGCATGGAGAAGCGAAGTGGTCAGAGAAGTGGACGAGGTCACAGAGACGGTGGATGATGAAAGCGAAGCAGGGGCACTAGACAGACGTCTGCTTTAGGTGTGGAAGCGAAAGAACCAGTGGGAAGAGCAGCTTATGGGATGTACGTGGGACGGTGGGCTCCGTAAAAGGATCCCCAACTCGGCAGAGAGAGAGGGCGCTCAGGAGTAACCTAGGAGAAATAGAGGATATCAATGCTTGGAGCCGCGAAGTGGTCAGAGAGGTGGAGGAGGCCACAGAGACGGTGGCTGATGAATGCGAAGCAGGGGCACTAGACAGACGTCTGCTTAACCTGTGGAAGCGAAAGAAGCAGTGGCAAGAGCAGCTTAGGTGCCGCACGTGGGACAGTGGGCTCCGAAAAAGGATCCCCAACTCGGCAGATAATTGAAGGCACAAGAGTAACCTAAGAGAAATAAAGATATCAATGCATGGAGAAGCGATGCGGTCAGAGAAGTGGAGGAGGTCACAGAGACGGTGGCTGATGAATGCGAAGCAGGGGCGCTAGACCGACGTCTGCTTAACCTGTGGAAGTGAAAGAAGAAGGACAAGAGCGGCTTATGGGCTGTACGTGGGACAGTGGGCTCCGGAAAAGTATCCCCAACTCGGCAGAGACATAGGGCGCACAGGAGTAACCTAGGAGAAATAAAGGATATCAATGCATGGAGCCGCGAATTGGTCACAGAAGTGGAGGAGGTCACAGAGACGGTGGCTGATGAAAGCGAAGCAGGGGCACTAGACAGACGTCTGCTTAAACTGTGGAAGCGAAAGAAGCAGTGGGAAGAGCAGTTTGGAGCCGCACGTCGGACAGTAGGCTCCGAAACAGGATCCGGAACTCGGCAGACAGATTGAGGGCACAGGAGTAACCTAGGAGAAATAAAGATATCAATGCATGGAGAAGCGAAGTGGTCAGAGAAGTGGAGGAGGTCACAGAGACGGTGGCTGATGAAAGCGAAGCAGGGGCACTAGACAGACGTCTGCTTAACCTGTGGAAGCGAAAGAAGCAGTGGGAAGAGCAGCTTAGGGGCCGCACGTGGGACAGTGGGCTCCGAAAAAGGATCCCCATCTCGGCATCGAGATAGGGCGCACAGGAGTAACCTAGGAGAAATTAAGGATATCAATGGATGGAGCCGCAAAGTGGTCAGAGAAGTGGAGGAAGTCACAGAGACGTTTGCTAATGAAAGCAAAGCAGAGGCACTAGACAGACGTGTGCTTAACCTGGGGAAGCGAAAGAAGCATTGGGCACAGCGGCTTATGGGCTGTACGTGGGACAGTGGGCTCCGGAAAAGATCCCCAACTCGGCAGAGACATAGTTCGCACAGGAGTAACCTAGGAGAAATAAAGGATATCAATGCTCGGAGCCACGAATTGGTCACAGAAGTGGAGGAGGTCACAGAGACGGTGGATAATGAAAGCGAAGCAGGCGCACTAGACAGACGGCTGCTTAACCTGTGGAAGCGAAAGAAGCAGTGGGAAGAGCAGCTTAGGAGCCGCATGTCGGACAGTGGGCTCCGAAAAAGGATCCGGAACTCGGCAGACAGATTGAGGGCACAGGAGTAACCTAGGAGAAATAAAGATATCAATGCATGGAGAAGAGAAGTGGTCAGAGAGGTGGAGGAGGTCACAGAGACGGAGGCTGATGAAAGCGAAGCAGGGACACTATACAGACGTTTGCTTAACCTGTGGAAGCGAACGAAGCAGTGGGAAGAGCAGCTTAGGGACCCCACGTGGGACTGTGGGCTCCGAAAAAGGATCCCCAACTCGGCAGAGAGATAGGGCGCACAGGAGTAACCTAGGAGAAATAAAGGATATCAATGCATGGAGCCACGAAGTGGTCAGAGAAGTGGATGAGGTCACAGAGACGGTGGCTGATGAAAGCGAAGCAGGGGCACTAGACAGACGTCTGGTTAACCTGTGGAAGCGAAAGAAGCAGTGGGAAGAGCAGATAGGGGCCGCACGTGGGACAGTAGGCTCCGAAAAAGGATCCCCAAGTCGGCAGAAAGATAGGGCGCACAGGAGTAACCTAGGGGAAATAAAGGATATCAATGCATGGTGCCGCGAAGTGGTCACAGAAGTGGAGGAGGTGACAGAGAGGGTGGCGGATGAAAGCGAAGCAGGGGTACTAGACAGACGTCTGCTAAACCTGTGGAAGCGAAAGAAGCAGTGGGAAAGCAGCTTAGGGGCCACACGTCGGACAGTGGGCTCCGAAAAAGGATAAATAACTCGGCAGACAGATTCGGGGCACAGGAGTAACCTATGAGAAATAAAGCATATGAATGCATGGAGCCGCAGAGTGGTCAGAGAGGTGGAGGAGGTCACGGAGACGGTGGCTGATGAAAGCAAAGCAGGGGCACTAGACACGTCTGCTTAACCTGTGGAAGCGAAAGAAGCAGTGGGAAGAGCAGCTTATGGGCTTTACGTGGGACTGTGGGCTCCGGAAAAGGATCCCCAACTCGGCATCGAGATAGGGCGCACAGGAGTAACCTAGGAGAAATTAAGGATATCAATGCATAGAGCCGCAAAGTATTCAGAGAGGTGGAGGAGGTCACAGAGACGGTGGCTGATGAAAGCGAAGCAGGGGCACTAGACAGACGTCTGGTTAACCTGTAGTAGCGAAAGAAGCATTGGGAAGAGCAGCTTAGAGGCCGCACGTAGGACAGTGGGCTCCGAAAAAGGATATGTAACTCGGCAGACAGATATGGTGCACAGGAGTAACCAAGGATAAATAAAGCATATGAATGCATGGAGCCACGAAGTGGTCAGAGAGGTGGAGGAGGTCACAGAGACGGTGGCTTATTAAAGAGAAGCAGGGGCGCTAGACAGACGTCTGCTTAACCTGTGGAAGAGAAAGAAGCAGTGGGAAGAGCAGCTTATGGGCCGTACGTTGGACAGTGGGCTCCGCAAAAGGATCCCCAACTCGGCAGCGAGATAGGGAGCACAGGTGTAACCTAGGAGAAATAAAGGATATCAATGCATGGAGACGCGAAGTGGTCACATAAGTGGAGGAGGTCACAGAGACGGTGGCTGATGAAAGCGAAGCAGGGGCACTAGACAGACGTCTGCTTAACCTGTGGAAGCGAAAGAAGCAGTGGGAAGAGGAGCTTAGGAGCCACACGTCGGAGAGTGGGCTCCGAAAAAGGATCCGGAACTCGGCAGACAGATTGAGGGCACAGGAGTAACCTAGGAGAAATAAAGATATCAATGCATGGAGAAGCGAAGTGGTCAGAGAAGTGGAGGAGGTCACAGAGACGGTGGCTGATGAAAGCGAAGCAGGGGCACTAGACAGACGTCTGGTTAACCTGTAGTAGCGAAAGAAGCATTGGGAAGAGCAGCTTAGAGGCCGCACGTAGGACAGTGGGCTCCGAAAAAGGATATGTAACTCGGCAGACAGATATGGTGCACAGGAGTAACCAAGGATAAATAAAGCATATGAATGCATGGAGCCACGAAGTGGTCAGAGAGGTGGAGGAGGTCACAGAGACGGTGGCTTATTAAAGAGAAGCAGGGGCGCTAGACAGACGTCTGCTTAACCTGTGGAAGTGAAAGAAGAAGGACAAGAGCGGCTTATCGGCTGTACGTGGGACAGTGGGCTCCGGAAAAGTATCCCCAACTCGGCAGAGACATAGGGCGCACAGGAGTAACCTAGGAGAAATAAAGGATATCAATGCATGGAGCCGCGAATTGGTCACAGAAGTGGAGGAGGTCACAGAGACGGTGGCTGATGAAAGCGAAGCAGGGGCACTAGACAGACGTCTGCTTAAACTGTGGAAGCAAAAGAAGCAGTGGGAAGAGCAGTTTGGAGCCGCACGTCGGACAGTAGGCTCCGAAACAGGATCCGGAACTCGGCAGACAGATTGAGGGCACAGGAGTAACCTAGAAGAAATAAAGATATCAATGCATGGAGAAGCGAAGTGGTCAGAGAAGTGGAGGAGGTCACAGAGACGGTGGCTGATGAATGCGAAGCAGGGGCCCTAGACAGACGTCTGCTTAACCTGTGGAAGCGAAAGAAGCAGTGGGAAGAGCAGCTTAGGGGCCGCACGTGGGACAGTGGGCTCCGAAAAAGGATCCCCATCTCGGCATCGAGATAGGGCGCACAGGAGTAACCTAGGAGAAATTAAGGATATCAATGCATGGAGCCGCAAAGTGGTCAGAGAAGTGGAGGAGGTCACAGAGACGTTTGCTAATGAAAGCAAAGCAGAGGCACTAGACAGACGTGTGCTTAACCTGGGGAAGCGAAAAAAGCATTGGGCAGAGCAGCTTAGGGGCCGCAGGTGGGACAGTGTGCTCGGAAAAAGGATCCTCAACTCGGCAGATAGATAGGGCGCACATGAGTAACCTAGGAGAAATAAAGGATATCAATGCATGGAGCCGCAAAGGGGTCAGAGGTGGAGGAGATCACAGAGACGCTGGCTGATGAAAGCGAAGCAGGGGCACTAGACAGACGTTTGCTTAACCTGTGGAAGCAAAAGAAGCAGTGGGAAGAGCAGCTTAGGGGATCCACGTTTGACTGTGGGCTCCGAAGAAGGATATATAACTCGGCAGACAGATACAGGGCAAAGGAGAAACCTAGGAGAAATAAAGCTTATGAATGCATGGAGCCGCGAAGTGGTCAGAGAGGTGGAGAAGGTCACAGAGACGGTGGCGGATGAAAGCGAAGCAGGGGCACTATACAGCCGTCTGCTTAACCTGTGGTAGCGAAAGAAGCAGTGCGAAGAGCAGCTTAGGGGCAGCACGTGGGACAGTGGGCTCCGAAAAGGATCCCCAACTCGGCAGAGATAGGGCGCACAGAAGTAACCTAAGAAAATAAAGGATATCAATGCCTGGAGCCGTGAAGTGGTTAGAGAAGTGGAGGAGGTCACAGAGACGGTGGCTGATGAAAGCGAAACAGGGGCACTAGACAGACGTCTGCTTAACGTGTGGAAGCGAAAGAAGCAGTGGGAAGAGCAGATTAGGGGCCGCACGTGGGACAGTGGGCTCCGAAAAGGATCCCCAAATCGGCAGTGAGATAGGGCGTGCAGGAGTAACCTAGACGAAATAAAGGATATCAATGCATGGAGCCGTGAAGTGGTCACAGAAGTGGAGGAGGTCACTTGGCGGTGGCTGATGAAAGCGAAGCAGGGGCACCAGACAGACGTCTCCTTAACCTGTGGAAGCGAAAGAAGCATTAGGAGGAGCAGCTTAGGGGCCGCACGTCGGACAGTGGGCTCCGAAAAATGATATGTAACTCGGCAGGCAGATACGGGGCACAGGAGTAACCTAGGAGAAATAAATCATATGAATGCATGGAGCCGCGAAGTGGTCAGAAAGAGTGGAGGAGGTTACAGAGACGGTGGCTGATGAAAGCGAAGCAGGGCACTAGACAGATGTCTGCTGAACCTGTGGAAGCGAAAGAAGCAGTGGGAAGAGCAGCTTATGGGCCGTACGTGGGACAGTGGGCTCCGGAAAAGGATCCCCAACTCGGCAGAGATTGAGGGCACAAGAGTAACCTAGGAGAAATAAAGATACCAATGCATGGAGAAGCAAAGTGGTCAGAGAAGTTGTGAAGGTCACAGAAACGGTGGCTGATGAATGCGAAGCAGGGGCGCTAGACAGACGTCTGCTTAACCTGTGGAAGCGAAAGAAGGGGAAGAGCGGCTTATGGGCTGTACGTGGGACAGTGGGCTCCGGAAAAGGTTCCCCAACTCGGCAGAGACATAGGGCGCACAGGAGTAACCTAGGAGATATAAAGGATATCAATGCATGGAGCCACGAATTGGTCACATAAGTGGAGGAGGTCACAGAGACGGTGGCTAATAAAAGCGAAGCAGGCGCACTAGACAGACGGCTGCTTAACCTGTGGAAGCGAAAGAAGCATTGGGCAGAACAGCTTAGGGGCCGCACGTAGGATAGTGGGCTCCGAAAAAGGATCCGGAACTCGGCAGGCAGATTGAGGGCACAGGAGTAACCTAGGAGAAATAAAGGTATCAATGTATGGAGAAGCGAAGTGGTCAGAGAGGTGGAGGAGGTCACAGAGACGGTGGCTGATGAAAGCGAAGCAGGGGCACTAGACAGACGTCTGCTTAACCTGTGGAAGCGAAAGAAGCAGTGGCAAGAGCAGCTTAGGGGCCGCACGTGGGACAGTGGGCTCCGAAAAAGGATCCCCAACTCGGCAGAGAGATAGGGCGTAGAGAATAACCTAGGTGAAATAAAGGAGATCAATGCATGGAGCCGCGACGTGGTCAGAGAAGTGGAGGAGATCACAGAGACGGTGGCTGATGAAAGCGAAGCACGGGCACCAGACAGACGTCTGCTTAACCTGTGGAAGCGAAAGAAGCAGTGGGAAGAGCAGCTTATGGGCCGCACGTGCGACAGTGGGCTTCGAAAGCGATCCTTATCTCGGCAGAGAGATACGGCGCACAGAAGTAACTTAGGAGAAATAAAGGACATCAATGCATGGAGCCGCAAAGTGCTCAGAAAGTGGAGGACGTCACAGAGACGTTTGCTAATGAAAGCGAAGCAGAGGCAATAGACAGACGTGTGCTTAACCTGTGGAAGCCAAAGAAGCATTGGGAAGAGCAGCTTAGGGGCCGCACGTGGGAGAGTGTGCTCGGTAAAAGGATCCTCAACTCGGCAGAGAGATAGAGCACACAGGAGTAACCTAGGAGAAATAAAGGATATCAATGCATAGAGCCGCAAAGTGGTCAGAGGTGGAGGAGGTCACAGAGACAGTGGCTGATGAAAGCGAAGCAGGGGCACTAGACACACGTTTGCTTAACCTGTGGAAGCGAAAGAAGCAGTGGGAAGAGCAGCTTAGGGGTTCCACGTGGGACTGTGGGCTCCGAGAAAGGATCTCCAACTCGGCAGAGAGATAGGGCGCACAGGAGTAACCTAGGTGAAATAAAGGATATCAATGCACGGAGCCGCAAAGTGGTCAGAGAAGTGGAGGAGGTCACAGAGACGGTGGCTGATGAAAGCGAAGCAGGGGCACTACACAGACGTCTTCTTAACCTGTGGAAGCGAAAGAAGCAGTGGGAAGAGCAGCTTATGGGCATTACGTGGGACTGTGGGCTCCGGAAAAGGATCCCCAACTCAGCATCGAGATACGGCGCACAGGACTAACTCAGGAGAAATAAAGGATATCAATGCAATGGAGCCCCAAAGTTCTCAGAGAAGTGGAGGAGGTCACAGAGACGTTTGCTAATGAAAGCGAAGCAGAGGCAATAGACAGACGTGTGCTTAACCTGTGGAAGCGAAAGAAGCATTGGCCAGAGCAGCTTAGGGGCCGCACGTGGGACAGTGTGCTTGAAAAAGGATCCTCAACTCGGCAGAGAGATAGAGCGCACAGGAGTAACCTAGGAGAAATAAAGGATATCAATGCGTGGAGCCGCAAAGTGGTCAGAGGTGGAGGAGGTCACAGAGACAGTGGCTGATGAAAGCGAAGCAGGGGCACTAGACACACGTTTGCTTAACCTGCGGAAGAGAAAGAAGCAGTGGGAAGAGCAACCTAGGGGCTGAACGTGGGACAGTGGGCTCCGATAAGGATCCCCAAATCGGCAGAGAGATAGGGCGTCCAGGAGTAACCTAGGAGAAATAAAGGATATCAATTCATGGAGCCGCGAAGTGGTCACAGAAGTGGAGGAGGTAACAGAGAGGGTGGCTGATGAAAGCGAAGCAGCCGGGGCACTAGACAGACGTCTGCTTAACCTGTGGAAGCGAAAGAAGCAGTGGGAAGAGCAGCTTAGGGGCCTCACGTGGGACAGTGGGCTCCGAAAAAGGATCCCCAACTCGGCAGAGAGATGGGGGCACAGGAGTAACCTAGAGAGAAATAAAGATATCAGTGCATGGAGAAGCGAAGCGGTCAGAGAGGTGGAGGAGGTCACAGAGACGGCGGCTGATGAAAGCGAAGCAGGGGCACTAGACAGACGTCTTCTTAACCTGTGGAAGCGAAAGAAGCAGTGGGAAGAGCAGCTTATGGGCTTTACGTGGGACTGTGGGCTCCGGAAAAGGATCCTCAACTCGGCGCCGAGATAGGGCGCACAGGAGTAACCTAGGAGAAATAAAGGATATCAATGCACGGAGCAGCGAAGTGGTCAGAGAAGTGGAGGAGGTCACAGAGACGGTGGCTGATGAAAGCGAAGCAGGGGCACTACACAGACGTCTTCTTAACCTGTGGAAGCGAAAGAAGCAGTGGGAAGAGCAGCTTATGGGCTTTACGTGGGACTGTGGGCTCCGGGAAAGGATCCCCAACTCAGCATCGAGATAGGGCGCACAGGAGTAACCTAGGAGAAATAAAGGATATCAATGCATGGAGCCGCAAAGTGGTCAGAGAAGTGGAGGAGGTCACAGAGACGTTTGCTAATGAAAAGCGAAGCAGAGGCACTAGACAGACGTGTGCTTAACCTGAGGAAGCGAAAGAAGCATTGGGCAGAGCAGCTTAGGGGCCGCACGTGGGACAGTGTGCTCGGAAAAAGAATCCTCAACTCGGCAGAGAGATAGAGCGCACAGGAGTAACCTAGGAGAAATAAAGGGATATCAATTCATGGAGCCGCGAAGTGGTCACAGAAGTGGAGGAGGTAACAGAGAGGTGACTGATGAAAGCGAAGCAGCGGGGCACTAGACAGACGTCTGCTTAACCTGTGGAAGCGAAAGAAGCAGTGGGAAGAGCAGCTTAGGGGCCTCACGTGGGACAGTGGGCTCCGAAAAAGGATCCCCAACTCGGCAGAGAGATGGGGGCACAGGAGTAACCTAGAGAGAAATAAAGATATCAGTGCATGGAGAAGCGAAGCGGTCAGATAAGTGGAGGAGGCCACAGAGACCGGTGGCTGATGAATGCGAAGCAGGGCGCTAGACAGACGTCTGCTTAACCTGTGGAAGCGAAAAAAAACAGTGGGAATAGCAGCTTAGGGGCCGCACGTAGGATAGTGGGCTCCGAAGAAGGATCCCAAACTCGTCCGAGAGATAGGACGCACAGGAGTAACCTAGGAGAAATAAAGGAGATCAATACATGGAGCCGCGAAGTGGTCAGAGAAGTGGAGGAGGTCACAGAGACGGTGGCTGATGAAAGCGAAGCAGGTCCACTACACAGACGTCTGCCTTCACCCTCTGGTAGCGAAAGAAGCAGTGGAAGAGCAGCTTAGTTGCCGCACGAGGGACAGTAGGTTCCGAAAAAGGATCCCCATCTCGGCAGAAAAATAGGGCGCATAGGAGTAACCTTGAGAATAAAGGATATCAATGCATGGAGCCGCGAAGTGGTCAGAGAAGGAGAGGAGGTCACAGAGACGGTGGCTGATGAAAGCTGGAGCAGGGGCACTAGACAGGCGTCTGCTTAACGTGTGGAAGCGAAAGAAGCAGTGAGAAGAGCAGCTTAGGGGCCGCACGTCGGACAGTGGGCTCCGAAAAAGGATATGTAACTCGGCAGACTGGATACGGGGCACAGGAGTCACCTAGAGAAATAAATGATATCTATGCATGGAGAGGCGAAGTGGTCACAGAAGTGGAGGAGGTCACAGAGACGGTGGCTGATGAAGGCGAAGCAGGGGCACTAGACAGACGTCTGCTTAACCTGTGGAAGCGAAATAAACAGTTTTGAAGAGCAGTGTAGGGGCCGCACGTGGGACAGTGGGCTCCGAAAAATGATCCCCAACTCGGCAGAGAGGATAGGGGGCACCGTAGTAACCTAGGAGAAATAAAGAATATCAATGCATGGAGCCGCTAAGTCGTCATAGAAGTGGAGGAGGTCACAGAGACGGTGGCGGATGAATGCGAAGCAGGGGCGCTAGACAGACGTCTGCTTAACCTGTGGAAGAGAAAAAAGCAGTTGGTGAAGAGCAGCTTATGAGCCGCACGTGGGACTATGCTCCGAAAAAGGATCCCCAACTCGGCAGAGAGATAGGGCGCAGCAGGAGTAACGTAGGTGAAATAAAGGGTGTCAATGCATGGAACCGCAAAGTGGTCAGAAAGGTGGAGGAGGTCACAGAGACGGCGGCTGATGAAAGCGAAGCAGGGGCACTAGACAGACGTCTGCTTTACCTGTGGAAGCGAAAGAAGCAGTGGGAAGAGCAGCTTATGGGCTGTACGTGGGACTGTGGGCTCCGGAAAAGTATCCCCAACTCGGCGTCGAGATAGGGCGCACAGGAGTAACCTAGGAGAAATAAAGGATATCAATGCATGGAGCCGCGAATTGGTCACAGAAGTGGAGGAGGGTCACAGAGACGTTTGGTAATGAAAGCGAAGCAGAGGCAATAGACAGACGTGTGCTTAACCTGTGGAAGCGAAAGAGCATTGGCCAGAGCAGCTTAGGGGCCGCACGTGGGACAGTGTGCTTGAAAAAGGATCCTCAACTCGGCAGAGAGATAGAGCGCACAGGAGTTACCTAGGAGAAATAAAGGATATCAATGCGTGGAGCCGCAAAGTGGGTCAGAGGTGGAGGAGGTCACAGAGACAGTGGCTGATGAAAGCGAAGGCAGGGGCACTAGACACACGTTTGCTTAACCTGCGGAAGAGAAAGAAGCAGTGGGAAGAGCAACCTAGGGGCTGCACGTGGGACAGTGGGCTCCGATAATGATCCCCAAATCGGCAGAGAGATAGGGCGTCCAGGAGTAACCTAGGAGAAATAAAGGATATCAATTCATGGAGCCGCGAAGTGGTCACAGAAGTGGAGGAGGTAACAGAGAGGGTGGCTGATGAAAGCGAAGGCAGCCGGGGCACTAGACAGACGTCTGCTTAACCTGTGGAAGCGAAAGAAGCTGTGGGAAGAGCAGCTTAGGGGGCTCTCACGTGGGACAGGTTGGGCTCCGAAAAAGGATCCCCAACTCGGCAGAGAGATGGGGGCACAGGAGTAACCTAGAGAGAAATAAAGATATCAGTGCATGGAGAAGCGAAGCGGTCAGATAAGTGGAGGAGGCCACAGAGACGGTGGCTGATGAATGCGAAGCAGGGGAGCTAGACAGACGTCTGCTTAACCTGTGGAAGCGAACAAAACAGTGGGAATAGCAGCTTAGGGGCCGCACGTAGGATAGTGGGCTCCGAAGAAGGATCCCAAACTCGTCCGAGAGATAGGACGCACAGGAGTAACCTAGGAGAAATAAAGGAGATCAATGCATGGAGCCGCGAAGTGGTCAGAGAAGTGGAGGAGGTCACAGAGACGGTGGCTGATGAAAGCGAAGCAGGTTCACTACACAGACGTCTGGTTCACCTCTGGTAGCGAAAGAAGCAGTGGGAAGAGCAGCTTATGGGCTGTACGTGGGACTGTGGGCTCCGTAAAAGGATGCCCAACTCGGCAGAGAGATAGGGCGCTCAGGAGTAACCTAGGTGAAATAAAGGATGTCAATGCATGGAGCCGCAAAGTGGTCAGAGAGGTGGAGGAGGTCACAGAGACGGCGGCTGATGAAAGCGAAGCAGGGGCACTAGACAGACGTCTTCTTAACCTGTGGAAGCGAAAGAAGCAGTGGGAAGAGCAGCTTATGGGCTTTACGTGGGACTGTGGGCTCCGGAAAAGGATCCTCAACTCGGCGCCGAGATAGGGCGCACAGGAGTAACCTAGGAGAAATAAAGGATATCAATGCACGGAGCAGCGAAGTGGTCAGAGAAGTGGAGGAGGTCACAGAGACGGTGGCTGATGAAAGCGAAGAAGGGGCACTACACAGACGTCTTCTTAACCTGTGGAAGCGAAAGAAGCAGTGGGAAGAGCAGCTTATGGGCTTTACGTGGGACTGTGGGCTCCGGGAAAGGATCCCCAACTCAGCATCGAGATAGGGCGCACAGGAGTAACCTAGGAGAAATAAAGGATATCAATGCATGGAGCCGCAAAGTGGTCAGAGAAGTGGAGGAGGTCACAGAGACGTTTGCTAATGAAAGCGAAGCAGAGGCACTAGACAGACGTGTGCTTAACCTGAGGAAGCGAAAGAAGCATTGGGCAGAGCAGCTTAGGGGCCGCACGTGGGACAGTGTGCTCGGAAAAAGAATCCTCAACTCGGCAGAGAGATGGGGGCACAGGAGTAACCTAGAGAGAAATAAAGATATCAGTGCATGGAGAAGCGAAGCGGTCAGATAAGTGGAGGAGGCCACAGAGACGGTGGCTGATGAATGCGAAGCAGGGGCGCTAGACAGACGTCTGCTTAACCTGTGGAAGCGAAAAAAAACAATGGGAATAGCAGCTTAGGGGCCGCACGTAGGATAGTGGGCTCCGAAGAAGGATCCCAAACTCGTCCGAGAGATAGGACGCACAGGAGTAACCTAGGAGAAATAAAGGAGATCAATACATGGAGCCGCGAAGTGGTCAGAGAAGTGGAGGAGGTCACAGAGACGGTGGCTGATGAAAGCGAAGCAGGTCAACTACACAGACGTCTGCTTCACCTCTGGTAGCGAAAGAAGCAGTGGGAAGAGCAGCTTAGTGGCCGCACGAGGGACAGTAGGTTCCGAAAAAGGATCCCCATCTCGGCAGAAAAATAGGGCGCATAGGAGTAACCTTGAGAAATAAAGGATATCAATGCATGGAGCCGCGAAGTGGTCAGAGAAGGAGAGGAGGTCACAGAGACGGTGGCTGATGAAAGCGGAGCAGGGGCACTAGACAGGCGTCTGCTTAACGTGTGGAAGCGAAAGAAGCAGTGAGAAGAGCAGCTTAGGGGCCGCACGTCGGACAGTGGGCTCCGAAAAAGGATATGTAACTCGGCAGACTGATACGGGGCACAGGAGTCACCTAGGAGAAATAAATGATATCTATGCATGGAGAGGCGAAGTGGTCACAGAAGTGGAGGAGGTCACAGAGACGGTGGCTGATGAAGGCGAAGCAGGGGCACTAGACAGACGTCTGCTTAACCTGTGGAAGAGAAAAAAGCAGTTGGAAGAGCAGCTTATGAGCCGCACGTGGGACTATGCTCCGAAAAAGGATCCGCAACTCGGCAGAGAGATAGGGCGCACAGTAGTAACGTAGGTGAAATAAAGGTGTCAATGCATGGAACCGCAAAGTGGTCAGAAAGGTGGAGGAGGTCACAGAGACGGCGGCTGATGAAAGCGAAGCAGGGGCACTAGACAGACGTCTGCTTTACCTGTGGAAGCGAAAGAAGCAGTGGGAAGAGCAGCTTATGGGCTGTACGTGGGACTGTGGGCTCCGGAAAAGTATCCCCAACTCGGCGTCGAGATAGGGCGCACAGGAGTAACCTAGGAGAAATAAAGGATATCAATGCATGGAGCCGCGAATTGGTCACAGAAGTGGAGGAGGTCACAGAGACGTTTGCTAATGAAAGCGAAGCAGAGGCACTAGACAGACGTGTGCATAACCTGTGGAAGCGAAAGAAGCGTTGGGCAGAGCAGCTTAAAGGGCCGCACGTAGGATAGTGGGCTCCGAAAAAGGATCCGGAACTCGGCAGACAGATTGAGGGCACAGGAGTAACCTAGGAGAAATAAAGATATCAATGCATGGAGAAGCAAAGTGGTCAAAGAGTTGGAGGAGGTCACAGAGACGGTGGCTGATGAAAGCGAAACAGGGGCACAAGACAGACGTCTGCTTAACCTGTGGAAGCGAAAGAAGCAGTGGGAAGAGCAGCTTAGGGGCTGCACGTGGGACAGTGGGCTCCGGAAAAGGATCCAGAACTCGGCAGATAGATAGGGCGCACAGGAGTAATCTAGGAGAAGTAAAGGAGATCAATGCATGTAGCCGCGAAGTGGTCAGAGAAGTGGAGGAGGTCACAGAGACGGTGGCTGATGAAAGCGAAGCAGGTTCACTACACAGACGTCTGGTTCACCTCTGGTAGCGAAAGAAGCAGTGGGAAGAGCAGCTTATGGGCTGTACGTGGGACTGTGGGCTCCGTAAAAGGATGCCCAACTCGGCAGAGAGATAGGGCGCTCAGGAGTAACCTAGGTGAAATAAAGGATGTCAATGCATGGAGCCGCAAAGTGGTCAGAGAGGTGGAGGAGGTCACAGAGACGGCGGCTGATGAAAGCGAAGCAGGGGCACTAGACAGACGTCTTCTTAACCTGTGGAAGCGAAAGAAGCAGTGGGAAGAGCAGCTTATGGGCTTTACGTGGGACTGTGGGCTCCGGAAAAGGATCCTCAACTCGGCGCCGAGATAGGGCGCACAGGAGTAACCTAGGAGAAATAAAGGATATCAATGCACGGAGCAGCGAAGTGGTCAGAGAAGTGGAGGAGGTCACAGAGACGGTGGCTGATGAAAGCGAAGAAGGGGCACTACACAGACGTCTTCTTAACCTGTGGAAGCGAAAGAAGCAGTGGGAAGAGCAGCTTATGGGCTTTACGTGGGACTGTGGGCTCCGGGAAAGGATCCCCAACTCAGCATCGAGATAGGGCGCACAGGAGTAACCTAGGAGAAATAAAGGATATCAATGCATGGAGCCGCAAAGTGGTCAGAGAAGTGGAGGAGGTCACAGAGACGTTTGCTAATGAAAGCGAAGCAGAGGCACTAGACAGACGTGTGCTTAACCTGAGGAAGCGAAAGAAGCATTGGGCAGAGCAGCTTAGGGGCCGCACGTGGGACAGTGTGCTCGGAAAAAGAATCCTCAACTCGGCAGAGAGATGGGGGCACAGGAGTAACCTAGAGAGAAATAAAGATATCAGTGCATGGAGAAGCGAAGCGGTCAGATAAGTGGAGGAGGCCACAGAGACGGTGGCTGATGAATGCGAAGCAGGGGCGCTAGACAGACGTCTGCTTAACCTGTGGAAGCGAAAAAAAACAATGGGAATAGCAGCTTAGGGGCCGCACGTAGGATAGTGGGCTCCGAAGAAGGATCCCAAACTCGTCCGAGAGATAGGACGCACAGGAGTAACCTAGGAGAAATAAAGGAGATCAATACATGGAGCCGCGAAGTGGTCAGAGAAGTGGAGGAGGTCACAGAGACGGTGGCTGATGAAAGCGAAGCAGGTCAACTACACAGACGTCTGCTTCACCTCTGGTAGCGAAAGAAGCAGTGGGAAGAGCAGCTTAGTGGCCGCACGAGGGACAGTAGGTTCCGAAAAAGGATCCCCATCTCGGCAGAAAAATAGGGCGCATAGGAGTAACCTTGAGAAATAAAGGATATCAATGCATGGAGCCGCGAAGTGGTCAGAGAAGGAGAGGAGGTCACAGAGACGGTGGCTGATGAAAGCGGAGCAGGGGCACTAGACAGGCGTCTGCTTAACGTGTGGAAGCGAAAGAAGCAGTGAGAAGAGCAGCTTAGGGGCCGCACGTCGGACAGTGGGCTCCGAAAAAGGATATGTAACTCGGCAGACTGATACGGGGCACAGGAGTCACCTAGGAGAAATAAATGATATCTATGCATGGAGAGGCGAAGTGGTCACAGAAGTGGAGGAGGTCACAGAGACGGTGGCTGATGAAGGCGAAGCAGGGGCACTAGACAGACGTCTGCTTAACCTGTGGAAGAGAAAAAAGCAGTTGGAAGAGCAGCTTATGAGCCGCACGTGGGACTATGCTCCGAAAAAGGATCCCCAACTCGGCAGAGAGATAGGGCGCACAGTAGTAACGTAGGTGAAATAAAGGTGTCAATGCATGGAACCGCAAAGTGGTCAGAAAGGTGGAGGAGGTCACAGAGACGGCGGCTGATGAAAGCGAAGCAGGGGCACTAGACAGACGTCTGCTTTACCTGTGGAAGCGAAAGAAGCAGTGGGAAGAGCAGCTTATGGGCTGTACGTGGGACTGTGGGCTCCGGAAAAGTATCCCCAACTCGGCGTCGAGATAGGGCGCACAGGAGTAACCTAGGAGAAATAAAGGATATCAATGCATGGAGCCGCGAATTGGTCACAGAAGTGGAGGAGGTCACAGAGACGTTTGCTAATGAAAGCGAAGCAGAGGCACTAGACAGACGTGTGCATAACCTGTGGAAGCGAAAGAAGCGTTGGGCAGAGCAGCTTAAAGGGCCGCACGTAGGATAGTGGGCTCCGAAAAAGGATCCGGAACTCGGCAGACAGATTGAGGGCACAGGAGTAACCTAGGAGAAATAAAGATATCAATGCATGGAGAAGCAAAGTGGTCAAAGAGTTGGAGGAGGTCACAGAGACGGTGGCTGATGAAAGCGAAACAGGGGCACAAGACAGACGTCTGCTTAACCTGTGGAAGCGAAAGAAGCAGTGGGAAGAGCAGCTTAGGGGCTGCACGTGGGACAGTGGGCTCCGGAAAAGGATCCAGAACTCGGCAGATAGATAGGGCGCACAGGAGTAATCTAGGAGAAGTAAAGGATATCAATGCATGTAGCCGCGAAGCGGTCACAGAATTGGAGGAGGTCGCAGAGACGGCGGCTGATGAAAGCGAAGCAGGGGCACTAGACAGACGTCTGCTTAGCCTGTGGAAGCGAAATAAGCAGTGGCAAGAGCAGCTTAGGGGCAGCACGTGGGACAGTGGGCTCCGAAAAAGGATCCCCAACTCGGCTGAGAGATAGGGCACACAGGAGTAACCTAGGAGAATTAAAGGATATCAATGCATGGAGCCGCGACGTGGTCAGAGAAGTGGAGGAGATCACAGAGACGGTGGCTGATGAAAGCGAAGCATGGGCACTAGACAGACGTCTGCTTAACCAGTGGAAGCGAAAGAAGGAGTGGGAAGAGCAGCTTAGGGGCCGCACGTGCGACAGTGGGCTCCGAAAGCGATCCCCATTTCGGCAGAGAAATTGAGGGCGCAAGAGTAACCTAGGAGAAATAAAGATATCAATGCATGGAGAAGCGAAGTGGTCAGAGAAGTGGAGGAGGTCACAGAGACGGTGGCTGATGAAAGCGAAGCACGGGCACCAGACAGACGTCTGCTTAACCTGTTGAAGCGAAAGAACCAGTGGGAAGAGAAGCTTAGGGGCCGCACGTGCGACAGTGGGCTTCGAAAGCGATCCTTATCTCGGCAGAGAGATACGGCGCACAGATGTAACTTAGGAGAAATAAAGGATATCAATGCATGGAGCCGCAAAGTGGTCAGAGGTGGAGGAGGTCACAGAGACAGTGGCTGATGAAAGCGAAGCAGGGGCACTAGACACACGTTTGCTTAACCTGTGGAAGCGAAAGAAACAGTGGGAAGAGCAGCTTAGGGGTTCGACGTGGGACTGTGGGCTCCGAAAAAGGATCTCCAACTCGGCAGAGAGATAGGGCGCACAGGAGTAACCTAGGAGAAACAAAGGATATCAATGCACGGAGCCGCGAAGTGGTCAGAGAAGTGAAGGAGGTCACAGAGGCGGTGGCTGATGAAAGCGAAGCAGGTCCACTACACAGACGTCTGCTTCACCTGTGGTAGCGAAGGAAGCAGTGGGAAGAGCAGCTTAGGGGCCGCACGTGGGACAGTAGGTTCCGAAAAAGGATCCCCATCTCGGCAGAAAAATAGGGCGCATAGGAGTAACCTAGGAGAAATAAAGGATATCAATGCATGGAGAGGCGAAGTGGTCACAGAAGTGAAGGAGCTCACAGAGACGGTGGCTGATGAAGGCGAAGCAGGGGCACTAGATAGACGTCTGCTTAACCTGTGGAAGCGAAACAAGCAGTGTGAAGAGCAGCGTAGGGGCCGCACGTGCGACAGTGGGCTCACAAAAAGGATCCCTAACTCGGCAGAGAGATAGGGTGTACAGGAGTAACCAAGGCAAAATAAAGGATATCAATGCATGGTGCCGCGAAGTGGTCACAGAAGTGGAGGAGGTGACAGAGAGGGTGGCTGATGAAAGCGAAGCAGGGGTACTAGACAGACGTCTGCTAAACCTGTGGAAGCGAAAGAAGCAGTGGGAAGAGCAGCTTAGGGGCCACACGTCGGACAGTGGCTCCGAAAAAGGATAAATAACTCGGCAGACAGATTCGGGGCACAGAGTAACCTATGAGAAATAAAGCATATGAATGCATGGAGCCGCAGAGTGGTCAGAGAGGTGGAGGAGGTCACAGAGACGGTGGCTGATGAAAGCGAAGCAGGGGCACTAGACACGTCTGCTTAACCTGTGGAAGCGAAGAAGCAGTGGGAAGAGCAGCTTATGGGCTTTACGTGGGACTGTGGGCTCCGGAAAAGGATCCTCAACTCGGCATCGAGATAGGGCGCACAGGAGTAAACCTAGGAGAAAATTAAGGATATCAATGCATAGAGCCGCAAAGTATTCAGAGAGGTGGAGGAGGCCACAGAGACGGTGGCTGATGAATGCGAAGCAGGGGCACTAGACAGGACGTCTGCTTAACCTGTGGAAGCGAAAGAAGCAGTGGCAAGAGCAGCTTAGGTGCCGCACGTGGGACAGTGGGCTCCGAAAAAGGATATGTAACTCGGCAGACAGATATGGTGCACAGGAGTAACCAAGGATAAATAAAGCATATGAATGCATGGAGCCACGAAGTGGTCAGAGAGGTGGAGGAGGTCACAGAGACGGTGGCTGATTAAAGAGAAGCAGGGGGCGCTAGACAGACGTCTGCTTAACCTGTGGAAGAGAAAGAAGCAGTGGGAAGAGCAGCTTATGGGCCGTACGTTGGGACAGTGGCTCCGCAAAAGGATCCCCAACTCGGCAGCGAGATAGGGCGCACAGTGTAACCTAGGAGAAATAAAGGATATCAATGCATGGAGACGCGAAGTGGTCACAGAAGTGGAGGAGGTCACAGAGACGGTGGCTGATGAAAGCGAAGCAGGGGGCACTAGACAGACGTCTGCTCAACCTGTGGAAGCGAAAGAAGCAGTGGGAAGAGGAGCTTAGGAGCCACACGTCGGAGAGTGGGCTCCGAAAAAGGATCAGAACTCGGCAGACAGATTGAGGGCACAGGAGTAACCTAGGAGAAATAAAGATATCAATGCATGGAGAAGCGAAGTGGTCAGAGAAGTGACGAGGTCACAGAGACGGTGGCTGATGAAAGCGAAGCAGGGGCACTAGACAGACGTCTGCTTTACCTGTGGAAGCGAAAGAACCAGTGGAAGAGCAGCTTATGGGATGTTCGTGGGACGGTGGCTCCGTAAAAGGATCCCCAACTCGGCAGAGAGAGAGGGCGCTCAGGAGTAACCTAGGAGAAATAGAGGATATCAATGCATGGAGCCGCGAAGTGGTCAGAGAGGTGAGAGGCCACAGAGACGGTGGCTGATGAATGCGAAGCAGGGGCACTAGACAGACGTCTGCTTAACCTGTGGAAGCGAAAAGAAGCAGTGGCAAGAGCAGCTTAGGTGCCGCCACGTGGGACAGTGGGCTCCGAAAAAGGATCCCCAACTCGGCAGATAATTGAAGGCACAAGAGTAACCTAAGAGAAATAAAGATATCAATGCATGGAGAAGCGATGCGGTCAGAGAAGTGGAGGAGGTCACAGAGACGGTGGCTGATGAATGCGAAGCAGGGGCGCTAGACCGACGTCTGCTTAACCTGTGGAAGTGAAAGAAGAAGGACAAGAGCGGCTTATGGGCTGTACGTGGGACAGTGGGCTCCGGAAAAGTATCCCCAACTCGGCAGAGACATAGGGCGCACAGGAGTAACCTAGGAGAAATAAAGGATATCAATGCATGGAGCCGCGAATTGGTCACAGGAGTGGAGGAGGTCACAGAGACGGTGGCTGATGAAAGCGAAGCAGGGGCACTAGACAGACGTCTGCTTAAACTGTGGAAGCGAAATAAGCAGTGGGAAGAGCAGTTGGAGCCGCACGTCTGGACAGTAGGCTCCGAAACAGGATCCGGAACTCGGCAGACAGATTGAGGGCACAGGAGTAACCTAGGAGAAATAAAGATATCAATGCATGGAGAAGCGAAGTGGTCAGAGAAGTGGAGGAGGTCACAGAGACGGTGGCTGATGAATGCGAAGCAGGGGCCCTAGACAGACGTCTGCTTAACCTGTGGAAGCGAAAGAAGCAGTGGGAAGAGCAGCTTAGGGGCCGCACGTGGGAACAGTGGGCTCCGAAAAAAGGATCCCCATCTCGGCATCGAGATAGGGCGCACAGGAGTAACCTAGGAGAAATTAAGGATATCAATGGATGGAGCCGCAAAGTGGTCAGAGAAGTGGATGAGGTCACAGAGACGGTGGCTGATGAAAGCGAAGCAGGGCACTAGACAGACGTCTGGTTAAGCTGTGGAAGCGAAAGAAGCAGTGGGAAGAGCAGATAGGGGCCGCACGTGGGACAGTAGGCTCCGAAAAAGGATCCCCAAGTCGGCAGAAAAGATAGGGCGCACAGGGAGTAACCCTAGGGGAAAATAAAGGATATCATGCATGGTGCCGCGAAGTGGTCACAGAAGTGGAGGAGGTGACAGAGAGGGTGGCGGATGAAAGCGAAGCAGGGGTACTAGACAGACGTCTGCTAAACCTGTGGAAGCGAAAGAAGCAGTGGGAAAGCAGCTTAGGGGCCACACGTCGGACAGTGGGCTCCGAAAAAGGATAAATAACTAGGCAGACAGATTCGGGGCACAGGAGTAACCTATGAGAAATAAAGCATATGAATGCATGGAGCCGCAAAGTATTCAGAGAGGTGGAGGAGGTCACAGAGACGGTGGCTGATGAAAGCGAAGCAGGGGCACTAGACAGACGTCTGGTTAACCTGTAGTAGCGAAAGAAGCATTGGGAAGAGCAGCTTAGAGGCCGCACGTAGGACAGTGGGCTCCGAAAAAGGATATGTAACTCGGCAGACAGATATGGTGCACAGGAGTAACCAAGGATAAATAAAGCATATGAATGCATGGAGCCACGAAGTGGTCAGAGAGGTGGAGGAGGTCACAGAGACGGTGGCTTATTAAAGAGAAGCAGGGCGCTAGACAGACGTCTGCTTAACCTGTGGAAGAGAAAGAAGCAGTGGGAAGAGCAGCTTATGGGCCGTACGTTGGACAGTGGGCTCCGCAAAAGGATCCCCAACTCGGCAGCGAGATAGGGCGCACAGGTGTAACCTAGGAGAAATAAAGGATATCAATGCATGGAGACGCGAAGTGGTCACATAAGTGGAGGAGGTCACAGAGACGGTGGCTGATGAAAGCGAAGCAGGGGCACTAGACAGACGTCTGCTTAACCTGTGGAAGCGAAAGAAGCAGTGGGAAGAGGAGCTTAGGAGCCACACGTCGGAGAGTGGGCTCCGAAAAAGGATCCGGAACTCGGCAGACAGATTGAGGGCACAGGAGTAACCTAGGAGAAATTAAGATATCAATGCATGGAGAAGCGAAGTGGTCAGAGAAGTGGAGGAGGTCACAGAGACGGTGGCTGATGAAAGCGAAGCAGGGGCACTAGACAGACGTCTGGTTAACCTGTAGTAGCGAAAGAAGCATTGGGAAGAGCAGCTTAGAGGCCGCACGTAGGACAGTGGGCTCCGAAAAAGGATATGTAACTCGGCAGACAGATATGGTGCACAGGAGTAACCAAGGATAAATAAAGCATATGAATGCATGGAGCCACGAAGTGGTCAGAGAGGTGGAGGAGGTCACAGAGACGGTGGCTTATTAAAGAGAAGCAGGGGCGCTAGACAGACGTCTGCTTAACCTGTGGAAGTGAAAGAAGAAGGACAAGAGCGGCTTATGGGCTGTACGTGGGACAGTGGGCTCCGGAAAAGTATCCCCAACTCGGCAGAGACATAGGGCGCACAGGAGTAACCTAGGAGAAATAAAGGATATCAATGCATGGAGCCGCGAATTGGTCACAGAAGTGGAGGAGGTCACAGAGACGGTGGCTGATGAAAGCGAAGCAGGGGCACTAGACAGACGTCTGCTTAAACTGTGGAAGCAAAAGAAGCAGTGGGAAGAGCAGTTTGGAGCCGCACGTCGGACAGTAGGCTCCGAAACAGGATCCGGAACTCGGCAGACAGATTGAGGGCACAGGAGTAACCTAGAAGAAATAAAGATATCAATGCATGGAGAAGCGAAGTGGTCAGAGAAGTGGAGGAGGTCACAGAGACGGTGGCTGATGAATGCGAAGCAGGGGCCCTAGACAGACGTCTGCTTAACCTGTGGAAGCGAAAGAAGCAGTGGGAAGAGCAGCTTAGGGGCCGCACGTGGGACAGTGGGCTCCGAAAAAGGATCCCCATCTCGGCATCGAGATAGGGCGCACAGGAGTAACCTAGGAGAAATTAAGGATATCAATGCATGGAGCCGCAAAGTGGTCAGAGAAGTGGAGGAGGTCACAGAGACGTTTGCTAATGAAAGCAAAGCAGAGGCACTAGACAGACGTGTGCTTAACCTGGGGAAGCGAAAGAAGCATTGGGCAGAGCAGCTTAGGGGCCGCAGGTGGGACAGTGTGCTCGGAAAAAGGATCCTCAACTCGGCAGATAGATAGGGCGCACATGAGTAACCTAGGAGAAATAAAGGATATCAATGCATGGAGCCGCAAAGGGGTCAGAGGTGGAGGAGGTCACAGAGACGCTGGCTGATGAAAGCGAAGCAGGGGCACTAGACAGACGTTTGCTTAACCTGTGGAAGCAAAAGAAGCAGTGGGAAGAGCAGCTTAGGGGATCCACGTTTGACTGTGGGCTCCGAAGAAGGATATATAACTCGGCAGACAGATACAGGGCAAAGGAGAAACCTAGGAGAAATAAAGCTTATGAATGCATGGAGCCGCGAAGTGGTCAGAGAGGTGGAGAAGGTCACAGAGACGGTGGCGGATGAAAGCGAAGCAGGGGCACTATACAGCCGTCTGCTTAACCTGTGGTAGCGAAAGAAGCAGTGCGAAGAGCAGCTTAGGGGCAGCACGTGGGACAGTGGGCTCCGAAAAGGATCCCCAACTCGGCAGAGATAGGGCGCACAGAAGTAACCTAAGAAAATAAAGGATATCAATGCCTGGAGCCGTGAAGTGGTTAGAGAAGTGGAGGAGGTCACAGAGACGGTGGCTGATGAAAGCGAAACAGGGGCACTAGACAGACGTCTGCTTAACGTGCGGAAGCGAAAGAAGCAGTGGGAAGAGCAGATTAGGGGCCGCACGTGGGACAGTGGGCTCCGAAAAGGATCCCCAAATCGGCAGTGAGATAGGGCGTGCAGGAGTAACCTAGACGAAATAAAGGATATCAATGCATGGAGCCGTGAAGTGGTCACAGAAGTGGAGGAGGTCACTTGGCGGTGGCTGATGAAAGCGAAGCAGGGGCACCAGACAGACGTCTCCTTAACCTGTGGAAGCGAAAGAAGCATTAGGAGGAGCAGCTTAGGGGCCGCACGTCGGACAGTGGGCTCCGAAAAATGATATGTAACTCGGCAGGCAGATACGGGGCACAGGAGTAACCTAGGAGAAATAAATCATATGAATGCATGGAGCCGCGAAGTGGTCAGAAAGAGTGGAGGAGGTTACAGAGACGGTGGCTGATGAAAGCGAAGCCGGGCACTAGACAGATGTCTGCTGAACCTGTGGAAGCGAAAGAAGCAGTGGGAAGAGCAGCTTATGGGCCGTACGTGGGACAGTGGGCTCCGGAAAAGGATCCCCAACTCGGCAGAGATTAAGGGCACAAGAGTAACCTAGGAGAAATAAAGATACCAATGCATGGAGAAGCAAAGTGGTCAGAGAAGTTGTGAAGGTCACAGAAACGGTGGCTGATGAATGCGAAGCAGGGGCGCTAGACAGACGTCTGCTTAACCTGTGGAAGCGAAAGAAGAAGGGGAAGAGCGGCTTATGGGCTGTACGTGGGACAGTGGGCTCCGGAAAAGGTTCCCCAACTCGGCAGAGACATAGGGCGCACAGGAGTAACCTAGGAGAAATAAAGGATATCAATGCATGGAGCCACGAATTGGTCACAGAAGTGGAGGAGGTCACAGAGACGGTGGCTAATAAAAGCGAAGCAGGCGCACTAGACAGACGGCTGCTTAACCTGTGGAAGCGAAAGAAGCATTGGGCAGAACAGCTTAGGGCCGCACGTAGGATAGTGGGCTCCGAAAAAGGATCCGGAACTCGGCAGACAGATTGAGGGCACAGGAGTAACCTAGGAGAAATAAAGGTATCAATGCATGGAGAAGCGAAGTGGTCAGAGAGGTGGAGGAGGTCACAGAGACGGTGGCTGATGAAAGCGAAGCAGGGGCACTAGACAGACGTCTGCTTAACCTGTGGAAGCGAAAGAAGCAGTGGCAAGAGCAGCTTAGGGGCCGCACGTGGGACAGTGGGCTCCGAAAAAGGATCCCCAACTCGGCAGAGAGATAGGGCGTAGAGAATAACCTAGGTGAAATAAAGGAGATCAATGCATGGAGCCGCGACGTGGTCAGAGAAGTGGAGGAGATCACAGAGACGGTGGCTGATGAAAGCGAAGCACGGGCACCAGACAGACGTCTGCTTAACCTGTGGAAGCGAAAGAAGCAGTGGGAAGAGCAGCTTATGGGCCGCACGTGCGACAGTGGGCTTCGAAAGCGATCCTTATCTCGGCAGAGAGATACGGCGCACAGGAGTAACTTAGGAGAAATAAAGGATATCAATGCATGGAGCCTCAAAGTGCTCAGAGAAGTGGAGGACGTCACAGAGACGTTTGCTAATGAAAGCGAAGCAGAGGCAATAGACAGACGTGTGCTTAACCTGTGGAAGCCAAAGAAGCATTGGGAAGAGCAGCTTAGGGGCCGCACGTGGGAGAGTGTGCTCGGTAAAAGGATCCTCAACTCGGCAGAGAGATAGAGCACACAGGAGTAACCTAGGAGAAATAAAGGATATCAATGCATAGAGCCGCAAAGTGGTCAGAGGTGGAGGAGGTCACAGAGACAGTGGCTGATGAAAGCGAAGCAGGGGCACTAGACACACGTTTGCTTAACCTGTGGAAGCGAAAGAAGCAGTGGGAAGAGCAGCTTAGGGGTTCCACGTGGGACTGTGGGCTCCGAGAAAGGATCTCCAACTCGGCAGAGAGATAGGGCGCACAGGAGTAACCTAGGAGAAATAAAGGATGGAGGAGGTCACAGAGACGGTGGCTGATGAAAGCGAAGCAGGGGCACTACACAGACGTCTTCTTAACCTGTGGAAGCGAAAGAAGCAGTGGGAAGAGCAGCTTATGGGCATTACGTGGGACTGTGGGCTCCGGAAAAGGATCCCCAACTCAGCATCGAGATACGGCGCACAGGACTAACTCAGGAGAAATAAAGGATATCAATGCAATGGAGCCCCAAAGTTCTCAGAGAAGTGGAGGAGGTCACAGAGACGTTTGCTAATGAAAGCGAAGCAGAGGCAATAGACAGACGTGTGCTTAACCTGTGGAAGCGAAAGAAGCATTGGCCAGAGCAGCTTAGGGGCCGCACGTGGGACAGTGTGCTTGAAAAAGGATCCTCAACTCGGCAGAGAGATAGAGCGCACAGGAGTAACCTAGGAGAAATAAAGGATATCAATGCGTGGAGCCGCAAAGTGGTCAGAGGTGGAGGAGGTCACAGAGACAGTGGCTGATGAAAGCGAAGCAGGGGCACTAGACACACGTTTGCTTAACCTGCGGAAGAGAAAGAAGCAGTGGGAAGAGCAACCTAGGGGCTGAACGTGGGACAGTGGGCTCCGATAAGGATCCCCAAATCGGCAGAGAGATAGGGCGTCCAGGAGTAACCTAGGAGAAATAAAGGATATCAATTCATGGAGCCGCGAAGTGGTCACAGAAGTGGAGGGGGTAACAGAGAGGGTGGCTGATGAAAGCGAAGCAGCCGGGGCACTAGACAGACGTCTGCTTAACCTGTGGAAGCGAAAGAAGCAGTGGGAAGAGCAGCTTAGGGGCCTCACGTGGGACAGTGGGCTCCGAAAAAGGATCCCCAACTCGGCAGAGAGATGGGGGCACAGGAGTAACCTAGAGAGAAATAAAGATATCAGTGCATGGAGAAGCGAAGCGGTCAGAGAGGTGGAGGAGGTCACAGAGACGGCGGCTGATGAAAGCGAAGCAGGGGCACTAGACAGACGTCTTCTTAACCTGTGGAAGCGAAAGAAGCAGTGGGAAGAGCAGCTTATGGGCTTTACGTGGGACTGTGGGCTCCGGAAAAGGATCCTCAACTCGGCGCCGAGATAGGGCGCACAGGAGTAACCTAGGAGAAATAAAGGATATCAATGCACGGAGCAGCGAAGTGGTCAGAGAAGTGGAGGAGGTCACAGAGACGGTGGCTGATGAAAGCGAAGCAGGGGCACTACACAGACGTCTTCTTAACCTGTGGAAGCGAAAGAAGCAGTGGGAAGAGCAGCTTATGGGCTTTACGTGGGACTGTGGGCTCCGGGAAAGGATCCCCAACTCAGCATCGAGATAGGGCGCACAGGAGTAACCTAGGAGAAATAAAGGATATCAATGCATGGAGCCGCAAAGTGGTCAGAGAAGTGGAGGAGGTCACAGAGACGTTTGCTAATGAAAGCGAAGCAGAGGCACTAGACAGACGTGTGCTTAACCTGAGGAAGCGAAAGAAGCATTGGGCAGAGCAGCTTAGGGGCCGCACGTGGGACAGTGTGCTCGGAAAAAGAATCCTCAACTCGGCAGAGAGATAGAGCGCACAGGAGTAACCTAGGAGAAATAAAGGATATCAATTCATGGAGCCGCGAAGTGGTCACAGAAGTGGAGGAGGTAACAGAGAGGGTGACTGATGAAAGCGAAGCAGCCGGGGCACTAGACAGACGTCTGCTTAACCTGTGGAAGCGAAAGAAGCAGTGGGAAGAGCAGCTTAGGGGCCTCACGTGGGACAGTGGGCTCCGAAAAAGGATCCCCAACTCGGCAGAGAGATGGGGGCACAGGAGTAACCTAGAGAGAAATAAAGATATCAGTGCATGGAGAAGCGAAGCGGTCAGATAAGTGGAGGAGGCCACAGAGACGGTGGCTGATGAATGCGAAGCAGGGGCGCTAGACAGACGTCTGCTTAACCTGTGGAAGCGAAAAAAACAGTGGGAATAGCAGCTTAGGGGCCGCACGTAGGATAGTGGGCTCCGAAGAAGGATCCCAAACTCGTCCGAGAGATAGGACGCACAGGAGTAACCTAGGAGAAATAAAGGAGATCAATACATGGAGCCGCGAAGTGGTCAGAGAAGTGGAGGAGGTCACAGAGACGGTGGCTGATGAAAGCGAAGCAGGTCCACTACACAAACGTCTGCTTCACCTCTGGTAGCGAAAGAAGCAGTGGGAAGAGCAGCTTAGTGGCCGCACGAGGGACAGTAGGTTCCGAAAAAGGATCCCCATCTCGGCAGAAAAATAGGGCGCATAGGAGTAACCTTGAGAAATAAAGGATATCAATGCATGGAGCCGCGAAGTGGTCAGAGAAGGAGAGGAGGTCACAGAGACGGTGGCTGATGAAAGCGGAGCAGGGGCACTAGACAGGCGTCTGCTTAACGTGTGGAAGCGAAAGGAGCAGTGAGAAGAGCAGCTTAGGGGCCGCACGTCGGACAGTGGGCTCCGAAAAAGGATATGTAACTCGGCAGACTGATACGGGGCACAGGAGTCACCTAGGAGAAATAAATGATATCTATGCATGGAGAGGCGAAGTGGTCACAGAAGTGGAGGAGGTCACAGAGACGGTGGCTGATGAAGGCGAAGCAGGGGCACTAGACAGACGTCTGCTTAACCTGTGGAAGCGAAATAAACAGTTTGAAGAGCAGTGTAGGGGCCGCACGTGGGACAGTGGGCTCCGAAAAATGATCCCCAACTCGGCAGAGAGATAGGGGGCACCGGAGTAACCTAGGAGAAATAAAGAATATCAATGCATGGAGCCGCTAAGTCGTCATAGAAGTGGAGGAGGTCACAGAGACGGTGGCGGATGAATGCGAAGCAGGGGCGCTAGACAGACGTCTGCTTAACCTGTGGAAGAGAAAAAAGCAGTTGGAAGGGCAGCTTATGAGCCGCACGTGGGACTATGCTCCGAAAAAGGATCCCCAACTCGGCAGAGAGATAGGGCGCACAGGAGTAACGTAGGTGAAATAAAGGTGTCAATGCATGGAACCGCAAAGTGGTCAGAAAGGTGGAGGAGGTCACAGAGACGGCGGCTGATGAAAGCGAAGCAGGGGCACTAGACAGACGTCTGCTTTACCTGTTGAAGCGAAAGAAGCAGTGGGAAGAGCAGCTTATGGGCTGTACGTGGGACTGTGGGCTCCGGAAAAGGATCCTCAACTCGGCGCCGAGATAGGGCGCACAGGAGTAACCTAGGAGAAATAAAGGATATCAATGCACGGAGCAGCGAAGTGGTCAGAGAAGTGGAGGAGGTCACAGAGACGGTGGCTGATGAAAGCGAAGCAGGGGCACTACACAGACGTCTTCTTAACCTGTGGAAGCGAAAGAAGCAGTGGGAAGAGCAGCTTATGGGCTTTACGTGGGACTGTGGGCTCCGGGAAAGGATCCCCAACTCAGCATCGAGATAGGGCGCACAGGAGTAACCTAGGAGAAATAAAGGATATCAATGCATGGAGCCGCAAAGTGGTCAGAGAAGTGGAGGAGGTCACAGAGACGTTTGCTAATGAAAGCGAAGCAGAGGCACTAGAAAGACGTGTGCTTAACCTGAGGAAGCGAAAGAAGCATTGGGCAGAGCAGCTTAGGGGCCGCACGTGGGACAGTGTGCTCGGAAAAAGAATCCTCAACTCGGCAGAGAGATAGAGCGCACAGGAGTAACCTAGGAGAAATAAAGGATATCAATTCATGGAGCCGCGAAGTGGTCACAGAAGTGGAGGAGGTAACAGAGAGGGTGACTGATGAATGCGAAGCAGCCGGGGCACTAGACAGACGTCTGCTTAACCTGTGGAAGCGAAAGAAGCAGTGGGAAGAGCAGCTTAGGGGCCTCACGTGGGACAGTGGGCTCCGAAAAAGGATCCCCAACTCGGCAGAGAGATGGGGGCACAGGAGTAACCTAGAGAGAAATAAAGATATCAGTGCATGGAGAAGCGAAGCGGTCAGATAAGTGGAGGAGGCCACAGAGACGGTGGCTGATGAATGCGAAGCAGGGGCGCTAGACAGACGTCTGCTTAACCTGTGGAAGCGAAAAAAAACAGTGGGAATAGCAGCTTAGGGGCCGCACGTAGGATAGTGGGCTCCGAAGAAGGATCCCAAACTCGTCCGAGAGATAGGACGCACAGCAGTAACCTAGGAGAAATAAAGGAGATCAATACATGGAGCCGCGAAGTGGTCAGAGAAGTGGAGGAGGTCACAGAGACGGTGGCTGATGAAAGCGAAGCAGGTCAACTACACAGACGTCTGCTTCACCTCTGGTAGCGAAAGAAGCAGTGGGAAGAGCAGCTTAGTGGCCGCACGAGGGACAGTAGGTTCCGAAAAAGGATCCCCATCTCGGCAGAAAAATAGGGCGCATAGGAGTAACCTTGAGAAATAAAGGATATCAATGCATGGAGCCGCGAAGTGGTCAGAGAAGGAGAGGAGGTCACAGAGACGGTGGCTGATGAAAGCGGAGCAGGGGCACTAGACAGGCGTCTGCTTAACGTGTGGAAGCGAAAGAAGCAGTGAGAAGAGCAGCTTAGGGGCCGCACGTCGGACAGTGGGCTCCGAAAAAGGATATGTAACTCGGCAGACTGATACGGGGCACAGGAGTCACCTAGGAGAAATAAATGATATCTATGCATGGAGAGGCGAAGTGGTCACAGAAGTGGAGGAGGTCACAGAGACGGTGGCTGATGAAGGCGAAGCAGGGGCACTAGACAGACGTCTGCTTAACCTGTGGAAGCGAAATAAACAGTTTGAAGAGCAGTGTAGGGGCCGCACGTGGGACAGTGGGCTCCGAAAAAGGATCCCCAACTCGGCAGAGAGATAGGGGGCACCGGAGTAACCTAGGAGAAATAAAGAATATCAATGCATGGAACCGCAAAGTGGTCAGAAAGGTGGAGGAGGTCACAGAGACGGCGGCTGATGAAAGCGAAGCAGGGGCACTAGACAGACGTCTGCTTTACCTGTGGAAGCGAAAGAAGCAGTGGGAAGAGCAGCTTACGGGCTGTACGTGGGACTGTGGGCTCCGGAAAAGTATCCCCAACTCGGCGTCGAGATAGGGCGCACAGGAGTAACCTAGGAGAAATAAAGGATATCAATGCATGGAGCCGCGAATTGGTCACAGAAGTGGAGGAGGTCACAGAGACGTTTGCTAATGAAAGCGAAGCAGAGGCACTAGACAGACGTGTGCATAACCTGTGGAAGCGAAAAAAGCGTTGGGCAGAGCAGCTTAAAGGGCCGCACGTAGGATAGTGGGCTCCGAAAAAGGATCCGGAACTCGGCAGACAGATTGAGGGCACAGGAGTAACCTAGGAGAAATAAAGATATCAATGCATGGAGAAGCAAAGTGGTCAAAGAGTTGGAGGAGGTCACAGAGACGGTGGCTGATGAAAGCGAAACAGGGGCACAAGACAGACGTCTGCTTAACCTGTGGAAGCGAAAGAAGCAGTGGGAAGAGCAGCTTAGGGGCTGCACGTGGGACAGTGGTCTCCGGAAAAGGATCCAGAACTCGGCAGATAGATAGGGCGCACAGGAGTAATCTAGGAGAAGTAAAGGATATCAATGCATGTAGCCGCGAAGCGGTCACAGAATTGGAGGAGGTCGCAGAGACGGCGGCTGATGAAAGCGAAGCAGGGGCACTAGACAGACGTCTGCTTAGCCTGTGGAAGCGAAATAAGCAGTGGCAAGAGCAGCTTAGGGGCAGCACGTGGGACAGTGGGCTCCGAAAAAGGATCCCCAACTCGGCTGAGAGATAGGGCACACAGGAGTAACCTAGGAGAATTAAAGGATATCAATGCATGGAGCCGCGACGTGGTCAGAGAAGTGGAGGAGATCACAGAGACGGTGGCTGATGAAAGCGAAGCATGGGCACTAGACAGACGTCTGCTTAACCAGTGGAAGCGAAAGAAGGAGTGGGAAGAGCAGCTTAGGGGCCGCACGTGCGACAGTGGGCTCCGAAAGCGATCCCCATTTCGGCAGAGAAATTGAGGGCGCAAGAGTAACCTAGGAGAAATAAAGATATCAATGCATGGAGAAGCGAAGTGGTCAGAGAAGTGGAGGAGGTCACAGAGACGGTGGCTGATGAAAGCGAAGCACGGGCACCAGACAGACGTCTGCTTAACCTGTTGAAGCGAAAGATCCAGTGGGAAGAGAAGCTTAGGGGCCGCACGTGCGACAGTGGGCTTCGAAAGCGATCCTTATCTCGGCAGAGAGATACGGCGCACAGATGTAACTTAGGAGAAATAAAGG
This sequence comes from Amblyomma americanum, assembly GCF_052857255.1. NCBI lineage: Eukaryota > Metazoa > Arthropoda > Arachnida > Ixodida > Ixodidae > Amblyomma > Amblyomma americanum. The sequence goes on along the minus strand of NC_135497.1, from coordinate 81,330,388 downwards.
ATATCAATGCATGGAGCCGCAAAGTGCTCAGAGAAGTGGAAAAGGTCACAGAGACGTTTGCTAATGAAAGCGAAGGAGAGGCAATAGACAGACGTGTGCTTAACCTGTGGAACGAAAGAAGCATTGGGCAGAGCAGCTTAGGGGCAGCACGTGGGACAGTGTGCTCGGAAAAAGGATCCTCAACTCGGCAGAGAGATAGAGCGCACAGGAGTAACCTAGGAGAAATAAAGGATAACAATGCATGGAGCCGCAAAGTGGTCAGAGGTGGAGGAGGTCACAGAGACAGTGGCTGATGAAAGCGAAGCAGGGGCACTAGACACACGTTTGCTTAACCTGTGGAAGCGAAAGAAACAGTGGGAAGAGCAGCTTAGGGGTTCGACGTGGGACTGTGGGCTCCGAAAAAGGATCTCCAACTCGGCAGAGAGATAGGGCGCACAGGAGTAACCTAGGAGAAACAAAGGATATCAATGCACGGAGCCGCGAAGTGGTCAGAGAAGTGAAGGAGGTCACAGAGGCGGTGGCTGATGAAAGCGAAGCAGGTTCACTACACAGACGTCTGCTTCACCTGTGGTAGCGAAGGAAGCAGTGGGAAGAGCAGCTTAGGGGCCGCACGTGGGACAGTAGGTTCCGAAAAAGGATCCCCATCTCGGCAGAAAAATAGGGCGCATAGGAGTAACCTAGGAGAAATAAAGGATATCAATGCATGGAGAGGCGAAGTGGTCACAGAAGTGAAGGAGCTCACAGAGACGGTGGCTGATGAAGGCGAAGCAGGGGCACTAGATAGACGTCTGCTTAACCTGTGGAAGCGAAACAAGCAGTGTGAAGAGCAGCGTAGGGGCCGCACGTGCGACAGTGGGCTCCGAAAAAGGATCCCCAACTCGGCAGAGAGATTGAGGGCACAAGAGTAACCTAGGAGAAATAAAGATATCAATGCATGGAGAAGCGAAGTGGTCAGAGAAGAGGAGTAGGTCACAGAGACGGTGCCTGATGAAAGCGAAGCAGGGGCACAAGACAGACGTCTGCTTAACCAGTGGAAGCGAAAGAAGCAGTTGGAATAGCAGCTTAGGGGCCGCACGTGGGACAGTGGGCTCCGAAAAAGGATCCCCAACTCGGCAGAGAGATAGGGCGCACAGGAGTAACCTAGGAGAAATAAAGGATATCAATGCATGGAGCCGCGAAGTCGTCAGAGAAAAGGAGGAGGTCACAGAGACGGTGGCGGATGAATGCGAAGCAGGGGCGCTAGACAGACGTCTGCTTAACCTGTGGAAGAGAAAAAAGCAGTTGGAAGAGCAGCTTAGGAGCCGCACGTTGGACTGTGCTCCGAAAAAGGATCCCCAACTCGGCAGAGAGATAGGGCGCTCAGGAGTAACCTAGGTGAAATAAAGGATGTCAATGCATGGAGCCGCAAAGTGGTCAGAGAGGTGGAGGAGATCACAGAGACGGTGGCTGATGAAAGCGAAGCACGGGCACCAGACAGACGTCTGCATAACCTGTGGAAGCGAAAGAAGCAGTGGGAAGAGCAGCTTATGGGCCGCACGTGCGACAGTGGGCTTCGAAAGCGATCCTTATCTCGGCAGAGAGATACAGTGGGCTCGGTGGAAGGATCCTCTACTAGGCAGAGATATAGAGCACACAAGAGTAACCTAGGAGAAATAAAGGATATCAATGCATGGAGCCGCAAAGTGGTCAGAGGTGGAGGAGGTCACAGAGACAGTGGCTGATGAAAGCGAAGCAGGGGCACTAGACACACGTTTGCTTAACCTGCGGAAGAGAAAGAAGCAGTGGGAAGAGCAACCTAGGGGCTGCACGTGGAACAGTGGGCTCCGATAAGGATCCCCAAATCGGCAGAGAGATAGGGCGTCCAGGAGTAACCTAGGAGAAATAAACGATATCAATTCATGGAGCCGCGAAGTGGTCACAGAAGTGGAGGAGGTAACAGAGAGGGTGGCTGATGAAAGCGAAGCAGCCTGGGTACTACACAGACGTCTGCTTCACCTCTGGTAGCGAAAGAAGCAGTGGGAAGAGCAGCTTAGGGGCCGCACGTGGGACAGTGGGTTCCGAAAAAGGATCCCCATCTCGGCAGAAAAATAGGGCGCATAGGAGTAACCTAGGAGAAATAAAGGATATCAATGCATGGAGCCGCGAAGTGGTCAGAGAAGGGGAGGAGGTCACAGAAACGGTGGCTGATGAATGCGAAGCAGGGGCGCTAGACAGACGTCTGCTTAACCTGTGGAAGCGAAAGAAGAAGGGGAAGAGCGGCTTATGGGCTGTACGTGGGACAGTGGGCTCCGGAAAAGGTTCCCCAACTCGGCAGAGACATAGGGCGCACAGGAGTAACCTAGGAGAAATAAAGGATATCAATGCATGGAGCCACGAATTGGTCACAGAAGTGGAGGAGGTCACAGAGACGGTGGCTAATAAAAGCGAAGCAGGCGCACTAGACAGACGGCTGCTTAACCTGTGGAAGCGAAAGAAGCAGTGGCAAGAGCAGCTTAGGGGCCGCACGTAGGATAGTGGGCTCCGAAAAAGGATCCGGAACTCGGCAGACAGATTGAGGGCACAGGAGTAACCTAGGAGAAATAAAGATATCAATGCATGCAGAAGCGAAGTGGTCAGAGAGGTGGAGGAGGTCACAGAGACGGTGGCTGATGAAAGCGAAGCAGGGGCACTAGACAGACGTCTGCTTAACCTGTGGAAGCGAAAGAAGCAGTGGCAAGAGCAGCTTAGGGGCCGCACGTGGGACAGTGGGCTCCGAAAAAGGATCCCCAACTCGGCAGAGAGATAGGGCGTAGAGAATAACCTAGGTGAAATAAAGGAGATCAATGCATGGAGCCGCGACGTGGTCAGAGAAGTGGAGGAGATCACAGAGACGGTGGCTGATGAAAGCGAAGCACGGGCACCAGACAGACGTCTGCTTAACCTGTGGAAGCGAAAGAAGCAGTGGGAAGAGCAGCTTATGGGCCGCACGAGCGACAGTGGGCTTCGAAAGCGATCCTTATCTCGGCAGAGAGATACGGCGCACAGGAGTAACTTAGGAGAAATAAAGGATATCAATGTATGGAGCCGCAAAGTGGTCAGAGGTGGAGGAGGTCACAGAGAGAGTGGCTGATGAAAGCGAAGCAGGGGCACTAGACACACGTTTGCTTAACCTGTGGAAGCGAAAGAAGCAGTGGGAAGAGCAGCTTAGGGGTTCCACGTGGGACTGTGGGCTCCGAGAAAGGATCTCCAACTCGGCAGAGAGATAGGGCGCACAGGAGTAACCTAGGAGAAATAAGGGATATCAATGCACGGAGCCGCAAAGTGGTCAGAGAAGTGGAGGAGGTCACAGAGACGGTGGCTGATGAAAGCGAAGCAGGGGCACTACACAGACGTCTTCTTAACCTGTGGAAGCGAAAGAAGCAGTGGGAAGAGCAGCTTATGGGCATTACGTGGGACTGTGGGCTCCGGAAAAGGATCCCCAACTCAGCATCGAGATACGGCGCACAGGACTAACTCAGGAGAAATAAAGGATATCAATGCAATGGAGCCCCAAAGTTCTCAGAGAAGTGGAGGAGGTCACAGAGACGTTTGCTAATGAAAGCGAAGCAGGGGCAATAGACAGACGTGTGCTTAACCTGTGGAAGCGAAAGAAGCATTGGCCAGAGCAGCTTAGGGGCCGCACGTGGGACAGTGTGCTTGAAGAAGGATCCTCAACTCGGCAGAGAGATAGAGCGCACAGGAGTAACCTAGGAGAAATAAAGGATATCAATGCGTGGAGCCGCAAAGTGGTCAGAGGTGGAGGAGGTCACAGAGACAGTGGCTGATGAAAGCGAAGCAGGGGCACTAGACACACGTTTGCTTAACCTGCGGAAGAGAAAGAAGCAGTGGGAAGAGCAACCTAGGGGCTGCACGTGGGACAGTGGGCTCCGATAAGGATCCCCAAATCGGCAGAGAGATAGGGTGTCCAGGAGTAACCTAGGAGAAATAAAGGATATCAATTCATGGAGCCGCGAAGTGGTCACAGAAGTGGAGGAGGTAACAGAGAGGGTGGCTGATGAAAGCGAAGCAGCCGGGGCACTAGACAGACGTCTGCTTAACCTGTGGAAGCGAAAGAAGCAGTGGGAAGAGCAGCTTAGGGGCCTCACGTGGGACAGTGGGCTCCGAAAAAGGATCCCCAACTCGGCAGAGAGATGGGGGCACAGGAGTAACCTAGAGAGAAATAAAGATATCAGTGCATGGAGAAGCGAAGCGGTCAGAGAGGTGGAGGAGGTCACAGAGACGGTGGCGGATGAATGCGAAGCAGGGGCGCTAGACAGACGTCTGCTTAACCTGTGGAAGAGAAATAGCAGTTGGAAGAGCAGCTTAGGAGCCGCACGTTGGACTGTGCTCCGAAAAAGGATCCCCAACTCGGCAGAGAGATAGGGCGCTCAGGAGTAACCTAGGTGAAATAAAGGATGTCAATGCATGGAGCCGCAAAGTGGTCAGAGAGGTGGAGGAGATCACAGAGACGGTGGCTGATGAAAGCGAAGCACGGGCACCAGACAGACGTCTGCTTAACCTGTGGAAGCGAAAGAAGCAGTGGGAAGAGCAGCTTATGGGCCGCACGTGCGACAGTGGGCTTCGAAAGCGATCCTTATCTCGGCAGAGAGATACAGTGGGCTCGGTGAAAGGATCCTCTACTCGGCAGAGATATAGAGCACACAAGAGTAACTAGGAGAAATAAAGGATATCAATGCATGGAGCCGCAAAGTGGTCAGAGGTGGAGGAGGTCACAGAGACAGTGGCTGATGAAAGCGAAGCAGGGGCACTAGACACACGTTTGCTTAATCTGCGGAAGAGAAAGAAGCAGTGGGAAGAGCAACCTAGGGGCTGCACGTGGGACAGTGGGCTCCGATAAGGATCCCCAAATCGGCAGAGAGATAGGGCGTCCAGGAGTAACCTAGGAGAAATAAACGATATCAATTCATGGAGCCGCGAAGTGGTCACAGAAGTGGAGGAGGTAACAGAGAGGGTGGCTGATGAAAGCGAAGCAGCCTGGGTACTACACAGACGTCTTCTTCACATCTGGTAGCGAAAGAAGCAGTGGGAAGAGCAGCTTAGGGGCCGCACGTGGGACAGTGGGTTCCGAAAAAGGATCCCCATCTCGGCAGAAAAATAGGGCGCATAAGAGTACCTAGGAGAAATAAAGGATATCAATGCATGGAGCCGCGAAGTGGTCAGAGAAGGGGAGGAGGTCACAGAAACGGTGGCTGATGAATGCGAAGCAGGGGTGCTAGACAGACGTCTGCTTAACCTGTGGAAGCGAAAGAAGAAGGGGAAGAGCGGCTTATGGGCTGTACGTGGACAGTGGGCTCCGGAAAAGGTTCCCCAACTCGGCAGAGACATAGGGCGCACAGGAGTAACCTAGGAGAAATAAAGGATATCAATGCATGGAGCCACGAATTGGTCACAGAAGTGGAGGAGGTCACAGAGACGGTGGCTAATAAAAGCGAAGCAGGCGCACTAGACAGACGGCTGCTTAACCTGTGGAAGCGAAAGAAGCATTGGCAGAACAGCTTAGGGGCCGCACGTAGGATAGTGGGCTCCGAAAAAGGATCCGGAACTCGGCAGACAGATTGAGGGCACAGGAGTAACCTAGGAGAAATAAAGATATCAATGCATGCAGAAGCGAAGTGGTCAGAGAGGTGGAGGAGGTCACAGAGACGGTGGCTGATGAAAGCGAAGCAGGGGCACTAGACAGACGTCTGCTTAACCTGTGGAAGCGAAAGAAGCAGTGGCAAGAGCAGCTTAGGGGCCGCACGTGGGACAGTGGGCTCCGAAAAAGGATCCCCAACTCGGCAGAGAGATAGGGCGTAGAGAATAACCTAGGTGAAATAAAGGAGATCAATGCATGGAGCCGCGACGTGGTCAGAGAAGTGGAGGAGATCACAGAGACGGTGGCTGATGAAAGCGAAGCACGGGCACCAGACAGACGTCTGCTTAACCTGTGGAAGCGAAAGAAGCAGTGGGAAGAGCAGCTTATGGGCCGCACGAGCGACAGTGGGCTTCGAAAGCGATCCTTATCTCGGCAGAGAGATACGGCGCACAGGAGTAACTTAGGAGAAATAAAGGATATCAATGCATGGAGCCGCAAAGTGGTCAGAGGTGGAGGAGGTCACAGAGACAGTGGCTGATGAAAGCGAAGCAGGGGCACTAGACACACGTTTGCTTAACCTGTGGAAGCGAAAGAAGCAGTGGGAAGAGCAGCTTAGGGGTTCCACGTGGGACTGTGGCTCCGAGAAAGGATCTCCAACTCGGCAGAGAGATAGGGCGCACAGGAGTAACCTAGGAGAAATAAGGGATATCAATGCACGGAGCCGCAAAGTGGTCAGAGAAGTGGAGGAGGTCACAGAGACGGTGGCTGATGAAAGCGAAGCAGGGGCACTACACAGACGTCTTCTTAACCTGTGGAAGCGAAAGAAGCAGTGAGAAGAGCAGCTTATGGGCATTACGTGGGACTGTGGGCTCCGGAAAAGGATCCCCAACTCAGCATCGAGATACGGCGCACAGGACTAACTCAGGAGAAATAAAGGATATCAATGCAATGGAGCCCCAAAGTTCTCAGAGAAGTGGAGGAGGTCACAGAGACGTTTGCTAATGAAAGCGAAGCAGGGGCAATAGACAGACGTGTGCTTAACCTGTGGAAGCGAAAGAAGCATTGGCCAGAGCAGCTTAGGGGCCGCACGTGGGACAGTGTGCTTGAAAAAGGATCCTCAACTCGGCAGAGAGATAGAGCGCACAGGAGTAACCTAGGAGAAATAAAGGATATCAATGCGTGGAGCCGCAAAGTGGTCAGAGGTGGAGGAGGTCACAGAGACAGTGGCTGATGAAAGCGAAGCAGGGGCACTAGACACACGTTTGCTTAACCTGCGGAAGGGAAAGAAGCAGTGGGAAGAGCAACCTAGGGGCTGCACGTGGGACAGTGGGCTCCGATAAGGATCCCCAAATCGGCAGAGAGATAGGGCGTCCAGGAGTAACCTAGGAGAAATAAAGGATATCAATTCATGGAGCCGCGAAGTGGTCACAGAAGTGGAGGAGGTAACAGAGAGGGTGGCTGATGAAAGCGAAGCAGCCGGGGCACTAGACAGACGTCTGCTTAACCTGTGGAAGCGAAAGAAGCAGTGGGAAGAGCAGCTTAGGGGCCTCACGTGGGACAGTGGGCTCCGAAAAAGGATCCCCAACTCGGCAGAGAGATGGGGGCACAGGAGTAACCTAGAGAGAAATAAAGATATCAGTGCATGGAGAAGCGAAGCGGTCAGAGAGGTGGAGGAGGTCACAGAGACGGTGGCGGATGAATGCGAAGCAGGGGCGCTAGACAGACGTCTGCTTAACCTGTGGAAGAGAAAAAAGCAGTTGGAAGAGCAGCTTAGGAGCCGCACGTTGGACTGTGCTCCGAAAAAGGATCCCCAACTCGGCAGAGAGATAGGGCGCTCAGGAGTAACCTAGGTGAAATAAAGGATGTCAATGCATGGAGCCGCAAAGTGGTCAGAGAGGTGGAGGAGATCACAGAGACGGTGGCTGATGAAAGCGAAGCACGGGCACCAGACAGACGTCTGCTTAACCTGTGGAAGCGAAAGAAGCAGTGGGAAGAGCAGCTTATGGGCCGCAAGTGCGACAGTGGGCTTCGAAAGCGATCCTTATCTCGGCAGAGAGATACAGTGGGCTCGGTGAAAGGATCCTCTACTCGGCAGAGATATAGAGCACACAAGAGTAACCTAGGAGAAATAAAGGATATCAATGCATGGAGCCGCAAAGTGGTCAGAGGTGGAGGAGGTCACAGAGACAGTGGCTGATGAAAGCGAAGCAGGGGCACTAGACACACGTTTGCTTAACCTGCGGAAGAGAAAGAAGCAGTGGGAAGAGCAACCTAGGGGCTGCACGTGGGACAGTGGGCTCCGATAAGGATCTCCAAATCGGCAGAGAGATAGGGCGTCCAGGAGTAACCTAGGAGAAATAAACGATATCAATTCATGGAGCCGCGAAGTGGTCACAGAAGTGGAGGAGGTAACAGAGAGGGTGGCTGATGAAAGCGAAGCAGCCTGGGTACTACACAGACGTCTGCTTCACCTCTGGTAGCGAAAGAAGCAGTGGGAAGAGCAGCTTAGGGGCCGCACGTGGGACAGTGGGTTCCGAAAAAGGATCCCCATCTCGGCAGAAAAATAGGGCGCATAGGAGTAACCTAGGAGAAATAAAGGATATCAATGCATGGAGCCGCGAAGTGGTCAGAGAAGGGGAGGAGGTCACAGAAACGGTGGCTGATGAATGCGAAGCAGGGGCGCTAGACAGACGTCTGCTTAACCTGTGGAAGCGAAAGAAGAAGGGGAAGAGCGGCTTATGGGCTGTACGTGGGACAGTGGGCTCCGGAAAAGGTTCCCCAACTCGGCAGAGACATAGGGCGCACAGGAGTAACCTAGGAGAAATAAAGGATATCAATGCATGGAGCCACGAATTGGTCACAGAAGTGGAGGAGGTCACAGAGACGGTGGCTAATAAAAGCGAAGCAGGCGCACTAGACAGACGGCTGCTTAACCTGTGGAAGCGAAAGAAGCATTGGGCAGAACAGCTTAGGGGCCGCACGTAGGATAGTGGGCTCCGAAAAAGGATCCGGAACTCGGCAGACAGATTGAGGGCACAGGAGTAACCTAGGAGAAATAAAGATATCAATGCATGCAGAAGCGAAGTGGTCAGAGAGGTGGAGGAGGTCACAGAGACGGTGGCTGATGAAAGCGAAGCAGGGGCACTAGACAGACGTCTGCTTAACCTGTGGAAGCGAAAGAAGCAGTGGCAAGAGCAGCTTAGGGGCCGCACGTGGGACAGTGGGCTCCGAAAAAGGATCCCCAACTCGGCAGAGAGATAGGGCGTAGAGAATAACCTAGGTGAAATAAAGGAGATCAATGCATGGAGCCGCGACGTGGTCAGAGAAGTGGAGGAGATCACAGAGACGGTGGCTGATGAAAGCGAAGCACGGGCACCAGACAGACGTCTGCTTAACCTGTGGAAGCGAAAGAAGCAGTGGGAAGAGCAGCTTATGGGCCGCACGAGCGACAGTGGGCTTCGAAAGCGATCCTTATCTCGGCAGAGAGATACGGCGCACAGGAGTAACTTAGGAGAAATAAAGGATATCAATGCATGGAGCCGCAAAGTGGTCAGAGGTGGAGGAGGTCACAGAGACAGTGGCTGATGAAAGCGAAGCAGGGGCACTAGACACACGTTTGCTTAACCTGTGGAAGCGAAAGAAGCAGTGGGAAGAGCAGCTTAGGGGTTCCACGTGGGACTGTGGGCTCCGAGAAAGGATCTCCAACTCGGCAGAGAGATAGGGCGCACAGGAGTAACCTAGGAGAAATAAGGGATATCAATGCACGGAGCCGCAAAGTGGTCAGAGAAGTGGAGGAGGTCACAGAGACGGTGGCTGATGAAAGCGAAGCAGGGGCACTACACAGACGTCTTCTTAACCTGTGGAAGCGAAAGAAGCAGTGGGAAGAGCAGCTTATGGGCATTACGTGGGACTGTGGGCTCCGGAAAAGGATCCCCAACTCAGCATCGAGATACGGCGCACAGGACTAACTCAGGAGAAATAAAGGATATCAATTCAATGGAGCCCCAAAGTTCTCAGAGAAGTGGAGGAGGTCACAGAGACGTTTGCTAATGAAAGCGAAGCAGGGGCAATAGACAGACGTGTGCTTAACCTGTGGAAGCGAAAGAAGCATTGGCCAGAGCAGCTTAGGGGCCGCACGTGGGACAGTGTGCTTGAAAAAGGATCCTCAACTCGGCAGAGAGATAGAGCGCACAGGAGTAACCTAGGAGAAATAAAGGATATCAATGCGTGGAGCCGCAAAGTGGTCAGAGGTGGAGGAGGTCACAGAGACAGTGGCTGATGAAAGCGAAGCAGGGGCACTAGACACACGTTTGCTTAACCTGCGGAAGAGAAAGAAGCAGTGGGAAGAGCAACCTAGGGGCTGCACGTGGGACAGTGGGCTCCGATAAGGATCCCCAAATCGGCAGAGAGATAGGGCGTCCAGGAGTAACCTAGGAGAAATAAAGGATATCAATTCATGGAGCCGCGAAGTGGTCACAGAAGTGGAGGAGGTAACAGAGAGGGTGGCTGATGAAAGCGAAGCAGCCGGGGCACTAGACAGACGTCTGCTTAACCTGTGGAAGTGAAAGAAGCAGTGGGAAGAGCAGCTTAGGGGCCTCACGTTGGACAGTGGGCTCCGAAAAAGGATCCCCAACTCGGCAGAGAGATGGGGGCACAGGAGTAACCTAGAGAGAAATAAAGATATCAGTGCATGGAGAAGCGAAGCGGTCAGAGAGGTGGAGGAGGTCACAGAGACGGCGGCTGATGAAAGCGAAGCAGGGGCACTAGACAGACGTCTTCTTAACCTGTGGAAGCGAAAGAAGCAGTGGGAAGAGCAGCTTATGGGCTTTACGTGGGACTGTGGGCTCCGGAAAAGGATCCTCAACTCGGCGCCGAGATAGGGCGCGCAGGAGTAACCTAGGAGAAATAAAGGATATCAATGCACGGAGCAGCGAAGTGGTCAGAGAAGTGGAGGAGGTCACAGAGACGGTGGCTGATGAAAGCGAAGCAGGGGCACTACACAGACGTCTTCTTAACCTGTGGAAGCGAAAGAAGCAGTGGGAAGAGCAGCTTATGGGCTTTACGTGGGACTGTGGGCTCCGGGAAAGGATCCCCAACTCAGCATCGAGATAGGGCGCACAGGAGTAACCTAGGAGAAATAAAGGATATCAATGCATGGAGCCGCAAAGTGGTCAGAGAAGTGGAGGAGGTCACAGAGACGTTTGCTAATGAAAGCGAAGCAGAGGCACTAGACAGACGTGTGCTTAACCTGAGGAAGCGAAAGAAGCATTGGGCAGAGCAGCTTAGGGGCCGCACGTGGGACAGTGTGCTCGGAAAAAGAATCCTCAACTCGGCAGAGAGATAGAGCGCACAGGAGTAACCTAGGAGAAATAAAGGATATCAATTCATGGAGCCGCGAAGTGGTCACAGAAGTGGAGGAGGTAACAGAGAGGGTGACTGATGAAAGCGAAGCAGCCGGGGCACTAGACAGACGTCTGCTTAACCTGTGGAAGCGAAAGAAGCAGTGGGAAGAGCAGCTTAGGGGCCTCACGTGGGACAGTGGGCTCCGAAAAAGGATCCCCAACTCGGCAGAGAGATGGGGGCACAGGAGTAACCTAGAGAGAAATAAAGATATCAGTGCATGGAGAAGCGAAGCGGTCAGATAAGTGGAGGAGGCCACAGAGACGGTGGCTGATGAATGCGAAGCAGGGGCGCTAGACAGACGTCTGCTTAACCTGTGGAAGCGAAAAAAACAGTGGGAATAGCAGCTTAGGGGCCGCACGTAGGATAGTGGGCTCCGAAGAAGGATCCCAAACTCGTCCGAGAGATAGGACGCACAGGAGTAACCTAGGAGAAATGAAGGAGATCAATACATGGAGCCGCGAAGTGGTCAGAGAAGTGGAGGAGGTCACAGAGACGGTGGCTGATGAAAGCGAAGCAGGTCCACTACACAGACGTCTGCTTCACCTCTGGTAGCGAAAGAAGCAGTGGGAAGAGCAGCATAGTGGCCGCACGAGGGACAGTAGGTTCCGAAAAAGGATCCCCATCTCGGCAGAAAAATAGGGCGCATAGGAGTAACCTTGAGAAATAAAGGATATCAATGCATGGAGCCGCGAAGTGGTCAGAGAAGGAGAGGAGGTCACAGAGACGGTGGCTGATGAAAGCGGAGCAGGGGCACTAGACAGGCGTCTGCTTAACGTGTGGAAGCGAAAGAAGCAGTGAGAAGAGCATCTTAGGGGCCGCACGTCGGACAGTGGGCTCCGAAAAAGGATATGTAACTCGGCAGACTGATACGGGGCACAGGAGTCACCTAGGAGAAATAAATGATATCTATGCATGGAGAGGCGAAGTGGTCACAGAAGTGGAGGAGGTCACAGAGACGGTGGCTGATGAAGGCGAAGCAGGGGCACTAGACAGACGTCTGCTTAACCTGTGGAAGCGAAATAAACAGTTTGAAGAGCAGTGTAGGGGCCGCACGTGGGACAGTGGGCTCCGAAAAAGGATCCCCAACTCGGCAGAGAGATAGGGGGCACCGGAGTAACCTAGGAGAAATAAAGAATATCAATGCATGGAGCCGCTAAGTCGTCATAGAAGTGGAGGAGGTCACAGAGACGGTGGCGGATGAATGCGAAGCAGGGGCGCTAGACAGACGTCTGCTTAACCTGTGGAAGAGAAAAAAGCAGTTGGAAGAGCAGCTTATGAGCCGCACGTGGGACTATGCTCCGAAAAAGGATCCCCAACTCGGCAGAGAGATAGGGCGCACAGGAGTAACGTAGGTGAAATACAGGTGTCAATGCATGGAACCGCAAAGTGGTCAGAAAGGTGGAGGAGGTCACAGAGACGGCGGCTGATGAAAGCGAAGCAGGGGCACTAGACAGACGTCTGCTTTACCTGTGGAAGCGAAAGAAGCAGTGGGAAGAGCAGCTTATGGGCTGTACGTGGGACTGTGGGCTCCGGAAAAGTATCCCCAACTCGGCGTCGAGATAGGGCGGACAGGAGTAACCTAGGAGAAATAAAGGATATCAATGCATGGAGCCGCGAATTGGTCACAGAAGTGGAGGAGGTCACAGAGACGTTTGCTAATGAAAGCGAAGCAGAGGCAATAGACAGACGTGTGCTTAACCTGTGGAAGCGAAAGAAGCATTGGCCAGAGCAGCTTAGGGGCCGCACGTGGGACAGTGTGCTTGAAAAAGGATCCTCAACTCGGCAGAGAGATAGAGCGCACAGGAGTAACCTAGGAGAAATAAAGGATATCAATGCGTGGAGCCGCAAAGTGGTCAGAGGTGGAGGAGGTCACAGAGACAGTGGCTGATGAAAGCGAAGCAGGGGCACTAGACACACGTTTGCTTAACCTGCGGAAGAGAAAGAAGCAGTGGGAAGAGCAACCTAGGAGCTGCACGTGGGACAGTGGGCTCCGATAAGGATCCCCAAATCGGCAGAGAGATAGGGCGTCCAGGAGTAACCTAGGAGAAATAAAGGATATCAATTCATGGAGCCGCGAAGTGGTCACAGAAGTGGAGGAGGTAACAGAGAGGGTGTTTGATGAAAGCGAAGCAGCCGGGGCACTAGACAGACGTCTGCTTAACCTGTGGAAGCGAAAGAAGCAGTGGGAAGAGCAGCTTAGGGGCCTCACGTGGGACAGTGGGCTCCGAAAAAGGATCCCCAACTCGGCAGAGAGATGGGGGCACAGGAGTAACCTAGAGAGAAATAAAGATATCAGTGCATGGAGAAGCGAAGCGGTCAGATAAGTGGAGGAGGCCACAGAGACGGTGGCTGATGAATGCGAAGCAGGGGAGCTAGACAGACGTCTGCTTAACCTGTGGAAGCGAACAAAACAGTGGGAATAGCAGCTTAGGGGCCGCACGTAGGATAGTGGGCTCCGAAGAAGGATCCCAAACTCGTCCGAGAGATAGGACGCACAGGAGTAACCTAGGAGAAATAAAGGAGATCAATGCATGGAGCCGCGAAGTGGTCAGAGAAGTGGAGGAGGTCACAGAGACGGTGGCTGATGAAAGCGAAGCAGGTCCACTACACAGACGTCTGCTTCACCTCTGGTAGCGAAAGAAGCAGTGGGAGAGCAGCTTATGGGCTGTACGTGGGACTGTGGGCTCCGTAAAAGGATCCCCAACTCGGCAGAGAGATAGGGCGCTCAGGAGTAACCTAGGTGAAATAAAGGATGTCAATGCATGGAGCCGCAAAGTGGTCAGAGAGGTGGAGGAGGTCACAGAGACGGCGGCTGATGAAAGCGAAGCAGGGGCACTAGACAGACGTCTTCTTAACCTGTGGAAGCGAAAGAAGCAGTGGGAAGAGCAGCTTATGGGCTTTACGTGGGACTGTGGGCTCCGGAAAAGGATCCTCAACTCGGCGCCGAGATAGGGCGCACAGGAGTAACCTAGGAGAAATAAAGGATATCAATGCACGGAGCAGCGAAGTGGTCAGAGAAGTGGAGGAGGTCACAGAGACGGTGGCTGATGAAAGCGAAGCAGGGGCACTACACAGACGTCTTCTTAACCTGTGGAAGCGAAAGAAGCAGTGGGAAGAGCAGCTTATGGGCTTTACGTGGGACTGTGGGCTCCGGGAAAGGATCCCCAACTCAGCATCGAGATAGGGCGCACAGGAGTAACCTAGGAGAAATAAAGGATATCAATGCATGGAGCCGCAAAGTGGTCAGAGAAGTGGAGGAGGTCACAGAGACGTTTGCTAATGAAAGCGAAGCAGAGGCACTAGACAGACGTGTGCTTAACCTGAGGAAGCGAAAGAAGCGTTGGGCAGAGCAGCTTAGGGGCCGCACGTGGGACAGTGTGCTCGGAAAAAGAATCCTCAACTCGGCAGAGAGATAGAGCGCACAGGAGTAACCTAGGAGAAATAAAGGATATCAATTCATGGAGCCGCGAAGTGGTCACAGAAGTGGAGGAGGTAACAGAGAGGGTGACTGATGAAAGCGAAGCAGCCGGGGCACTAGACAGACGTCTGCTTAACCTGTGGAAGCGAAAGAAGCAGTGGGAAGAGCAGCTTAGGGGCCCCACGTGGGACAGTGGGCTCCGAAAAAGGATCCCCAACTCGGCAGAGAGATGGGGGCACAGGAGTAACCTAGAGAGAAATAAAGATATCAGTGCATGGAGAAGCGAAGCGGTCAGATAAGTGGAGGAGACCACAGAGACGGTGGCTGATGAATGCGAAGCAGGGGTGCTTGACAGACGTCTGCTTAACCTGTGGAAGCGAAAAAAAACAGTGGGAATAGCAGCTTTGGGGCCGCACGTAGGATAGTGGGCTCCGAAGAAGGATCCCGTACTCGTCCGAGAGATAGGACGCACAGGAGTAACCTAGGAGAAATAAAGGAGATCAATACATGGAGCCGCGAAGTGGTCAGAGAAGTGGAGGAGGTCACAGAGACGGTGGCTGATGAAAGCGAAGCAGGTCCACTACACAGACGTCTGCTTCACCTCTGGTAGCGAAAGAAGCAGTGGGAAGAGCAGCTTAGTGGCCGCACGAGGGACAGTAGGTTCCGAAAAAGGATCCCCATCTCGGCAGAAAAATAGGGCGCATAGGAGTAACCTTGAGAAATAAAGGATATCAATGCATGGAGCCGCGAAGTGGTCAGAGAAGGAGAGGAGGTCACAAAGACGGTGGCTGATGAAAGCGGAGCAGGGGCACTAGACAGGCGTCTGCTTAACGTGTGGAAGCGAAAGAAGCAGTGAGAAGAGCAGCTTAGGGGCCGCACGTCGGACAGTGGGCTCCGAAAAAGGATATGTAACTCGGCAGACTGATACGGGGCACAGGAGTCACCTAGGAGAAATAAATGATATCTATGCATGGAGAGGCGAAGTGGTCACAGAAGTGGAGGAGGTCACAGAGACGGTGGCTGATGAAGGCGAAGCAGGGGCACTAGACAGACGTCTGCTTAACCTGTGGAAGCGAAATAAACAGTTTGAAGAGCAGTGTAGGGGCCGCACGTGGGACAGTGGGCTCCGAAAAAGGATCCCCAACTCGGCAGAGAGATAGGGGGCACCGGAGTAACCTAGGAGAAATAAAGAATATCAATACATGGAGCCGCTAAGTCGTCATAGAAGTGGAGGAGGTCACAGAGACGGTGGCGGATGAATGCGAAGCAGGGGCGCTAGACAGACGTCTGCTTAACCTGTGGAAGAGAAAAAAGCAGTTGGAAGAGCAGCTTATGAGCCGCACGTGGGACTATGCTCCGAAAAAGGATCCCCAACTCGGCAGAGAGATAGGGCGCACAGGAGTAACGTAGGTGAAATAAAGGTGTCAATGCATGGAACCGCAAAGTGGTCAGAAAGGTGGAAGAGGTCACAGAGACGGCGGCTGATGAAAGCGAAGCAGGGGCACTAGACAGACGTCTGCTTTACCTGTGGAAGCGAAAGAAGCAGTGGGAAGAGCAGCTTATGGGCTGTACGTGGGACTGTGGGCTCCGGAAAAGTATCCCCAACTCGGCGTCGAGATAGGGCGCACAGGAGTAACCTAGGAGAAATAAAGGATATCAATGCATGGAGCCGCGAATTGGTCACAGAAGTGGAGGAGGTCACAGAGACGTTTGCTAATGAAAGCGAAGCAGAGGCAATAGACAGACGTGTGCTTAACCTGTGGAAGCGAAAGAAGCATTGGCCAGAGCAGCTTAGGGGCCGCACGTGGGACAGTGTGCTTGAAAAAGGATCCTCAACTCGGCAGAGAGATAGAGCGCACAGGAGTAACCTAGGAGAAATAAAGGATATCAATTCATGGAGCCGCGAAGTGGTCACAGAAGTGGAGGAGGTAACAGAGAGGGTGGCTGATGAAAGCGAAGCAGCCGGGGCACTAGACAGACGTCTGCTTAACCTGTGGAAGCGAACAAAACAGTGGGAATAGCAGCTTAGGGGCCGCACGTAGGATAGTGGGCTCTGAAGAAGGATCCCAAACTCGTCCGAGAGATAGGACGCACAGGAGTAACCTAGGAGAAATAATGGAGATCAATGCATGGAGCCGCGAAGTGGTCAGAGAAGTGGAGGAGGTCACAGAGACGGTGGCTGATGAAAGCGAAGCAGGTCCACTACACAGACGTCTGCTTCAAGTCTGGTAGCGAAAGAAGCAGTGGCAAGAGCAGCTTATGGGCTGTACGTGGGACTGTGGGCTCCGTAAAAGGATCCCCAACTCGGCAGAGAGATAGGGCGCTCAGGAGTAACCTAGGTGAAATAAAGGATGTCAATGCATGGAGCCGCAAAGTGGTCAGAGAGGTGGAGGAGGTCACAGAGACGGCGGCTGATGAAAGCGAAGCAGGGGCACTAGACACACGTTTGCTTAACCTGTGGAAGCGAAAGAAACAGTGGAAAGAGCAGCTTAGGGGTTCGACGTGGGACTGTGGGCTCCGAAAAAGGATCTCCAACTCGGCAGAGAGATAGGGCGCACAGGAGTAACCTAGGAGAAACAAAGGATATCAATGCACGGAGCCGCGAAGTGGTCAGAGAAGTGAAGGAGGTCACAGAGGCGGTGGCTGATGAAAGCGAAGCAGGTCCACTACACAGACGTCTGCTTCACCTGTGGTAGCGAAGGAAGCAGTGGGAAGAGCAGCTTAGGGGCCGCACGTGGGACAGTGGGCTCCGAAAAAGGATCCCCAACTCGGCAGAGAGATTGAGGGCACAAGAGTAACCTAGGAGAAATAAAGATATCAATGCATGGAGAAGCGAAGTGGTCAGAGAAGAGGAGTAGGTCACAGAGACGGTGGCTGATGAAAGCGAAGCAGGGGCACAAGACAGACGTCTGCTTAACCAGTGGAAGCGAAAGAAGCAGTTGGAATAGCAGCTTAGGGGCCGCACGTGGGACAGTGGGCTCCGAAAAAGGATCCCCAACTCGGCAGAGAGATAGGGCGCACAGGAGTAACCTAGGAGAAATAAAGGATATCAATGCATGGAGCCGCGAAGTCGTCAGAGAAGTGGAGGAGGTCACAGAGACGGTGGCGGATGAATGCGAAGCAGGGGCGCTAGACAGACGTCTGCATAACCTGTGGAAGAGAAAAAAGCAGTTGGAAGAGCAGCTTAGGAGCCGCACGTTGGACTGTGCTCCGAAAAAGGATCCCCAACTCGGCAGAGAGATAGGGCGCTCAGGAGTAACCTAGGTGAAATAAAGGATGTCAATGCATGGAGCCGCAAAGTGGTCAGAGAGGTGGAGGAGGTCACAGAGACGGCGGCTGATGAAAGCGAAGCAGGGGCACTAGACAGACGTCTTCTTAACCTGTGGAAGCGAAAGAAGCGGTGGGAAGAGCAGTTTATGGGCTTTACGTGGGACTGTGGGCTCCGAAAAAGGATCCCCAACTCGGCAGAGAGATAGGGCGTAGAGAATAACCTAGGTGAAATAAAGGAGATCAATGCATGGAGCCGCGACGTGGTCAGAGAAGTGGAGGAGATCACAGAGACGGTGGCTGATGAAAGCGAAGCACGGTCACCAGACAGACGTCTGCTTAACCTGTGGAAGCGAAAGAAGCAGTGGGAAGAGCAGCTTATGGGCCGCGCGTGCGACAGTGGGCTTCGAAAGCGATCCTTATCTCGGCAGAGAGATACAGTGTGCTCGGTGAAAGGATCCTCTACTCGGCAGAGATATAGAGCACACAAGAGTAACCTAGGAGAAATAAAGGATATCAATGCATGGAGCCGCAAAGTGGTCAGAGGTGGAGGAGGTCACAGAGACAGTGGCTGATGAAAGCGAAGCAGGGGCACTAGACACACGTTTGCTTAACCTGCGGAAGAGAAAGAAGCAGTGGGAAGAGCAACCTAGGGGCTGCACGTGGGACAGTGGGCTCCGATAAGGATCCCCAAATCGGCAGAGAGATAGGGCGTCCAGGAGTAACCTAGGAGAAATAAACGATATCAATTCATGGAGCCGCGAAGTGGTCACAGAAGTGGAGGAGGTAACAGAGAGGGTGGCTGATGAAAGCGAAGCAGCCTGGGTACTACACAGACGTCTGCTTAACCTGTGGAAGCGAAAGAAGCAGTGGGAAGAGCAGTTTATGGGCCGCACGAGCGACAGTGGGCTTCGAAAGCGATCCTTATCTCGGCAGAGAGATACGGCGCACAGGAGTAACTTAGGAGAAATAAAGGATATCAATGTATGGAGCCGCAAAGTGGTCAGAGGTGGAGGAGGTCACAGAGAGAGTGGCTGATGAAAGCGAAGCAGGGGCACTAGACACACGTTTGCTTAACCTGTGGAAGCGAAAGAAGCAGTGGGAAGAGCAGCTTAGGGGTTCCACGTGGGACTGTGGGCTCCGAGAAAGGATCTCCAACTCGGCAGAGAGATAGGGCGCACAGGAGTAACCTAGGAGAAATAAGGGATATCAATGCACGGAGCCGCAAAGTGGTCAGAGAAGTGGAGGAGGTCACAGAGACGGTGGCTGATGAAAGCGAAGCAGGGGCACTACACAGACGTCTTCTTAACCTGTGGAAGCGAAAGAAGCAGTGGGAAGAGCAGCTTATGGGCATTACGTGGGACTGTGGGCTCCGGAAAAGGATCCCCAACTCAGCATCGAGATACGGCGCACAGGACTAACTCAGGAGAAATAAAGGATATCAATGCAATGGAGCCCCAAAGTTCTCAGAGAAGTGGAGGAGGTCACAGAGACGTTTGCTAATGAAAGCGAAGCAGGGGCAATAGACAGACGTGTGCTTAACCTGTGGAAGCGAAAGAAGCATTGGCCAGAGCAGCTTAGGGGCCGCACGTGGGACAGTGTGCTTGAAGAAGGATCCTCAACTCGGCAGAGAGATAGAGCGCACAGGAGTAACCTAGGAGAAATAAAGGATATCAATGCGTGGAGCCGCAAAGTGGTCAGAGGTGGAGGAGGTCACAGAGACAGTGGCTGATGAAAGCGAAGCAGGGGCACTAGACACACGTTTGCTTAACCTGCGGAAGAGAAAGAAGCAGTGGGAAGAGCAACCTAGGGGCTGCACGTGGGACAGTGGGCTCCGATAAGGATCCCCAAATCGGCAGAGAGATAGGGTGTCCAGGAGTAACCTAGGAGAAATAAAGGATATCAATTCATGGAGCCGCGAAGTGGTCACAGAAGTGGAGGAGGTAACAGAGAGGGTGGCTGATGAAAGCGAAGCAGCCGGGGCACTAGACAGACGTCTGCTTAACCTGTGGAAGCGAAAGAAGCAGTGGGAAGAGCAGCTTAGGGGCCTCACGTGGGACAGTGGGCTCCGAAAAAGGATCCCCAACTCGGCAGAGAGATGGGGGCACAGGAGTAACCTAGAGAGAAATAAAGATATCAGTGCATGGAGAAGCGAAGCGGTCAGAGAGGTGGAGGAGGTCACAGAGACGGTGGCGGATGAATGCGAAGCAGGGGCGCTAGACAGACGTCTGCTTAACCTGTGGAAGAGAAATAGCAGTTGGAAGAGCAGCTTAGGAGCCGCACGTTGGACTGTGCTCCGAAAAAGGATCCCCAACTCGGCAGAGAGATAGGGCGCTCAGGAGTAACCTAGGTGAAATAAAGGATGTCAATGCATGGAGCCGCAAAGTGGTCAGAGAGGTGGAGGAGATCACAGAGACGGTGGCTGATGAAAGCGAAGCACGGGCACCAGACAGACGTCTGCTTAACCTGTGGAAGCGAAAGAAGCAGTGGGAAGAGCAGCTTATGGGCCGCACGTGCGACAGTGGGCTTCGAAAGCGATCCTTATCTCGGCAGAGAGATACAGTGGGCTCGGTGAAAGGATCCTCTACTCGGCAGAGATATAGAGCACACAAGAGTAACCTAGGAGAAATAAAGGATATCAATGCATGGAGCCGCAAAGTGGTCAGAGGTGGAGGAGGTCACAGAGACAGTGGCTGATGAAAGCGAAGCAGGGGCACTAGACACACGTTTGCTTAATCTGCGGAAGAGAAAGAAGCAGTGGGAAGAGCAACCTAGGGGCTGCACGTGGGACAGTGGGCTCCGATAAGGATCCCCAAATCGGCAGAGAGATAGGGCGTCCAGGAGTAACCTAGGAGAAATAAACGATATCAATTCATGGAGCCGCGAAGTGGTCACAGAAGTGGAGGAGGTAACAGAGAGGGTGGCTGATGAAAGCGAAGCAGCCTGGGTACTACACAGACGTCTTCTTCACCTCTGGTAGCGAAAGAAGCAGTGGGAAGAGCAGCTTAGGGGCCGCACGTGGGACAGTGGGTTCCGAAAAAGGATCCCCATCTCGGCAGAAAAATAGGGCGCATAAGAGTAACCTAGGAGAAATAAAGGATATCAATGCATGGAGCCGCGAAGTGGTCAGAGAAGGGGAGGAGGTCACAGAAACGGTGGCTGATGAATGCGAAGCAGGGGTGCTAGACAGACGTCTGCTTAACCTGTGGAAGCGAAAGAAGAAGGGGAAGAGCGGCTTATGGGCTGTACGTGGGACAGTGGGCTCCGGAAAAGGTTCCCCAACTCGGCAGAGACATAGGGCGCACAGGAGTAACCTAGGAGAAATAAAGGATATCAATGCATGGAGCCACGAATTGGTCACAGAAGTGGAGGAGGTCACAGAGACGGTGGCTAATAAAAGCGAAGCAGGCGCACTAGACAGACG
Source organism: Amblyomma americanum (assembly GCF_052857255.1). Classification (NCBI taxonomy): domain Eukaryota; kingdom Metazoa; phylum Arthropoda; class Arachnida; order Ixodida; family Ixodidae; genus Amblyomma; species Amblyomma americanum. Next base: position 81,309,262 of record NC_135497.1, on the reverse strand, counting down.
GCTGCTTAACCTGTGGAAGCGAAAGAAGCATTGGGCAGAACAGCTTAGGGGCCGCACGTAGGATAGTGGGCTCCGAAAAAGGATCCGGAACTCGGCAGACAGATTGAGGGCACAGGAGTAACCTAGGAGAAATAAAGATATCAATGCATGCAGAAGCGAAGTGGTCAGAGAGGTGGAGGAGGTCACAGAGACGGTGGCTGATGAAAGCGAAGCAGGGGCACTAGACAGACGTCTGCTTAACCTGTGGAAGCGAAAGAAGCAGTGGCAAGAGCAGCTTAGGGGCCGCACGTGGGACAGTGGGCTCCGAAAAAGGATCCCCAACTCGGCAGAGAGATAGGGCGTAGAGAATAACCTAGGTGAAATAAAGGAGATCAATGCATGGAGCCGCGACGTGGTCAGAGAAGTGGAGGAGATCACAGAGACGGTGGCTGATGAAAGCGAAGCACGGGCACCAGACAGACGTCTGCTTAACCTGTGGAAGCGAAAGAAGCAGTGGGAAGAGCAGCTTATGGGCCGCACGAGCGACAGTGGGCTTCGAAAGCGATCCTTATCTCGGCAGAGAGATACGGCGCACAGGAGTAACTTAGGAGAAATAAAGGATATCAATGCATGGAGCCGCAAAGTGGTCAGAGGTGGAGGAGGTCACAGAGACAGTGGCTGATGAAAGCGAAGCAGGGGCACTAGACACACGTTTGCTTAACCTGTGGAAGCGAAAGAAGCAGTGGGAAGAGCAGCTTAGGGGTTCCACGTGGGACTGTGGGCTCCGAGAAAGGATCTCCAACTCGGCAGAGAGATAGGGCGCACAGGAGTAACCTAGGAGAAATAAGGGATATCAATGCACGGAGCCGCAAAGTGGTCAGAGAAGTGGAGGAGGTCACAGAGACGGTGGCTGATGAAAGCGAAGCAGGGGCACTACACAGACGTCTTCTTAACCTGTGGAAGCGAAAGAAGCAGTGAGAAGAGCAGCTTATGGGCATTACGTGGGACTGTGGGCTCCGGAAAAGGATCCCCAACTCAGCATCGAGATACGGCGCACAGGACTAACTCAGGAGAAATAAAGGATATCAATGCAATGGAGCCCCAAAGTTCTCAGAGAAGTGGAGGAGGTCACAGAGACGTTTGCTAATGAAAGCGAAGCAGGGGCAATAGACAGACGTGTGCTTAACCTGTGGAAGCGAAAGAAGCATTGGCCAGAGCAGCTTAGGGGCCGCACGTGGGACAGTGTGCTTGAAAAAGGATCCTCAACTCGGCAGAGAGATAGAGCGCACAGGAGTAACCTAGGAGAAATAAAGGATATCAATGCGTGGAGCCGCAAAGTGGTCAGAGGTGGAGGAGGTCACAGAGACAGTGGCTGATGAAAGCGAAGCAGGGGCACTAGACACACGTTTGCTTAACCTGCGGAAGAGAAAGAAGCAGTGGGAAGAGCAACCTAGGGGCTGCACGTGGGACAGTGGGCTCCGATAAGGATCCCCAAATCGGCAGAGAGATAGGGCGTCCAGGAGTAACCTAGGAGAAATAAAGGATATCAATTCATGGAGCCGCGAAGTGGTCACAGAAGTGGAGGAGGTAACAGAGAGGGTGGCTGATGAAAGCGAAGCAGCCGGGGCACTAGACAGACGTCTGCTTAACCTGTGGAAGCGAAAGAAGCAGTGGGAAGAGCAGCTTAGGGGCCTCACGTGGGACAGTGGGCTCCGAAAAAGGATCCCCAACTCGGCAGAGAGATGGGGGCACAGGAGTAACCTAGAGAGAAATAAAGATATCAGTGCATGGAGAAGCGAAGCGGTCAGAGAGGTGGAGGAGGTCACAGAGACGGTGGCGGATGAATGCGAAGCAGGGGCGCTAGACAGACGTCTGCTTAACCTGTGGAAGAGAAAAAAGCAGTTGGAAGAGCAGCTTAGGAGCCGCACGTTGGACTGTGCTCCGAAAAAGGATCCCCAACTCGGCAGAGAGATAGGGCGCTCAGGAGTAACCTAGGTGAAATAAAGGATGTCAATGCATGGAGCCGCAAAGTGGTCAGAGAGGTGGAGGAGATCACAGAGACGGTGGCTGATGAAAGCGAAGCACGGGCACCAGACAGACGTCTGCTTAACCTGTGGAAGCGAAAGAAGCAGTGGGAAGAGCAGCTTATGGGCCGCAAGTGCGACAGTGGGCTTCGAAAGCGATCCTTATCTCGGCAGAGAGATACAGTGGGCTCGGTGAAAGGATCCTCTACTCGGCAGAGATATAGAGCACACAAGAGTAACCTAGGAGAAATAAAGGATATCAATGCATGGAGCCGCAAAGTGGTCAGAGGTGGAGGAGGTCACAGAGACAGTGGCTGATGAAAGCGAAGCAGGGGCACTAGACACACGTTTGCTTAACCTGCGGAAGAGAAAGAAGCAGTGGGAAGAGCAACCTAGGGGCTGCACGTGGGACAGTGGGCTCCGATAAGGATCTCCAAATCGGCAGAGAGATAGGGCGTCCAGGAGTAACCTAGGAGAAATAAACGATATCAATTCATGGAGCCGCGAAGTGGTCACAGAAGTGGAGGAGGTAACAGAGAGGGTGGCTGATGAAAGCGAAGCAGCCTGGGTACTACACAGACGTCTGCTTCACCTCTGGTAGCGAAAGAAGCAGTGGGAAGAGCAGCTTAGGGGCCGCACGTGGGACAGTGGGTTCCGAAAAAGGATCCCCATCTCGGCAGAAAAATAGGGCGCATAGGAGTAACCTAGGAGAAATAAAGGATATCAATGCATGGAGCCGCGAAGTGGTCAGAGAAGGGGAGGAGGTCACAGAAACGGTGGCTGATGAATGCGAAGCAGGGGCGCTAGACAGACGTCTGCTTAACCTGTGGAAGCGAAAGAAGAAGGGGAAGAGCGGCTTATGGGCTGTACGTGGGACAGTGGGCTCCGGAAAAGGTTCCCCAACTCGGCAGAGACATAGGGCGCACAGGAGTAACCTAGGAGAAATAAAGGATATCAATGCATGGAGCCACGAATTGGTCACAGAAGTGGAGGAGGTCACAGAGACGGTGGCTAATAAAAGCGAAGCAGGCGCACTAGACAGACGGCTGCTTAACCTGTGGAAGCGAAAGAAGCATTGGGCAGAACAGCTTAGGGGCCGCACGTAGGATAGTGGGCTCCGAAAAAGGATCCGGAACTCGGCAGACAGATTGAGGGCACAGGAGTAACCTAGGAGAAATAAAGATATCAATGCATGCAGAAGCGAAGTGGTCAGAGAGGTGGAGGAGGTCACAGAGACGGTGGCTGATGAAAGCGAAGCAGGGGCACTAGACAGACGTCTGCTTAACCTGTGGAAGCGAAAGAAGCAGTGGCAAGAGCAGCTTAGGGGCCGCACGTGGGACAGTGGGCTCCGAAAAAGGATCCCCAACTCGGCAGAGAGATAGGGCGTAGAGAATAACCTAGGTGAAATAAAGGAGATCAATGCATGGAGCCGCGACGTGGTCAGAGAAGTGGAGGAGATCACAGAGACGGTGGCTGATGAAAGCGAAGCACGGGCACCAGACAGACGTCTGCTTAACCTGTGGAAGCGAAAGAAGCAGTGGGAAGAGCAGCTTATGGGCCGCACGAGCGACAGTGGGCTTCGAAAGCGATCCTTATCTCGGCAGAGAGATACGGCGCACAGGAGTAACTTAGGAGAAATAAAGGATATCAATGCATGGAGCCGCAAAGTGGTCAGAGGTGGAGGAGGTCACAGAGACAGTGGCTGATGAAAGCGAAGCAGGGGCACTAGACACACGTTTGCTTAACCTGTGGAAGCGAAAGAAGCAGTGGGAAGAGCAGCTTAGGGGTTCCACGTGGGACTGTGGGCTCCGAGAAAGGATCTCCAACTCGGCAGAGAGATAGGGCGCACAGGAGTAACCTAGGAGAAATAAGGGATATCAATGCACGGAGCCGCAAAGTGGTCAGAGAAGTGGAGGAGGTCACAGAGACGGTGGCTGATGAAAGCGAAGCAGGGGCACTACACAGACGTCTTCTTAACCTGTGGAAGCGAAAGAAGCAGTGGGAAGAGCAGCTTATGGGCATTACGTGGGACTGTGGGCTCCGGAAAAGGATCCCCAACTCAGCATCGAGATACGGCGCACAGGACTAACTCAGGAGAAATAAAGGATATCAATTCAATGGAGCCCCAAAGTTCTCAGAGAAGTGGAGGAGGTCACAGAGACGTTTGCTAATGAAAGCGAAGCAGGGGCAATAGACAGACGTGTGCTTAACCTGTGGAAGCGAAAGAAGCATTGGCCAGAGCAGCTTAGGGGCCGCACGTGGGACAGTGTGCTTGAAAAAGGATCCTCAACTCGGCAGAGAGATAGAGCGCACAGGAGTAACCTAGGAGAAATAAAGGATATCAATGCGTGGAGCCGCAAAGTGGTCAGAGGTGGAGGAGGTCACAGAGACAGTGGCTGATGAAAGCGAAGCAGGGGCACTAGACACACGTTTGCTTAACCTGCGGAAGAGAAAGAAGCAGTGGGAAGAGCAACCTAGGGGCTGCACGTTGGACAGTGGGCTCCGATAAGGATCCCCAAATCGGCAGAGAGATAGGGCGTCCAGGAGTAACCTAGGAGAAATAAAGGATATCAATTCATGGAGCCGCGAAGTGGTCACAGAAGTGGAGGAGGTAACAGAGAGGGTGGCTGATGAAAGCGAAGCAGCCGGGGCACTAGACAGACGTCTGCTTAACCTGTGGAAGTGAAAGAAGCAGTGGGAAGAGCAGCTTAGGGGCCTCACGTTGGACAGTGGGCTCCGAAAAAGGATCCCCAACTCGGCAGAGAGATGGGGGCACAGGAGTAACCTAGAGAGAAATAAAGATATCAGTGCATGGAGAAGCGAAGCGGTCAGAGAGGTGGAGGAGGTCACAGAGACGGCGGCTGATGAAAGCGAAGCAGGGGCACTAGACAGACGTCTTCTTAACCTGTGGAAGCGAAAGAAGCAGTGGGAAGAGCAGCTTATGGGCTTTACGTGGGACTGTGGGCTCCGGAAAAGGATCCTCAACTCGGCGCCGAGATAGGGCGCGCAGGAGTAACCTAGGAGAAATAAAGGATATCAATGCACGGAGCAGCGAAGTGGTCAGAGAAGTGGAGGAGGTCACAGAGACGGTGGCTGATGAAAGCGAAGCAGGGGCACTACACAGACGTCTTCTTAACCTGTGGAAGCGAAAGAAGCAGTGGGAAGAGCAGCTTATGGGCTTTACGTGGGACTGTGGGCTCCGGGAAAGGATCCCCAACTCAGCATCGAGATAGGGCGCACAGGAGTAACCTAGGAGAAATAAAGGATATCAATGCATGGAGCCGCAAAGTGGTCAGAGAAGTGGAGGAGGTCACAGAGACGTTTGCTAATGAAAGCGAAGCAGAGGCACTAGACAGACGTGTGCTTAACCTGAGGAAGCGAAAGAAGCATTGGGCAGAGCAGCTTAGGGGCCGCACGTGGGACAGTGTGCTCGGAAAAAGAATCCTCAACTCGGCAGAGAGATAGAGCGCACAGGAGTAACCTAGGAGAAATAAAGGATATCAATTCATGGAGCCGCGAAGTGGTCACAGAAGTGGAGGAGGTAACAGAGAGGGTGACTGATGAAAGCGAAGCAGCCGGGGCACTAGACAGACGTCTGCTTAACCTGTGGAAGCGAAAGAAGCAGTGGGAAGAGCAGCTTAGGGGCCTCACGTGGGACAGTGGGCTCCGAAAAAGGATCCCCAACTCGGCAGAGAGATGGGGGCACAGGAGTAACCTAGAGAGAAATAAAGATATCAGTGCATGGAGAAGCGAAGCGGTCAGATAAGTGGAGGAGGCCACAGAGACGGTGGCTGATGAATGCGAAGCAGGGGCGCTAGACAGACGTCTGCTTAACCTGTGGAAGCGAAAAAAACAGTGGGAATAGCAGCTTAGGGGCCGCACGTAGGATAGTGGGCTCCGAAGAAGGATCCCAAACTCGTCCGAGAGATAGGACGCACAGGAGTAACCTAGGAGAAATGAAGGAGATCAATACATGGAGCCGCGAAGTGGTCAGAGAAGTGGAGGAGGTCACAGAGACGGTGGCTGATGAAAGCGAAGCAGGTCCACTACACAGACGTCTGCTTCACCTCTGGTAGCGAAAGAAGCAGTGGGAAGAGCAGCATAGTGGCCGCACGAGGGACAGTAGGTTCCGAAAAAGGATCCCCATCTCGGCAGAAAAATAGGGCGCATAGGAGTAACCTTGAGAAATAAAGGATATCAATGCATGGAGCCGCGAAGTGGTCAGAGAAGGAGAGGAGGTCACAGAGACGGTGGCTGATGAAAGCGGAGCAGGGGCACTAGACAGGCGTCTGCTTAACGTGTGGAAGCGAAAGAAGCAGTGAGAAGAGCAGCTTAGGGCCGCACGTCGGACAGTGGGCTCCGAAAAAGGATATGTAACTCGGCAGACTGATACGGGGCACAGGAGTCACCTAGGAGAAATAAATGATATCTATGCATGGAGAGGCGAAGTGGTCACAGAAGTGGAGGAGGTCACAGAGACGGTGGCTGATGAAGGCGAAGCAGGGGCACTAGACAGACGTCTGCTTAACCTGTGGAAGCGAAATAAACAGTTTGAAGAGCAGTGTAGGGGCCGCACGTGGGACAGTGGGCTCCGAAAAAGGATCCCCAACTCGGCAGAGAGATAGGGGGCACCGGAGTAACCTAGGAGAATAAAGAATATCAATGCATGGAGCCGCTAAGTCGTCATAGAAGTGGAGGAGGTCACAGAGACGGTGGCGGATGAATGCGAAGCAGGGGCGCTAGACAGACGTCTGCTTAACCTGTGGAAGAGAAAAAAGCAGTTGGAAGAGCAGCTTATGAGCCGCACGTGGGACTATGCTCCGAAAAAGGATCCCCAACTCGGCAGAGAGATAGGGCGCACAGGAGTAACGTAGGTGAAATACAGGTGTCAATGCATGAACCGCAAAGTGGTCAGAAAGGTGGAGGAGGTCACAGAGACGGCGGCTGATGAAAGCGAAGCAGGGGCACTAGACAGACGTCTGCTTTACCTGTGGAAGCGAAAGAAGCAGTGGGAAGAGCAGCTTATGGGCTGTACGTGGGACTGTGGGCTCCGGAAAAGTATCCCCAACTCGGCGTCGAGATAGGGCGGACAGGAGTAACCTAGGAGAAATAAAGGATATCAATGCATGGAGCCGCGAATTGGTCACAGAAGTGGAGGAGGTCACAGAGACGTTTGCTAATGAAAGCGAAGCAGAGGCAATAGACAGACGTGTGCTTAACCTGTGGAAGCGAAAGAAGCATTGGCCAGAGCAGCTTAGGGGCCGCACGTGGGACAGTGTGCTTGAAAAAGGATCCTCAACTCGGCAGAGAGATAGAGCGCACAGGAGTAACCTAGGAGAAATTAAAGGATATCAATGCGTGGAGCCGCAAAGTGGTCAGAGGTGGAGGAGGTCACAGAGACAGTGGCTGATGAAAGCGAAGCAGGGGCACTAGACACACGTTTGCTTAACCTGCGGAAGAGAAAGAAGCAGTGGGAAGAGCACCTAGGAGCTGCACGTGGGACAGTGGGCTCCGATAAGGATCCCCAAATCGGCAGAGAGATAGGGCGTCCAGGAGTAACCTAGGAGAAATAAAGGATATCAATTCATGGAGCCGCGAAGTGGTCACAGAAGTGGAGGAGGTAACAGAGAGGGTGTTTGATGAAAGCGAAGCAGCCGGGGCACTAGACAGACGTCTGCTTAACCTGTGGAAGCGAAAGAAGCAGTGGGAAGAGCAGCTTAGGGGCCTCACGTGGGACAGTGGGCTCCGAAAAAGGATCCCCAACTCGGCAGAGAGATGGGGGCACAGGAGTAACCTAGAGAGAAATAAAGATATCAGTGCATGGAGAAGCGAAGCGGTCAGATAAGTGGAGGAGGCCACAGAGACGGTGGCTGATGAATGCGAAGCAGGGGAGCTAGACAGACGTCTGCTTAACCTGTGGAAGCGAACAAAACAGTGGGAATAGCAGCTTAGGGGCCGCACGTAGGATAGTGGGCTCCGAAGAAGGATCCCAAACTCGTCCGAGAGATAGGACGCACAGGAGTAACCTAGGAGAAATAAAGGAGATCAATGCATGGAGCCGCGAAGTGGTCAGAGAAGTGGAGGAGGTCACAGAGACGGTGGCTGATGAAAGCGAAGCAGGTCCACTACACAGACGTCTGCTTCACCTCTGGTAGCGAAAGAAGCAGTGGGAAGAGCAGCTTATGGGCTGTACGTGGGACTGTGGGCTCCGTAAAAGGATCCCCAACTCGGCAGAGAGATAGGGCGCTCAGGAGTAACCTAGGTGAAATAAAGGATGTCAATGCATGGAGCCGCAAAGTGGTCAGAGAGGTGGAGGAGGTCACAGAGACGGCGGCTGATGAAAGCGAAGCAGGGGCACTAGACAGACGTCTTCTTAACCTGTGGAAGCGAAAGAAGCAGTGGGAAGAGCAGCTTATGGGCTTTACGTGGGACTGTGGGCTCCGGAAAAGGATCCTCAACTCGGCGCCGAGATAGGGCGCACAGGAGTAACCTAGGAGAAATAAAGGATATCAATGCACGGAGCAGCGAAGTGGTCAGAGAAGTGGAGGAGGTCACAGAGACGGTGGCTGATGAAAGCGAAGCAGGGGCACTACACAGACGTCTTCTTAACCTGTGGAAGCGAAAGAAGCAGTGGGAAGAGCAGCATATGGGCTTTACGTGGGACTGTGGGCTCCGGGAAAGGATCCCCAACTCAGCATCGAGATAGGGCGCACAGGAGTAACCTAGGAGAAATAAAGGATATCAATGCATGGAGCCGCAAAGTGGTCAGAGAAGTGGAGGAGGTCACAGAGACGTTTGCTAATGAAAGCGAAGCAGAGGCACTAGACAGACGTGTGCTTAACCTGAGGAAGCGAAAGAAGCGTTGGGCAGAGCAGCTTAGGGGCCGCACGTGGGACAGTGTGCTCGGAAAAAGAATCCTCAACTCGGCAGAGAGATAGAGCGCACAGGAGTAACCTAGGAGAAATAAAGGATATCAATTCATGGAGCCGCGAAGTGGTCACAGAAGTGGAGGAGGTAACAGAGAGGGTGACTGATGAAAGCGAAGCAGCCGGGGCACTAGACAGACGTCTGCTTAACCTGTGGAAGCGAAAGAAGCAGTGGGAAGAGCAGCTTAGGGGCCCCACGTGGGACAGTGGGCTCCGAAAAAGGATCCCCAACTCGGCAGAGAGATGGGGGCACAGGAGTAACCTAGAGAGAAATAAAGATATCAGTGCATGGAGAAGCGAAGCGGTCAGATAAGTGGAGGAGACCACAGAGACGGTGGCTGATGAATGCGAAGCAGGGGTGCTTGACAGACGTCTGCTTAACCTGTGGAAGCGAAAAAAAACAGTGGGAATAGCAGCTTAGGGGCCGCACGTAGGATAGTGGGCTCCGAAGAAGGATCCCGTACTCGTCCGAGAGATAGGACGCACAGGAGTAACCTAGGAGAAATAAAGGAGATCAATACATGGAGCCGCGAAGTGGTCAGAGAAGTGGAGGAGGTCACAGAGACGGTGGCTGATGAAAGCGAAGCAGGTCCACTACACAGACGTCTGCTTCACCTCTGGTAGCGAAAGAAGCAGTGGGAAGAGCAGCTTAGTGGCCGCACGAGGGACAGTAGGTTCCGAAAAAGGATCCCCATCTCGGCAGAAAAATAGGGCGCATAGGAGTAACCTTGAGAAATAAAGGATATCAATGCATGGAGCCGCGAAGTGGTCAGAGAAGGAGAGGAGGTCACAAAGACGGTGGCTGATGAAAGCGGAGCAGGGGCACTAGACAGGCGTCTGCTTAACGTGTGGAAGCGAAAGAAGCAGTGAGAAGAGCAGCTTAGGGGCCGCACGTCGGACAGTGGGCTCCGAAAAAGGATATGTAACTCGGCAGACTGATACGGGGCACAGGAGTCACCTAGGAGAAATAAATGATATCTATGCATGGAGAGGCGAAGTGGTCACAGAAGTGGAGGAGGTCACAGAGACGGTGGCTGATGAAGGCGAAGCAGGGGCACTAGACAGACGTCTGCTTAACCTGTGGAAGCGAAATAAACAGTTTGAAGAGCAGTGTAGGGGCCGCACGTGGGACAGTGGGCTCCGAAAAAGGATCCCCAACTCGGCAGAGAGATAGGGGGCACCGGAGTAACCTAGGAGAAATAAAGAATATCAATACATGGAGCCGCTAAGTCGTCATAGAAGTGGAGGAGGTCACAGAGACGGTGGCGGATGAATGCGAAGCAGGGGCGCTAGACAGACGTCTGCTTAACCTGTGGAAGAGAAAAAAGCAGTTGGAAGAGCAGCTTATGAGCCGCACGTGGGACTATGCTCCGAAAAAGGATCCCCAACTCGGCAGAGAGATAGGGCGCACAGGAGTAACGTAGGTGAAATAAAGGTGTCAATGCATGGAACCGCAAAGTGGTCAGAAAGGTGGAGGAGGTCACAGAGACGGCGGCTGATGAAAGCGAAGCAGGGGCACTAGACAGACGTCTGCTTTACCTGTGGAAGCGAAAGAAGCAGTGGGAAGAGCAGCTTATGGGCTGTACGTGGGACTGTGGGCTCCGGAAAAGTATCCCCAACTCGGCGTCGAGATAGGGCGCACAGGAGTAACCTAGGAGAAATAAAGGATATCAATGCATGGAGCCGCGAATTGGTCACAGAAGTGGAGGAGGTCACAGAGACGTTTGCTAATGAAAGCGAAGCAGAGGCAATAGACAGACGTGTGCTTAACCTGTGGAAGCGAAAGAAGCATTGGCCAGAGCAGCTTAGGGGCCGCACGTGGGACAGTGTGCTTGAAAAAGGATCCTCAACTCGGCAGAGAGATAGAGCGCACAGGAGTAACCTAGGAGAAATAAAGGATATCAATTCATGGAGCCGCGAAGTGGTCACAGAAGTGGAGGAGGTAACAGAGAGGGTGGCTGATGAAAGCGAAGCAGCCGGGGCACTAGACAGACGTCTGCTTAACCTGTGGAAGCGAACAAAACAGTGGGAATAGCAGCTTAGGGGCCGCACGTAGGATAGTGGGCTCTGAAGAAGGATCCCAAACTCGTCCGAGAGATAGGACGCACAGGAGTAACCTAGGAGAAATAATGGAGATCAATGCATGGAGCCGCGAAGTGGTCAGAGAAGTGGAGGAGGTCACAGAGACGGTGGCTGATGAAAGCGAAGCAGGTCCACTACACAGACGTCTGCTTCAAGTCTGGTAGCGAAAGAAGCAGTGGCAAGAGCAGCTTATGGGCTGTACGTGGGACTGTGGGCTCCGTAAAAGGATCCCCAACTCGGCAGAGAGATAGGGCGCTCAGGAGTAACCTAGGTGAAATAAAGGATGTCAATGCATGGAGCCGCAAAGTGGTCAGAGAGGTGGAGGAGGTCACAGAGACGGCGGCTGATGAAAGCGAAGCAGGGGCACTAGACACACGTTTGCTTAACCTGTGGAAGCGAAAGAAACAGTGGGAAGAGCAGCTTAGGGGTTCGACGTGGGACTGTGGGCTCCGAAAAAGGATCTCCAACTCGGCAGAGAGATAGGGCGCACAGGAGTAACCTAGGAGAAACAAAGGATATCAATGCACGGAGCCGCGAAGTGGTCAGAGAAGTGAAGGAGGTCACAGAGGCGGTGGCTGATGAAAGCGAAGCAGGTCCACTACACAGACGTCTGCTTCACCTGTGGTAGCGAAGGAAGCAGTGGGAAGAGCAGCTTAGGGGCCGCACGTGGGACAGTGGGCTCCGAAAAAGGATCCCCAACTCGGCAGAGAGATTGAGGGCACAAGAGTAACCTAGGAGAAATAAAGATATCAATGCATGGAGAAGCGAAGTGGTCAGAGAAGAGGAGTAGGTCACAGAGACGGTGGCTGATGAAAGCGAAGCAGGGGCACAAGACAGACGTCTGCTTAACCAGTGGAAGCGAAAGAAGCAGTTGGAATAGCAGCTTAGGGGCCGCACGTGGGACAGTGGGCTCCGAAAAAGGATCCCCAACTCGGCAGAGAGATAGGGCGCACAGGAGTAACCTAGGAGAAATAAAGGATATCAATGCATGGAGCCGCGAAGTCGTCAGAGAAGTGGAGGAGGTCACAGAGACGGTGGCGGATGAATGCGAAGCAGGGGCGCTAGACAGACGTCTGCATAACCTGTGGAAGAGAAAAAAGCAGTTGGAAGAGCAGCTTAGGAGCCGCACGTTGGACTGTGCTCCGAAAAAGGATCCCCAACTCGGCAGAGAGATAGGGCGCTCAGGAGTAACCTAGGTGAAATAAAGGATGTCAATGCATGGAGCCGCAAAGTGGTCAGAGAGGTGGAGGAGGTCACAGAGACGGCGGCTGATGAAAGCGAAGCAGGGGCACTAGACAGACGTCTTCTTAACCTGTGGAAGCGAAAGAAGCGGTGGGAAGAGCAGTTTATGGGCTTTACGTGGGACTGTGGGCTCCGAAAAAGGATCCCCAACTCGGCAGAGAGATAGGGCGTAGAGAATAACCTAGGTGAAATAAAGGAGATCAATGCATGGAGCCGCGACGTGGTCAGAGAAGTGGAGGAGATCACAGAGACGGTGGCTGATGAAAGCGAAGCACGGTCACCAGACAGACGTCTGCTTAACCTGTGGAAGCGAAAGAAGCAGTGGGAAGAGCAGCTTATGGGCCGCGCGTGCGACAGTGGGCTTCGAAAGCGATCCTTATCTCGGCAGAGAGATACAGTGTGCTCGGTGAAAGGATCCTCTACTCGGCAGAGATATAGAGCACACAAGAGTAACCTAGGAGAAATAAAGGATATCAATGCATGGAGCCGCAAAGTGGTCAGAGGTGGAGGAGGTCACAGAGACAGTGGCTGATGAAAGCGAAGCAGGGGCACTAGACACACGTTTGCTTAACCTGCGGAAGAGAAAGAAGCAGTGGGAAGAGCAACCTAGGGGCTGCACGTGGGACAGTGGGCTCCGATAAGGATCCCCAAATCGGCAGAGAGATAGGGCGTCCAGGAGTAACCTAGGAGAAATAAACGATATCAATTCATGGAGCCGCGAAGTGGTCACAGAAGTGGAGGAGGTAACAGAGAGGGTGGCTGATGAAAGCGAAGCAGCCTGGGTACTACACAGACGTCTGCTTCACCTCTGGTAGCGAAAGAAGCAGTGGGAAGAGCAGCTTAGGGGCCGCACGTGGGACAGTGGGTTCCGAAAAAGGATCCCCATCTCGGCAGAAAAATAGGGCGCATAGGAGTAACCTAGGAGAAATAAAGGATATCAATGCATGGAGCCGCGAAGTGGTCAGAGAAGGGGAGGAGGTCACAGAGACGGTGGCTGATGAAAGCGGAGCAGGGGCACTAGACAGGCGTCTGCTTAACGTGTGGAAGCGAAAGAAGCAGTGAGAAGAGCAGCTTAGGGGCCGCACGTCGGACAGTGGGCTCCGAAAAAGGATATGTAACTCGGCAGACTGATACGGGGCACAGGAGTAACCTAGGAGAAATAAAGATATCAACGCATGGATAAGCAAAGTGGTCAAAGAGTTGGAGGAGGTCACAGAGACGGCGGCTGATGAAAGCGAAGTAGGGGCACTATACAGACGTCTGCTTAACCTGTGGAAGCGAAAGAAGCAGTGGGAATAGCAGCTTAGGGGCCGCACGTGGGACAGTGTGCTCGGAAAAAGGATCCTCAACTCGGCAGAGAGATAGAGCGCGCAGGAGTAACCTAGGAGAAATAAAGGATATCAATGCATGGAGCCGCAAAGTGGTCAGTGGTGGAGGAGGTCACAGAGAGTGTCTGATGAAAGCGAAGCAGGGGCACTAGACACACGTTTGCTTAACCTGTGGAAGCGAAAGAAGCAGTGGGAAGAGCAGCTTAGGGGCCTCACGTGGGACAGTGGGCTCCGAAAAAGGATCCCCAACTCGGCAGAGAGATGGGGGCACAGGAGTAACCTAGAGAGAAATAAAGGAGATCAATGCATGGAGCCGCGAAGTGTTCAGAGCAGTGGAGGAGGTCACAGAGGCGGTGGCTGATGAAAGCGAAGCAGGTCCACTACACAGACGTCTGCTTAACCTGTGGTAGCGAAAGAAGCAGTGGGAAGAGCAGCTTAGGGGCCGCACGTGGGACAGTAGGTTCCGAAAAAGGATCCCCATCTCGGCAGAAAAATAGGGCGCATAGGAGTAACCTAGGAGAATAAAAGGATATCAATGCATGGAGCCGCGAAGTGGTCAGAGAAGGGGAGGAGGTCACAGAGACGGTGGCTGATGAAAGCGGAGCAGGGGCACTAGACCGGCGTCTGCTTAACGTGTGGAAGCGAAAGAAGCAGTGAGAAGAGCAGCTTAGGGGCCGCACGTCGCACAGTGGGCTCCTAAAAAGGATATGTAACTCGACAGACTGATACGGGGCACAGGGGAAACCTAGAAGAAATAAATGATATCAATGCATGGAGAGGCGAAGAGGTCACAGAAGTGGCGGAGCTCACAGAATCGGTGGCTGATGAAGGCGAAGCAGGGGCACTAGATAGACGTCTGCTTAACCTGTGGAAGCGAAACAAGCAGTTTGAAGAGCAGCGTAGGGGCCGCACGTGCGACAGTGGGCTCCGAAAAAGGATCCCCAACTCGGCAGAGAGATTGAGGGCACAAGAGTAACCTAGGAGAAATAAAGATATCAATGCATGGAGAAGCGAAGTGGTCAGAGAAGAGGAGTAGGTCACAGAGACGGTGGCTGATGAAAGCGAAGCAGGGGCACAAGACAGACGTCTGCTTAACCAGTGGAAGCGAAAGAAGCAGTTGGAATAGCAGCTTAGGGGCCGCACGTGGGACAGTGGGCTTCGAAAAAGGATCCCCAACTCGGCACAGAGATAGGGCGCACAGGAGAAACCTAGGAGAAATAAAGGATATCAATGCATGGAGCCGCGAAGTCGTCAGAGAAGTGGAGGAGGTCACAGAGACGGTGGCGGATGAATGCGAAGCAGGGGCGCTAGACAGACGTCTGCTTAACCTGTGGAAGAGAAAAAAGCAGTTGGAAGAGCAGCTTAGGAGCCGCACGTTGGACTGTGCTCCGAAAAAGGATCCCCAACTCGGCAGAGAGATAGGGCGCTCAGGAGTAACCTAGGTGAAATAAAGGATGTCAATGCATCGAGCCGCAAAGTGGTCAGAGAGGTGCAGGAGGTCACAGAGACGGCGGCTGATGAAAGTGAAGCAGGGGCACTAGACAGACGTCTTCTTAACCTGTGGAAGCGAAAGAAGCGGTGGGAAGAGCAGTTTATGGGCTTTTCGTGGGACTGTGGGCTCCGAAAAAGAATCCGGAACTCGGCAGACATATTGAGGGCACAGGAGTAACCTAGGAGAACTAAAGATATCAATGCATGGAGAAGCGAAGTAGTCAGAGAGGTGGAGGAGGTCACAGAGACAGTGGCTGATGAAAGCGAAGCAGGGGCACTAGACACACGTTTGCTTAACCTGCGGAAGAGAAAGAAGCAGTGGGAAGAGCAACCTAGGGACTGCACGTGGGACAGTGGGCTCCGATAAGGATCCCCAAATCGGCAGACAGATAGGGCGTCCAGGAGTAACCTAGGAGAAATAAACGATATCAATTCGTGGAGCCGCGAAGTGGTCACAGAAGTGGAGGAGGTAACAGAGAGGGTGGCTGATGAAAGCGAAGCAGCCTGGGCACTAGACAGACGTCTGCTTAACGTGTGGAAGCGAAAGAAGCAGTGGGAAGAGCTGCTTAGGGGCCGCACGTGGGACAGTAGGTTCCGAAAA
Source organism: Amblyomma americanum (assembly GCF_052857255.1). Classification (NCBI taxonomy): domain Eukaryota; kingdom Metazoa; phylum Arthropoda; class Arachnida; order Ixodida; family Ixodidae; genus Amblyomma; species Amblyomma americanum. The sequence goes on along the minus strand of NC_135497.1, from coordinate 81,293,589 downwards.
AGGATCCCCATCTCGGCAGAAAAATAGGGCGCATAGGAGTAACCTAGGAGAAATAAAGGATATCAATGCATGGAGCCGCGAAGTGGTCAGAGAAGGGGAGGAGGTCACAGAGACGGTGGCTGATGAAAGCGGAGCAGGGGCACTAGACAGGCGTCTGCTTAACGTGTGGAAGCGAAAGAAGCAGTGAGAAGAGCAGCTTAGGGGCCGCACGTCGGACAGTGGGCTCCGAATTAGATATGTAACTCGGCAGACTGATACGGGGCACAGGAGTAACCTAGGAGAAATAAAGATATCAATGCATGTATAAGCAAAGTGGTCAAAGAGTTGGAGGAGGTCACAGAGACGGCGGCTGATGAAAGCGAAGTAGGGGCACTATACAGACGTCTGCTTAACCTGTGGAAGCGAAAGAAGCAGTGGGAATAGCAGCTTAGGGGCCGCACGTGGGACAGTGTGCTCGAAAAAAGGATCCTCAACTCGGCAGAGAGATAGGGCTCACAGGAGTAACCTAGGAGAAATAAAGGATATCAATGCATGGAGCCGCAAAGTGGTCAGAGAGGTGGAGGAGGTCAAAGAGACGGCGGCTGATGAAAGCGAAACAGGGGCACAAGACAGACGTCTGATTAACCTGTGGAAGCGAAAGAAGCAGTGGGAAGAGCAGCTTAGGGGCTGCACGTGGGACAGTGGGCTCCGGAAAAGGATCCAGAACACCGCAGATAGATAGGGCGCACAGGAGTAATCTAGAAGTAAAGAATATCAATGCATGTAGCCGCGAAGCGGTCACAGAAGTGGAGGAGGTCACAGAGACGGCGGCTGATGAAAGCGAAGCAGGGGCACTAGACAGACGTCTGTTTAGCCTGTGGAAGCGAAATAAGCAGTGGCAAGAGCAGCTTAGGGGCCGCACGTGGGACAGTTGCATGGAGCCGGAAAGTGGTCAGAGAGGTGGAGGAGGTCACAGAGACGGCGGCTGATGAAAGCGAAGCAGGGGCACAAGACAGACGTCTGCTTAACCAGTGGAAGCGAAAGAAGCAGTGAATAGCAGCTTAGGGGCCGCACGTGGGACAGTGGGCTTCGAAAAAGGATCCCCAATTCGGCACAGAGATAGGGCGCACAGGAGAAACCTAGGAGAAATAAAGGATATCAATGCATGGAGCCGCGAAGTCGTCAGAGAAGTGGAGGAGGTCACAGAGACGGTGGCGGATGAATGCGAAGCAGGGGCGCTAGACAGACGTCTGCTTAACCTGTGGAAGAGAAAAAAGCAGTTGGAAGAGCAGCTTAGGAGCCGCACGTTGGACTGTGCTCCGAAAAAGGATCCCCAACTCGGCAGAGAGATAGGGCGCACAGGAGTAACCTAGGTGAAATAAAGGATGTCAATGCATGGAGCCGCAAAGTGTTCAGAGAGGTGGAGGAGGTCACAGAGACGGCGGCTGATGAAAGCGAAGCAGGGGCACTGGACAGACGTCTTCTTAACCTGTGGAAGCGAAAGAAGCAGTGGAAAGAGCAGCTCATGTACTGTACGTGGGACTGTGGGCTCCGGAAAAGGATCCCCAACTCGGCATCGAGATAGGGCGCACAGGAGAAACCTAGGAGAAATAAAGGATATCAATGCATGGAGCCGCAAAGTGGTCAGAGAAGTGGAGGAGGTCACAGAGACATTTGCTAATGAAAGCGAAGAAGAGGCACTACACAGACGTGTGCTTAACCTGTGGAAGCGAAAGAAGCATTGGGCAGAGCAGCTTAGGGGCCGCACGTAGGATAGTGGGCTCCGAAAAAGGATCCCAAACTCGGCAGAAAGATAGGGTGCACAGGAGTAACCTAGGAAAAATAAAGGATATCATTGCATGGAGCCGCAAAGTGGTCAGAGGTGGAGGAGGTCACATAGACGGTGGCTGATGAAAGCGAAGCAGGGGCACTAGACACACATTTGCTTAGCCTGTGGAAGCGAAAGAAGCAGTGGCAAGAGCAGCTTAGCGGCCCCACATGGGTCTGTGGGCTCCGGAAAAGGATCCCCAACTCGACAGAGAGATAGGGCGCAGAGAATAACCTAGGTGAAATAAAGGAGATCAATGCATGAAGCCGCGACGTGGTCAGAGAAGTGGAGGAGATCACAGAGACGGTGGCTGATGAAAGCGAAGCACGGGCACCAGACAGACGTCTGCTTAACCTGTGGAAGCGAAAGAACCAGTGGGAAGAGCAGCTTAGGGGCCGCACGTGCGACAGTGGGCTTCGAAAGCGATCCTTATCTCGGCAGAGAGATACGGCGCACAGATGTAACTTAGCAGAAATAAAGGATATCAATGCATGGAGCCGCAAAGTGCTCAGAGAAGTGGAGGAGGTCACAGAGACGTTTGCTAATGAAAGCGAAGGAGAGGCAATAGACAGACGTGTGCTTGACCCGTGGAAGCGAAAGAAGCATTGGGCAGAGCAGCTTAGGGGCCGCACGTGGGACAGTGTGCTCGGAAAAAGGATCCTCAACTCGGCAGAGAGATAGAGCGCACAGGAGTAACCTAGGAGAAATAAAGGATAACAATGCATGGAGCCGCAAAGTGGTAAGAGGTGGAGGAGGTCACAGAGACAGTGGCTGATGAAAGCGAAGCAGGGGCAATAGACAGATGTCTCGACAGACGTCTGCTTAACCTGTGGAAGCTAAAGAATAAGGCGGAGAGCGGCTTATGGGCTGTACGTGGGACAGTGGGCTCCGGAAAAGGATGCCCAACTCGGCAGAGACATAGTTCGCACAGGAGTAACCTAGGATAAATAAAGATACCAATGCATGGAGAAGCAAAGTGGTCAGAGAAGTGGTGAAGGTCACAGAAACGGTGGCTGATGAATGCGAAGCAGGGGCGCTAGACAGACGTCTGCTTAACCTGTGGAAGCGAAAGAAGAAGGGGAAGAGCGGCTTATGGGCTGTACGTGGGACAGTGGGCTCCGGAAAAGGTTCCCCAACTCGGCAGAGACATAAGGCGCACAGGAGTAACCTAGGAGAAATAAAGGATATCAATGCATGGAGACGCGAGGAGGTCACAGAGACGGTGGCTGATGAAAGCGAAGCAGGGGCACTAGACAGACGTCTGCTTAACCTGTGGAAGCGAAAGAAGCAGTGGGAAGAGGAGCTTAGGAGCCACACGTCGGAGAGTGGGCTCCGAAAAAGGATCCGGAACTCGGCAGACAGATTGAGGGCACAGGAGTAACCTAGGAGAAATAAAGGATATCAATGCATGGAGCCGCGAAGTGGTCAGAGAGGTGGAGGAGGCCACAGAGACGGTGGCAGATGAATGCGAAGCAGGGGCACTAGACAGACGTCTGCTTAACCTGTGGAAGCGAAAGAAGCAGTGGCAAGAGCAGCTTAGGTGCCGCACGTGGGACAGTGGGCTCCGAAAAAGGATCCCCAACTCGGCAGATAATTGAAGGCACAAGAGTAACCTAAGAGAAATAAAGATATCAATGCATGGAGAAGCGAAGCGGTCAGAGAAGTGGAGGAGGTCACAGAGACGGTGGCTGATGAATGCGAAGCAGGGGCGCTAGACCGACGTCTGCTTAACCTGTGGAAGTGAAAGAAGAAGGACAAGAGCGGCTTATGGGCTGTACGTGGGACAGTGGGCTCCGGAAAAGTATCCCCAACTCGGCAGATAATTGAAGGCACAAGAGTAACCTAGGAGAAATAAAGATACCAATGCATGGAGAAGCAAAGTGGTCAGAGAAGTGGTGAAGGTCACAGAAACGGTGGCTGATGAATGCGAAGCAGGGGCGCTAGACAGACGTCTGCTTAACCTGTGGAAGCGAAAGAAGAAGGGGAAGAGCGGCTTATGGGCTGTACGTGGGACAGTGGGCTCCGGAAAAGGTTCCCCAACTCGGCAGAGACATAAGGCGCACAGGAGTAACCTAGGAGAAATAAAGGATATCAATGCATGGAGCCACGAATTGGTCACAGAAGTGGAGGAGGTCACAGAGACGGTGGCTAATTAAAGCGAAGCAGGCGCACTAGACAGACGGCTGCTTAACCTGTGGAAGCGAAAGAAGCATTGGGCAGAACAGCTTAGGGGCCGCACGTAGGATAGTGGGCTCCGAAAAAGGATCCGGAACTCGGCAGACAGATTGAGGGCACAGGAGTAACCTAGGAGAAATAAAGATATCAATGCATGGAGAAGCGAAGTGGTCAGAGAGGTGGAGGAGGTCACAGAGACGGTGGCTGATGAAAGCGAAGCAGGGGCACTAGACAGGCGTCTGCTTAACCTGTGGAAGCGAAAGAAGCAGTGGCAAGAGCAGCTTAGGGGCCGCACGTGGGACAGTGGGCTCCGAAAAAGGATCCCCAACTCGGCAGAGAGATAGGGCGTAGAGAATAACCTAGGTGAAATAAAGGAGATCAATGCATGGAGCCGCGACGTGGTCAGAGAAGTGGAGGAGATCACAGAGACGGTGGCTGATGAAAGCGAAGCACGGGCACCAGACAGACGTCTGCTTAACCTGTGGAAGCGAAAGAAGCAGTGGGAAGAGCAGCTTATGGGCCGCACGTGCGACAGTGGGCTTCGAAAGCGATCCTTATCTCGGCAGAGGGATACGGCGCACAGGAGTAACTTAGGAGAAATAAAGGATATCAATGCATGGAGCCGCAAAGTGCTCAGAGAAGTGGAGGACGTCACAGAGACGTTTGCTAATGAAAGCGAAGCAGAGGCAATAGACAGACGTGTGCTTAACCTGTGGAAGCGAAAGAAGCATTGGGAAGAGCAGCTTAGGGGCCGCACGTGGGAGAGTGTGCTCGGTAAAAGGATCCTCAACTCGGTAGAGAGGTAGAGCACACAGGAGTAACCTAGGAGAAATAAAGGATATCAATGCATAGAGCCGCAAAGTGGTCAGAGGTGGAGGAGGTCACAGAGACAGTGGCTGATGAAAGCGAAGCAGGGGCACTAGACACACGTTTGCTTAACCTGTGGAAGCGAAAGAAGCAGTGGGAAGAGCAGCTTAGGGGTTCCACGTGGGACTGTGGGCTCCGAGAAGGATCTCCAACTCGGCAGAGAGATAGGGCGCACAGGAGTAACCTAGGAGAAATAAAGGATATCAATGCACGGAGTCGCAAAGTGGTCAGAGAAGTGGAGGAGGTCACAGAGACGGTGGCTGATGAAAGCGAAGCAGGGGCACTACACAGACGTCTTCTTAACCTGTGGAAGCGGAAGAAGCATTGGGAAGAGCAGCTTATGGGCTTTACGTGGGACTGTGGGCTCCGGAAAAGGATCCCCAACTCAGCATCGAGATACGGCGCACAGGACTAACTCAGGAGAAATAAAGGATATCAATGCAATGGAGCCCCAAAGTTCTCAGAGAAGTGGAGGAGGTCACAGAGACGTTTGCTAATGAAAGCGAAGCAGAGGCAATAGACAGACGTGTGCTTAACCTGTGGAAGCGAAAGAAGCATTGGCCAGAGCAGCTTAGGGGCCGCACGTGGGACAGTGTGCTTGAAAAAGGATCCTCAACTCGGCAGAGAGATAGAGCGCACAGGAGTAACCTAGGAGAAATAAAGGATATCAATGCGTGGAGCCGCAAAGTGGTCAGAGATGGAGGAGGTCACAGAGACAGTGGCTGATGAAAGCGAAGCAGGGGCACTAGACACACGTTTGCTTAACCTGCGGAGGAGAAAGAAGCAGTGGGAAGAGCAAACTAGGGGCTGCACGTGGGACAGTGGGCTCCGATAAGGATCCCCAAATCGGCAGAGAGATAGGGCGTCCAGGAGTAACCTAGGAGAAATAAAGGATATCAATTCATGGAGCCGCCAATTGGTCACAGAAGTGGAGGAGGTAACAGAGAGGGTGGCTGATGAAAGCGAAGCAGCCGGGGCACTAGACAGACGTCTGCTTAACCTGTGGAAGCGAAAGAAGCAGTGGGAAGAGCAGCTTAGGGGCCTCACGTGGGACAGTGGGCTCCGAAAAAGGATCCCCAACTCGGCAGAGAGATGGGGGCACAGGAGTAACCTAGAGAGAAATAAAGATATCAGTGCATGGAGAAGCGAAGCGGTCAGATAAGTGGAGGAGGCCACAGAGACGGTGGCTGATGAATGCGAAGCAGGGGAGCTAGACAGACGTCTGCTTAACCTGTGGAAGCGAACAAAACAGTGGGAATAGCAGCTTAGGGGCGGCACGTAGGATAGTGGGCTCCGAAGAAGGATCCCAAACTCGTCCGAGAGATAGGACGCACAGGAGTAACCTAGGAGAAATAAAGGAGATCAATGCATGGAGCCGCGAAGTGGTCAGAGAAGTGGAGGAGGTCACAGAGACGGTGGCTGATGAAAGCGAAGCAGGTCCACTACACAGACGTCTGCTTCACCTCTGGTAGCGAAAGAAGCAGTGGGAAGAGCAGCTTAGGGGCCGCACGTGGGACAGTAGGTTCCGAAAAAGGATCCCCATCTCGGCAGAAAAATAGGGCGCATAGGAGTAACCTTGAGAAATAAAGGATATCAATGCATGGAGCCGCGAAGTGGTCAGAGAAGGGGAGGAGGTCACAGAGACGGCGGCTGATGAAAGCGATGCAGGGGCACTAGACAGACGTCTGCTTTACCTGTGGAAGCGAAAGAAGCAGTGGGAAGAGCAGCTTATGGGCTGTACGTGGGACTGTGGGCTCCGTAAAAGGATCCGCAACTCGGCAGAGAGATAGGGCGCTCAGGAGTAACCTAGGTGAAATAAAGGATGTCAATGCATGTAGCCGCAAAGTGGTCAGAGAGGTGGAGGAGGTCACAGAGACGGCGGCTGATGAAAGCGAAGCAGGGGCACTAGACAGACGTCTTCTTAACCTGTGGAAGCGAAAGAAGCAGTGGGAAGAGCAGCTTATGGGCTTTACGTGGGACTGTGGGCTCCGGAAAAGGATCCTCAACTCGGCGTCGAGATAGGGCGCACAGGAGTAACCTAGGAGAAATAAAGGATATCAATGCACGGAGCAGCGAAGTGGTCAGAGAAGTGGAGGAGGTCACAGAGACGGTGGCTGATGAAAGCGAAGCAGGGGCACTACACAGACGTCTTCTTAACCTGTGGAAGCGAAAGAAGCAGTGGGAAGAGCAGCTTATGGGCTTTACGTGGGACTGTGGGCTCCGGGAAAGGATCCCCAACTCAGCATCGAGATAGGGCGCACAGGAGTAACCTAGGAGAAATAAAGGATATCATTGCATGGAGCCGCAAAGAGGTCAGAGAAGTGGAGGAGGTCACAGAGACGTTTGCTAATGAAAGCGAAGCAGAGGCACTAGACAGACGTGTGCTTAACCTGAGGAAGCGAAAGAAGCATTGGGCAGAGCAGCTTAGGGGCCGCACGTGGGACAGTGTGCTCGGAAAAAGAATCCTCAACTCGGCAGAGTGATAGAGCGCACAGGAGTAACCTAGGAGAAATAAAGGATATCAATTCATGGAGCCGCGAAGTGGTCATAGAAGTGGAGGAGGTAACAAAGAGGGTGATTGATGAAAGCGAAGCAGCCGGGGCACTAGACAGACGTCTGCTTAACCTGTGGAAGCGAAAGAAGCAGTGGGAAGAGCAGCTTAGGGGCCTCACGTGGGACAGTGGGCTCCGAAAAAGGATCCCCAACTCGGCAGAGAGATGGGGGCACAGAAGTAACCTAGAGAGAAATAAAGATATCAGTGCATGGAGAAGCGAAGCGGTCAGATAAGTGGAGGAGGCCACAGAGACGGTGGCTGATGAATGCGAAGCAGGGGCGCTAGACAGACGTCTGCTTAACCTGTGGAAGCGAAAAAAAACAGTGGGAATAGCAGCTTAGGGGCCGCACGTAGGATAGTGGGCTCCGAAGAAGGATCCCAAACTCGTCCGAGAGATAGGACGCACAGGAGTAACCTAGGAGAAATAAAGGAGATCAATACATGGAGCCGCGAAGTGGTCAGAGAAGTGGAGGAGGTCACAGAGACGGTGGCTGATGAAAGCGAAGCAGGTCCACTACACAGACGCCTGCTTCACCTCTGGTAGCGAAAGAAGCAGTGGGAAGAGCAGCTTAGTGGCCGCACGAGGGACAGTAGGTTCCGAAAAAGGATCCCCATCTCGGCAGAAAAATAGGGCGCATAGGAGTAACCTTGAGAAATAAAGGATATCAATGCATGGAGCCGCGAAGTGGTCAGAGAAGGAGAGGAGGTCACAGAGACGGTGGCTGATGAAAGCGGAGCAGGGGCACTAGACAGGCGTCTGCTTAACGTGTGGAAGCGAAAGAAGCAGTGAGAAGAGCAGCTTAGGGGCCGCACGTCGGACAGTGGGCTCCGAAAAAGGATATGTAACTCGGCAGACTGATACGGGGCACAGGAGTCACCTAGGAGAAATAAATGATATCTATGCATGGAGAGGCGAAGTGGTCACAGAAGTGGAGGAGGTCACAGAGACGGTGGCTGATGAAGGCGAAGCAGGGGCACTAGACAGACGTCTGCTTAACCTGTGGAAGCGAAATAAACAGTTTGAAGAGCAGTGTAGGTGCCGCACGTGGGACAGTGGGCTCCGAAAAAGGATCCCCAACTCGGCAGAGAGATAGGGGGCACCGGATTAACCTAGGAGAAATAAAGAATATCAATGCATGGAGCCGCTAAGTCGTCATAGAAGTGGAGGAGGTCACAGAGAGGGTGGCGGATGAATGCGAAGCAGGGGCGCTAGACAGACGTCTCCTTAACCTGTGGAAGAGAAAAAAGCAGTTGGAAGAGCAGCTTATGAGCCGCACGTGGGACTATGCTCCGAAAAAGGATCCCCAACTCGGCAGAGAGATAGGGCGCACAGGAGTAATGTAGGTGAAATAAAGGTGTCAATGCATGGAACCGCAAAGTGGTCAGAAAGGTGGAGGAGGTCACAGAGACGGCGGCTGATGAAAGCGAAGCAGGGGCACTAGAAAGACGTCTGCTTTACCTGTGGAAGCAAAAGAAGCAGTGGGAAGAGCAGCTTATGGGCTGTACGTGGGACTGTGGGCTCCGGAAAAGTATTCCCAACTGGGTGTCGAGATAGGGCGCACAGGAGTAACCTAGGAGAAATAAAGGATATCAATGCATGGAGCCGCGAATTGGTCACAGAAGTGGAGGAGGTCACAGAGACGTTTGCTAATGAAAGCGAAGCAGAGGCACTAGACAGACGTGCGCTTAACCTGTGGAAGCGAAAGAAGCGTTGGGCAGAGCAGCTTAAGGGCCGCACGTAGGATAGTGGGCTCCGAAAAAGGATCCGGAACTCGGCAGACAGATTGAGGGCACAGGAGTAACCTAGGAGAAATAAAGATATTAATGCATGGAGAAGCAAAGTGGTCAAAGAGTTGGAGGAGGTCACAGAGACGGCGGCTGATGAAAGCGAAGTAGGGGCACTTTACAGACGTCTGCTTAACCTGTGGAAGTGAAAGAAGCAGTGGGAAGAGCAGCTTATGGGCTGTACGTGGGACTGTGGGCTCCGGAAAAGGATGCCCAACTCGACAGAGAGATAGGGCGCAGAGGAGTAAAATAGAAGAAATAAAGGATATCAATGCATGGAGCCGCAAAGTGGTCAGAGAGGTGGAGGAGGTCACAGAGACGGTGGCTGATGAAAGCGAAACAGGGGCATAAGACAGACGTCTGCTTAACCTGTGGAAGCGAAAGAAGCAGTGGGAAGTGCAGCTTAGGGGCTGCACGTGGGACAGTGGGCTCCGGAAAAGGATCCAGAACTCGGCAGATAGATAGGGCGCACAGGAGTAATCTAGGAGAAGTAAAGGATATCAATGCATGTAGCCGCGAAGCGGTCACAGAATTGGAGGAGGTCGCAGAGACGGCGGCTGATGAAAGCGAAGGAGGGGCACTAGACACACGTTTGCTTAACCTGCGGAAGAGAAAGAAGCAGTGGGAAGAGCAACCTAGGGGCTGCACGTGGGACAGTGGGCTCCGATAAGGATCCCCAAATTGGCAGAGAGATAGGGCGTCCAGGAGTAACCTAGGAGAAATAAACGATATCAATTCATGGAGCCGCGAAGTGGTCACAGAAGTGGAGGAGGTAACAGAGAGGGTGGCTGATGAAAGCGAAGCAGCCTGGGCACTACACAGACGTCTGCTTCACCTCTTGTAGCGAAAGAAGCAGTGGGAAGAGCAGCTTAGGGGCCGCACGTGGGACAGTGGGTTCCGAAAAAGGATCCCCATCTCGGCAGAAAAATAGGGCGCATAGGAGTAACCTAGGAGAAATAAAGGATATCAATGCATGGAGCCGCGAAGTGGTCAGAGAAGGGGAGGAGGTCACAGAGACGGTGGCTGATGAAAGCGGAGCAGGGGCACTAGACAGGCGTCTGCTTAACGTGTGGAAGCGAAAGAAGCAGTGAGAAGAGTAGCTTAGGGGCCGCACGTCGGACAGTGGGCTCTGAAAAAGGATATGTAACTCGGCAGACTGATACGGGGCACAGGAGTAACCTAGGAGAAATAAAGATATCAATGCATGGATAAGCAAAGTGGTCAAAGAGATGGAGGAGGTCACAGAGACGGCGGCTGATGAAAGCGAAGCACGGGCACCAGACAGACGTCTGCTTAACCTGTGGAAGCGAAAGAAGCAGTGGGAAGAGCAGCTTATGGGCCGCACGTGCGACAGTGGGCTTCGAAAGCGATCCTTATCTCGGCAGAGGGATACGGCGCACAGGAGTAACTTAGGAGAAATAAAGGATATCAATGCATGGAGCCGCAAAGTGCTCAGAGAAGTGGAGGACGTCACAGAGACGTTTGCTAATGAAAGCGAAGCAGAGGCAATACACAGACGTGTGCTTAACCTGTGGAAGCGAAAGAAGCATTGGGAAGAGCAGCTTAGGGGCCGCACGTGGGAGAGTGTGCTCGGTAAAAGGATCCTCAACTCGGTAGAGAGGTAGAGCACACAGGAGTAACCTAGGAGAAATAAAGGATATCAATGCATAGAGCCGCAAAGTGGTCAGAGGTGGAGGAGGTCACAGAGACAGTGGCTGATGAAAGCGAAGCAGGGGCACTAGACACACGTTTGCTTAACCTGTGGAAGCGAAAGAAGCAGTGGGAAGAGCAGCTTAGGGGTTCCACGTGGGACTGTGGGCTCCGAGAAAGGATCTCCAACTCGGCAGAGAGATAGGGCGCACAGGAGTAACCTAGGAGAAATAAAGGATATCAATGCACGGAGCCGCAAAGTGGTCAGAGAAGTGGAGGAGGTCACAGAGACGGTGGCTGATGAAAGCGAAGCAGGGGCACTACACAGACGTCTTCTTAACCTGTGGAAGCGAAAGAAGCAGTGGGAAGAGCAGCTTATGGGCTTTACGTGGGACTGTGGGCTCCGGAAAAGGATCCCCAACTCAGCATCGAGATACGGCGCACAGGACTAACTCAGGAGAAATAAAGGATATCAATGCAATGGAGCCCCAAAGTTCTCAGAGAAGTGGAGGAGGTCACAGAGACGTTTGCTAATGAAAGCGAAGCAGAGGCAATAGACAGACGTGTGCTTAACCTGTGGAAGCGAAAGAAGCATTGGCCAGAGCAGCTTAGGGGCCGCACGTGGGACAGTGTGCTTGAAAAAGGATCCTCAACTCGGCAGAGAGATAGAGCGCACAGGAGTAACCTAGGAGAAATAAAGGATATCAATGCGTGGAGCCGCAAAGTGGTCAGAGATGGAGGAGGTCACAGAGACAGTGGCTGATGAAAGCGAAGCAGGGGCACTAGACACACGTTTGCTTAACCTGCGGAGGAGAAAGAAGCAGTGGGAAGAGCAAACTAGGGGCTGCACGTGGGACAGTGGGCTCCGATAAGGATCCCCAAATCGGCAGAGAGATAGGGCGTCCAGGAGTAACCTAGGAGAAATAAAGGATATCAATTCATGGAGCCGCGAATTGGTCACAGAAGTGGAGGAGGTAACAGAGAGGGTGGCTGATGAAAGCGAAGCAGCCGGGGCACTAGACAGACGTCTGCTTAACCTGTGGAAGCGAAAGAAGCAGTGGGAAGAGCAGCTTAGGGGCCTCACGTAGGACAGTGGGCTCCGAAAAAGGATCCCCAACTCGGCAGAGAGATGGGGGCACAGGAGTAACCTAGAGAGAAATAAAGATATCAGTGCATGGAGAAGCGAAGCGGTCAGATAAGTGGAGGAGGCCACAGAGACGGTGGCTGATGAATGCGAAGCAGGGGAGCTAGACAGACGTCTGCTTAACCTGTGGAAGCGAACAAAACAGTGGGAATAGCAGCTTAGGGGCGGCACGTAGGATAGTGGGCTCCGAAGAAGGATCCCAAACTCGTGCGAGAGATAGGACGCACAGGAGTAACCTAGGAGAAATAAAGGAGATCAATGCATGGAGCCGCGAAGTGGTCAGAGAAGTGGAGGAGGTCACAGAGACGGTGGCTGATGAAAGCGAAGCAGGTCCACTACACAGACGCCTGCTTCACCTCTGGTAGCGAAAGAAGCAGTGGGAAGAGCAGCTTAGGGGCCGCACGTGGGACAGTAGGTTCCGAAAAAGGATCCCCATCTTGGCAGAAAAATAGGGCGCATAGGAGTAACCTTGAGAAATAAAGGATATCAATGCATTGAGCCGCGAAGTGGTCAGAGAAGGGGAGGAGGTCACAGAGACGGCGGCTGATGAAAGCGATGCAGGGGCACTAGACAGACGTCTGCTTTACCTGTGGAAGCGAAAGAAGCAGTGGGAAGAGCAGCTTATGGGCTGTACGTGGGACTGTGGGCTCCGTAAAAGGATCCGCAACTCGGCAGAGAGATAGGGCGCTCAGGAGTAACCTAGGTGAAATAAAGGATGTCAATGCATGGAGCCGCAAAGTGGTCAGAGAGGTGGAGGAGGTCACAGAGACGGCGGCTGATGAAAGCGAAGCAGGGGCACTAGACAGACGTCTTCTTAACCTGTGGAAGCGAAAGAAGCAGTGGGAAGAGCAGCTTATGGGCTTTACGTGGGACTGTGGGCTCCGGAAAAGGATCCTCAACTCGGCGTCGAGATAGGGCGCACAGGAGTAACCTAGGAGAAATAAAGGATATCAATGCACGGAGCAGCGAAGTGGTCAGAGAAGTGGAGGAGGTCACAGAGACGGTGGCTGATGAAAGCGAAGCAGGGGCACTACACAGACGTCTTCTTAACCTGTGGAAGCGAAAGAAGCAGTGGGAAGAGCAGCTTATGGGCTTTACGTGGGACTGTGGGCTCCGGGAAAGGATCCCCAACTCAGCATCGAGATAGGGCGCACAGGAGTAACCTAGGAGAAATAAAGGATATCAATGCATGGAGCCGCAAAGAGGTCAGAGAAGTGGAGGAGGTCACAGAGACGTTTGCTAATGAAAGCGAAGCAGAGGCACTAGACAGACGTGTGCTTAACCTGAGGAAGCGAAAGAAGCATTGGGCAGAGCAGCTTAGGGGCCGCACGTGAGACAGTGTGCTCGGAAAAAGAATCCTCAACTCGGCAGAGAGATAGAGCGCACAGGAGTAACCTAGGAGAAATAAAGGATATCAATTCATGGAGCCGCGAAGTGGTCACAGAAGTGGAGGAGGTAACAGAGAGGGTGACTGATGAAAGCGAAGCAGCCGGGGCACTAGACAGACGTCTGCTTAACCTGTGGAAGCGAAAGAAGCAGTGGGAAGAGCAGCTTAGGGGCCTCACGTGGGACAGTGGGCTCCGAAAAAGGATCCCCAACTCGGCAGAGAGATGGGGGCACAGGAGTAACCTAGAGAGAAATAAAGATATCAGTGCATGGAGAAGCGAAGCGGTCAGATAAGTGGAGGAGGCCACAGAGACGGTGGCTGATGAATGCGAAGCAGGGGCGCTAGACAGACGTCTGCTTAACCTGTGGAAGCGAAAAAAAACAGTGGGAATAGCAGCTTAGGGGCCGCACGTAGGATAGTGGGCTCCGAAGAAGGATCCCAAACTCGTCCGAGAGATAGGACGCACAGGAGTAACCTAGGAGAAATAAAGGAGATCAATACATGGAGCCGCGAAGTGGTCAGAGAAGTGGAGGAGGTCACAGAGACGGTGGCTGATGAAAGCGAAGCAGGTCCACTACACAGACGCCTGCTTCACCTCTGGTAGCGAAAGAAGCAGTGGGAAGAGCAGCTTAGTGGCCGCACGAGGGACAGTAGGTTCCGAAAAAGGATCCCCATCTCGGCAGAAAAATAGGGCGCATAGGAGTAACCTTGAGAAATAAAGGATATCAATGCATGGAGCCGCGAAGTGGTCAGAGAAGGAGAGGAGGTCACAGAGACGGTGGCTGATGAAAGCGGAGCAGGGGCACTAGACAGGCGTCTGCTTAACGTGTGGAAGCGAAAGAAGCAGTGAGAAGAGCAGCTTAGGGGCCGCACGTCGGACAGTGGGCTCCGAAAAAGGATATGTAACTCGGCAGACTGATACGGGGCACAGGAGTCACCTAGGAGAAATAAATGATATCTATGCATGGAGAGGCGAAGTGGTCACAGAAGTGGAGGAGGTCACAGAGACGGTGGCTGATGAAGGCGAAGCAGGGGCACTAGACAGACGTCTGCTTAACCTGTGGAAGCGAAATAAACAGTTTGAAGAGCAGTGTAGGTGCCGCACGTGGGACAGTGGGCTCCGAAAAAGGATCCCCAACTCGGCAGAGAGATAGGGGGCACCGGATTAACCTAGGAGAAATAAAGAATATCAATGCATGGAGCCGCTAAGTCGTCATAGAAGTGGAGGAGGTCACAGAGAGGGTGGCGGATGAATGCGAAGCAGGGGCGCTAGACAGACGTCTCCTTAACCTGTGGAAGAGAAAAAAGCAGTTGGAAGAGCAGCTTATGAGCCGCACGTGGGACTATGCTCCGAAAAAGGATCCCCAACTCGGCAGAGAGATAGGGCGCACAGGAGTAACGTAGGTGAAATAAAGGTGTTAATGCATGGAACCGCAAAGTGGTCAGAAAGGTGGAGGAGGTCACAGAGACGGCGGCTGATGAAAGCGAAGCAGGGGCACTAGAAAGACGTCTGCTTTCCCTGTGGAAGCAAAAGAAGCAGTGGGAAGAGCAGCTTATGGGCTGTACGTGGGACTGTGGGCTCCGGAAAAGTATCCCCAACTGGGTGTCGAGATAGGGCGCACAGGAGTAACCTAGGAGAAATAAAGGATATCAATGCATGGAGCCGCGAATTGGTCACAGAAGTGGAGGAGGTCACAGAGACGTTTGCTAATGAAAGCGAAGCAGAGGCACTAGACAGACGTGCGCTTAACCTGTGGAAGCGAAAGAAGCGTTGGGCAGAGCAGCTTAAGGGCCGCACGTAGGATAGTGAGCTCCGAAAAAGGATCCGGAACTCGGCAGACAGATTGAGGGCACAGGAGTAACCTAGGAGAAATAAAGATATTAATGCATGGAGAAGCAAAGTGGTCAAAGAGTTGGAGGAGGTCACAGAGACGGCGGCTGATGAAAGCGAAGTAGGGGCACTTTACAGACGTCTGCTTAACCTGTGGAAGCGAAAGAAGCAGTGGGAAGAGCAGCTTATGGGCTGTACGTGGGACTGTGGGCTCCGGAAAAGGATGCCCAACTCGACAGAGAGATAGGGCGCAGAGGAGTAAAATAGAAGAAATAAAGAATATCAATGCATGGAGCCGCAAAGTAGTCAGAGAGGTGGAGGAGGTCACAGAGACGGTGGCTGATGAAAGCGAAACAGGGGCATAAGACAGACGTCTGCTTAACCTGTGGAAGCGAAAGAAGCAGTGGGAAGAGCAGCTTAGGGGCTGCACGTGGGACAGTGGGCTCCGGAAAAGGATCCAGAACTCGGCAGATAGATAGGGCGCACAGGAGTAATCTAGGAGAAGTAAAGGATATCAAGGCATGTAGCCGCGAAGCGGTCACAGAATTGGAGGAGGTCGCAGAGACGGCGGCTGATGAAAGCGAAGCAGGGGCACTAGACACACGTTTGCTTAACCTGCGGAAGAGAAAGAAGCAGTGGGAAGAGCAACCTAGGGGCTGCACGTGGGACTGTGGGCTCCGATAAGGATCCCCAAATTGGCAGAGAGATAGGGCGTCCAGGAGTAACCTAGGAGAAATAAACGATATCAATTCATGGAGCCGCGAAGTGGTCCCAGAAGTGGAGGAGGTAACAGAGAGGGTGGCTGATGAAAGCGAAGCAGCCTGGGCACTACACAGACGGCTGCTTCACCTCTTGTAGCGAAAGAAGCAGTGGGAAGAGCAGCTTAGGGGCCGCACGTGGGACAGTGGGTTCCGAAAAAGGATCCCCATCTCGGCAGAAAAATAGGGCGCATAGGAGTAACCTAGGAGAAATAAAGGATATCAATGCATGGAGCCGCGAAGTGGTCAGAGAAGGGGAGGAGGTCACAGAGACGGTGGCTGATGAAAGCGGAGCAGGGGCACTAGACAGGCGTCTGCTTAACGTGTGGAAGCGAAAGAAGCAGTGAGAAGAGCAGCTTAGGGGCCGCACGTCGGACAGTGGGCTCCGAAAAAGGATATGTAACTCGGCAGACTGATACGGGGCACAGGAGTAACCTAGGAGAAATAAAGATATCAATGCATGGATAAGCAAAGTGGTCAAAGAATTGGAGGAGGTCACAGAGACGGCGGCTGATGAAAGCGAAGTAGGGGCACTATACAGACGTCTGCTTAACCTGTGGAAGCGAAAGAAGCAGTGGGAATAGCAGCTTAGGGGCCGCACGTGGGACAGTGTGCTCGGAAAAAGGACCCTCAACTCGGCAGAGAGATAGAGCGCGCAGGAGTAACCTAGGAGAAATAAAGGATATCAATACATGGAGCCGCAAAGTGGTCAGAGGTGGAGGAGGTCACAGAGAGTGGCTGATGAAAGCGAAGCAGGGGCACCAGACACACGTTTGCTTAACCTGTGGAAGCGAAAGAAGCAGTGGGAAGAGCAGCTTAGGGGCCTCACGTGGGACAGTGGGCTCCGAAAAAGGATCTCCAACTCGGCAGAGAGATAGGGCGCACAGGAGTAACCTAGGAGAAACAAAGGATATCAATGCACGGAGCCGCGAAGTGGTCAGAGAAGTGAAGGAGGTCACAGAGGCGGTGGCTGATGAAAGCGAAGCAGGTCCACTACACAGACGTCTGCTTCACCTGTGGTAGCGAAGGAAGCAGTGGGAAGAGCAGCTTAGGGGCCGCACGTGGGACAGTAGGTTCCGAAAAAGGATCCCCATCTCGGCAGAAAAATAGGGCGCATAGGAGTAACCTAGGAGAAATAAAGGATATCAATGCATGGAGCCGCGAAGTGGTCAGAGAAGGGGAGGAGGTCACAGAGACGGTGGCTGATGAAAGCGGAGCTGGGGCACTAGACAGGCGTCTGCTTAACGTGTGGAAGCGAAAGAAGCAGTGAGAAGAGCAGCTTAGGGGCCGCACGTCGGACAGTGGGCTCCGAAAAAGGATATGTAACTCGAAAGACTGATACGGGGCACAGGAGAAACCTAGGAGAAATAAATAATATCAATGCATGGAGAGGCGAAGTGGTCACAGAAGTGGAGGAGCTCACAGAGACGGTGGCTGATGAAGGCGAAGCAGGGGCACTAGATAGACGTCTGCTTAACCTGTGGAAGCGAAACAAGCAGTGTGAAGAGCAGCGTAGGGGCCGCACGTGCGACAGTGGGCTCCGAAAAAGGATCCCCAACTCGGCAGAGAGATTGAGGGCACAAGAGTAACCTAGGAGAAATAAAGATATCAATGCATGGAGAAGCGAAGTGGTCAGAGAAGAGGAGTAGGTCACAGAGACGGTGGCTGATGAAAGCGAAGCAGGGGCACAAGACAGACGTCTGCTTAACCAGTGGAAGCGAAAGAAGCAGTTGGAATAGCAGCTTAGGGGCCGCACGTGGGACAGTGGGCTCCGAAAAAGGATCCCCAACTCGGCAGAGAGATAGGGCGCACAGGAGTAACCTAAGAGAAATAAAGGATATCAATGCATGGAGCCGCGAAGTCGTCAGAGAAGTGGAGGAGGTCACAGAGACGTTGGCGGATGAATGCGAAGCAGGGCCGCTAGACAGACGTCTGCTTAACCTGTGGAAGAGAAAAAAGCAGTTGGAAGAGCAGCTTAGGAGCCGCACGTGGGACTGTGCTCCGAAAAAGGATCCCCAACTCGGCAGAGAGATAGGGCGCACAGGAGTAACCTAGGTGAAATAAAGGATGTCAATGCATGGAACCGCAAAGTGGTCAGAAAGGTGGAGGAGGTCACAGAGAGGGCGGCTGATGAAAGCGAAGCAGGGGCACTAGACAGACGTCTGCTTAACCTGTGGAAGCGAAAGAAGCAGTGGCAAGAGCAGCTTAGGTGCCGCACGTGGGACAGTGGGCTCCGAAAAAGGATCCCCAACTCGGCAGAGAGATAGGGCGTAGAGAATAACCTAGGTGAAATAAAGGAGATCAATGCATGGAGCCGCGACGTGGTCAGAGAAGTGGAGGAGATCGCAGAGACGGTGGCTGATGAAAAAGAAGCAGGGGCACTACACAGACGTCTTCTTAACCTGTGGAAGCGAAAGAAGCAGTGGGAAGAGCAGCTTATGGGCTTTAAGTGGGACGGTGGGCTCCGGAAAAGGATCCCCAACTCGGCAGAGAGATGGGGGCACAGGAGTAACCTAGAGAGAAATAAAGATATCAGTGCATGGAGAAGCGAAGCGGTCAGAGAAGTGGAGGGGGCCACAGAGACGGTGGCTGATGGATGCGAAGCAGGGGCGCTAGACAGACGTCTGCTTAACCTGTGAAAGCGAAAGAAGCAGTGGGAAGAGCAGCTTAGGGGCCTGACGTGGGACAGTGGGCTCCGAAAAAGAATCCCCAACTCGGCAGAGAGATGGGGGCACAGGAGTAACCTAGAGAGAAATAAAGATATCAGTGCATGGAGAAGCGAAGCGGTCAGAGAAGTGGAGGGGGCCACAGAGACGGTGGCTGATGGATGCGAAGCAGGGGCGCTAGACAGACGTCTGCTTAACCTGTGAAAGCGAAAAAAACAGTGGGAATAGCAGCTTAGGGGCCGCACGTAGGATAGTGGGCTCCGAAGAAGGATCCCAAACTCGGCCGAGAGATAGGACGCACAGGAGTAACCTAGGAGAAATAAAGGAGATCAATGCATCGAGCCGCGAAGTGTTCAGAGCAGTGGAGGAGGTCACAGAGGCGGTGGCTGATGAAAGCGAAGCAGGTCCACTACACAGACGTCTGCTTCACCTGTGGTAGCGAAAGAAGCAGTGGGAAGAGCAGCTTAATGGCCGCACGAGGGACAGTAGGTTCCGAAAAAGGATCCCCATCTCGGCAGAAAAATAGGGCGCATAGCAGTAACCTTGAGAAATAAAGGATATCAATGCATGGAGCCGCGAAGTGGTCAGAGAAGGAGAGGAGGTCACAGAGACGGTGGCTGATGAAAGCGGAGCAGGGGCACTAGACAGGCGTCTGCTTAACGTGTGGAAGCGAAAGAAGCAGTGAGAAGAGTAGCTTAGGGGCCGCACGTCGGACAGTGGGCTCCGAAAAAGGATATGTAACTCGGCAGACTGATACGGGGCACAGGAGTCACCTAGGAGAAATAAATGATATCTATGCATGGAGAGGCGAAGTGGTCACAGAAGTGGAGGAGGTCACAGAGACGGTGGCTGATGAAGGCGAAGCAGGGGCACTAGACAGACGTCTGCTTAACCTGTAGAAGCGAAATAAACAGTTTGAAGAGCAGTGTAGGGGCCGCACGTGGGACAGTGGGCTCCGAAAAAGGATCCCCAACTCGGCAGAGAGATAGGGCGCACAGGAGTAACGTAGGTGAAATAAAGGTGTCAATGCATGGAACCGCAAAGTGGTCAGAAAGGTGGAGGAGGTCACAGAGACGGCGGCTGATGAAAGCGAAGCAGGGGCACTAGACAGACGTCTGCTTTACCTGTGGAAGCGAAAGAAGCAGTGGGAAGAGCAGCTTATGGGCTGTACGTGGGACTGTGGGCTCCGGAAAAGTATCCCCAACTGGGTGTCGAGATAGGGCGCACAGGAGTAACCTAGGAGAAATAAAGGATATCAATGCATGGAGCCGCGAATTGGTCACAGAAGTGGAGGAGGTCACAGAGACGTTTGCTAATGAAAGCGAAGCAGAGGCACTAGACAGACGTGCGCTTAACCTGTGGAAGCGAAAGAAGCGTTGGGCAGAGCAGCTTAAGGGCCGCACGTAGGATAGTGGGCTCCGAAAAAGGATCCGGAACTCGGCAGACAGATTGAGGGCACAGGAGTAACCTAGGAGAAATAAAGATATTAATGCATGGAGAAGCAAAGTGGTCAAAGAGTTGGAGGAGGTCACAGAGATGGCGGCTGATGAAAGCGAAGTAGGGGCACTTTACAGACGTCTGCTTAACCTGTGGAAGCGAAAGAAGCAGTGGGAAGAGCAGCTTATGGGCTGTACGTGGGACTGTGGGCTCCGGAAAAGGATGCCCAACTCGACAGAGAGATAGGGCGCAGAGGTGTAAAATAGAAGAAATAAAGGATATCAATGCATGGAGCCGCAAAGTGGTCAGAGAGGTGGAGGAGGTCACAGAGACGGTGGCTGATGAAAGCGAAACAGGGGCACAAGACAGACGTCTGCTTAACCTGTGGAAGCGAAAGAAGCAGTGGGAAGAGCAGCTTAGGGGCTGCACGTGGGACAGTGGGCTCCGGAAAAGGATCCAGAACTCGGCAGATAGATAGGGCGCACAGGAGTAATCTAGGAGAAGTAAAGGATATCAATGCATGTAGCCGCGAAGTGGTCACAGAATTGGAGGAGGTCGCAGAGACGGCGGCTGATGAAAGCGAAGCAGGGGCACTAGACACACGTTTGCTTAACCTGCGGAAGAGAAAGAAGCAGTGGGAAGAGCAACCTAGGGGCTGCACGTGGGACAGTGGGCTCCGATAAGGATCCCCAAATTGGCAGAGAGATAGGGCGTCCAGGAGTAACCTAGGAGAAATAAACGATATCAATTCATGGAGCCGCGAAGTGGTCACAGAAGTGGAGGAGGTAACAGAGAGGGTGGCTGATGAAAGCGAAGCAGCCTGGGCACTACACAGACGTCTGCTTCACCTCTTGTAGCGAAAGAAGCAGTGGGAAGAGCAGCTTAGGGGCCGCACGTGGGACAGTGGGTTCCGAAAAAGGATCCCCATCTCGGCAGAAAAATAGGGCGCATAGGAGTAACCTAGGAGAAATAAAGGATATCAATGCATGGAGCCGCGAAGTGGTCAGAGAAGGGGAGGAGGTCACAGAGACGGTGGCTGATGAAAGCGGAGCAGGGGCACTAAACAGGCGTCTGCTTAACGTGTGGAAGCGAAAGAAGCAGTGAGAAGAGCAGCTTAGGGGCCGCACGTCGGACAGTGGGCTCCGAAAAAGGATATGTAACTCGGCAGACTGATACGGGGCACAGGAGTAACCTAGGAGAAATAAAGATATCAATGCATGGATAAGCAAAGTGGTCAAAGAGTTGGAGGAGGTCACAGAGACGGCGGCTGATGAAAGCGAAGTAGGGGCACTATACAGACGTCTGCTTAACCTGTGGAAGCGAAAGAAGCAGTGGGAATAGCAGCTTAGGGGCCGCACGTGGGACAGTGTGCTCGGAAAAAGGACCCTCAACTCGGCAGAGAGATTGAGGGCACAAGAGTAACCTAGGAGAAATAAAGATATCAATGCATAGAGAAGCGAAGTGGTCAGAGAAGAGGAGTAGGTCACAGAGACGGTGGCTGATGAAAGCGAAGCAGGGGCACAAGACAGACGTCTGCTTAACCAGTGGAAGCGAAAGAAGCAGTTGGAATAGCAGCTTAGGGGCCGCACGTGGGACAGTGGGCTCCGAAAAAGGATCCCCAACTCGGCAGAGAGATAGGGCGCACAGGAGTAACCTAAGAGAAATAAAGGATATCAATGCATGGAGCCGCGAAGTCGTCAGAGAAGTGGAGGAGGTCACAGAGACGTTGGCGGATGAATGCGAAGCAGGGCCGCTAGACAGACGTCTGCTTAACCTGTGGAAGAGAAAAAAGCAGTTGGAAGAGCAGCTTAGGAGCCGCACGTGGGACTGTGCTCCGAAAAAGGATCCCCAACTCGGCAGAGAGATAGGGCGCACAGGAGTAACCTAGGTGAAATAAAGGATGTCAATGCATGGAACCGCAAAGTGGTCAGAAAGGTGGAGGAGGTCACAGAGAGGGCGGCTGATGAAAGCGAAGCAGGGGCACTAGACAGACGTCTGCTTAACCTGTGGAAGCGAAAGAAGCAGTGGCAAGAGCAGCTTAGGTGCCGCACGTGGGACAGTGGGCTCCGAAAAAGGATCCCCAACTCGGCAGAGAGATAGGGCGTAGAGAATAACCTAGGTGAAAAAAAGGAGATCAATGCATGGAGCCGCGACGTGGTCAGAGAAGTGGAGGAGATCGCAGAGACGGTGGCTGATGAAAAAGAAGCAGGGGCACTACACAGACGTCTTCTTAACCTGTGGAAGCGAAAGAAGCAGTGGGAAGAGCAGCTTTAGGGCTTTAAGTGGGACTGTGGGCTCCGGAAAAGGATCCCCAACTCGGCAGAGAGATGGGGGCACAGGAGTAACCTAGAGAGAAATAAAGATATCAGTGCATGGAGAAGCGAAGCGGTCAGAGAAGTGGAGGGGGCCACAGAGACGGTGGCTGATGGATGCGAAGCAGGGGCGCTAGACAGACGTCTGCTTAACCTGTGAAAGCGAAAGAAGCAGTGGGAAGAGCAGCTTAGGGGCCTGACGTGGGACAGTGGGCTCCGAAAAAGGATCCCCAACTCGGCAGAGAGATGGGGGCACAGGAGTAACCTAGAGAGAATTAAAGATATCAGTGCATGGAGAAGCGAAGCGGTCAGAGAAGTGGAGGGGGCCACAGAGACGGTGGCTGATGGATGCGAAGCAGGGGCGCTAGACAGACGTCTGCTTAACCTGTGAAAGCGAAAAAAACAGTGGGAATAGCAGCTTAGGGGCCGCACGTAGGATAGTGGGCTCCGAAGAAGGATCCCAAACTCGGCCGAGAGATAGGACGCACAGGAGTAACCTAGGAGAAATAAAGGAGATCAATGCATCGAGCCGCGAAGTGTTCAGAGAAGTGGAGGAGGTCACAGAGGCGGTGGCTGATGAAAGCGAAGCAGGTCCACTACAAAGACGTCTGCTTCACCTGTGGTAGCGAAAGAAGCAGTGGGAAGAGCAGCTTAGGGGCCGCACGTGGGACAGTAGGTTCCGAAAAAGGATCCCCATCTCGGCAGAAAAATAGGGCGCATAGGAGTAACCTAGGAGAAATAAAGGATATCAATGATTGGAGCCGCGAAGTGGTCAGAGAAGGGGAGGAGGTCACAGAGACGGTGGCTGATGAAAGCGGAGCAGGGGCACTAGACAGGCGTCTGCTTAACGTGTGGAAGCGAAAGAAACAGTGAGAAGAGCAGCTTAGGGCCCGCACGTCGGACAGTGGGCTCCGAAAAAGGATATGTAACTCGACAGACTGATACGGGGCACAGGAGAAACCTAGGAGAAATAAATGATATCAATCCATGGAGAGGCGAAGTGGTCACAGAAGTGGAGGAGCTCACAGAGACGGTGGCTGATGAAGGCGAAGCAGGGGCACTAGATAGACGTCTGCTTAACCTGTGGAAGCGAAACAAGCAGTTTGAAGAGCAGCGTAGGGGCCGCACGTGCGACAGTGGGCTCCGAAAAAGGATCCCCAACTCGGCAGAGAGATTGAGGGCACAAGAGTAACCTAGGAGAAATAAAGATATCAATGCATGGAGAAGCGAAGTGGTCAGAGAAGAGGAGTAGGTCACAGAGACGGTGGCTGATGAAAGCGAAGCAGGGGCACAAGACAGACGTCTGCTTAACCAGTGGAAGCGAAAGAAGCAGATGGAATAGCAGCTTAGGGGCCGCACGTGGGACAGTGGGCTTCGAAAAAGGATCCCCAACTCGGCAGAGAGATAGGGCGCACAGGAGTAACCTAGGAGAATTAAAGGATATCAATGCATGGAGCCGCGAAGTCGTCAGAGAAGTGGAGGAGGTCACAGAGACATTGGCGGATGAATGCGAAGCAGGGGCGCTAGACAGACATCTGCTTAACCTGTGGAAGAGAAAAAAGCAGTTGGAAGAGCAGTTTATGGGCTTTACGTGGGACTGTGGGCTCCGGAAAAGGATCCCCAACTCGGCATCGAGATAGGGCGCACAGGAGTAACCTAGGAGAAATTAAGATATCAATGCATGGAGAGGCGAAGTGGTCAGAGAGGTGGAGGAGGTCACATAGACGGTGGCTGATGAAAGCGAAGCAGAGGCACTAGACAGACGTGTGCTTAACCTGTGGAAGCGAAAGAAGCATTGGGCAGAGCAGCTTAGGGGCCGCACGTGGGACAGTGTGCTCGGAAAAAGAATCCTAAACTCGGCAGAGAGATAGAGCGCACAGGAGTAACCTATGAGAAATAAAGGTTATCAATGCATGGAGCCGCAAAGTGGTCAGAGGTGGAGGAGGTCACAGAGACGGCGGCTGATGAAAGCGAAGCAGGGGCACTAGACACACGTTTGCTTAACCTGCGGAAGAGAAAGAAGCAGTGGGAAGAGCAACCTAGGGGCTGCACGTGGGACAGTGGGCTCCGATAAGGATCCCCAAATCGGCAGAGATAGGGCGTCCAGGAGTAACCTAGGAGAAATAAACGATATCAATTCATGGAGCCGCGAAGTGGTCACAGAAGTGGTGGAGGTAACAGAGAGGGTGGCTGATGAAAGCGAAGCAGCCTGGGCACTAGACCGACGTCTGCTTAACCTGTGGAAGCGAAAGAAGCAGTGGGAAGAGCAGCTTAGGGGCCTCACGTGGGACAGTGGGCTCCGAAAAAGGATCCCCAACTCGGCAGAGAGGGGGGCACAGGAGTAACCTAGAGAGAAATAAAGATATCAGTGCATGGAGAAGCGAAGCGGTCAGATAAGTGGAGGAGGCCACAGAGACGGTGGCTGATGAATGCGAAGCAGGGGCGCTAGACAGACGTCTGCTTAACCTGTGGAAGCGAAAAAACAGTAAGAATAGCAGCTTAGGGGCCGCACGTCGGACAGTGGGCTCCTAAAAAGGATATGTAACTCGGCAGACTGATACGGGGCACAGGAGTAACCTAGGAGAAATAAAGATATCAATGCATGGATAAGCAAAGTGGTCAAAGAGTTGGAGGAGGTCACAGAGACGGCGGCTGATAAAAGCGAAGTAGGGGCACTATACAGACGTCCGCTTAACCTGTGGAAGCGAAAGAAGCAGTGGGAATAGCAGCTTAGGGGCCGTACGTGGGACAGTGTGCTCGAAAAAAGGATCCTCAACTCGGCAGAGAGATAGGGCTCACAGGAGTAACCTAGGAGAAATAAAGGATATCAATGCATGGAGCCGCAAAGTGGTCAGAGAGGTGGAGGAGGTCACAGAGACGGTGGCTGATGAAAGCGAAACAGGGGCACAAGACAGACGTCTGCTTAACCTGTGGAAGCGAAAGAAGCAGTGGGAAGAGCAGCTTAGGGGCTGCACGTGGGACAGTGGGCTCCGGAAAAGGATCCAGAACTCGGCAGATAGATAGGGCGCACAGGAGTAATCTAGGAGAAGTAAAGGATATCAATGCATGTAGCCGCGAAGCGGTCACAGAAGTGGAGGTGGTCACAGAGACGGCGGCTGATGAAAGCGAAGCAGGGGCACTAGACAGACGTCTGCTTAGCCTGTGGAAGCGAAATAAGCAGTGGCAAGAGCAGCTTAGGGGCCGAACGTGGGACAGTGGGCTCCTAAAAAGGATCCCCAACTCGGCAGAGAGATAGGGCGCTCAGGAGTAACCTAGGTGAAATAAAGGATGTCAATGCATGGAGCCGCAAAGTGGTCAGAGAGGTGGAGGAGGTCACAGAGACGGCGGCTGATGAAAGCAAAGCAGGGGCACTAGGCAGACGTCTTCTTAACCTGTGGAAGCGAAAGAAGCGGTGGGAAGAGCAGTTTATGGGCTTTACGTGAGACTGTGGGCTCCGGAAAAGGATCCCCAACTCGGCATCGAGATAGGGCGCAGAGGAGTAACCTAGGAGAAATAAAGGATATCAATGCATGGAGCCGCAAAGTGGTCAGAAGTGGAGGAGGTCACAGAGACGTTTGCTAATGAAAGCGAGGCAGAGGCACTAGACAGACGTGTGCTTAACCTGTGGAAGCGAAAGAAGCATTGGGCAGAGCAGCTTAGGGGCCGCACGTAGGATAGTGGGCTCCGAAAAAGGATCCGGAACTCGGCAGACAGATTGAGGGTACAGGAGTAACCTAGGAGAAATAAAGATATCAATGCATGGAGAAGCGAAGTGGTCAGAGAGGTGGAGGAGGTCACAGAGACGGTGGCTGATGAAAGCGAAGCAGGGGCACTAGACAGACGTCTGCTTAACCTGTGGAAGAGAAAGATGCAGTGGCAAGAGTAGCTTAGGGGCCGCACGTGGGACAGTGGGCTCCGAAAAAGGATCCCCAACTCGGCAGAGAGATAGGGCGTAGAGAATAACCTAGGTGAAATAAAGGAGATCAATGCATGGAGCCGCGACGTGGTCAGAGAAGTGGAGATCACAGAGACGGTGGCTGATGAAAGCGAAGCACGGGCACCAGACAGACGTCTGCTTAACCTGTGGAAGCGAAAGAAGCAGTGGGAAGAGCAGCTTATGGGCCGCACGTGCGACAGTGGGCTTCGAAAGCGATCCTTATCTCGGCAGAGAGATACGGCGCACAGGAGTAACTTAGGAGAAATAAAGGATATCAATGCATGGAGCCGCAAAGTGCTCAGAGAAGTGGAGGAAGTCACAGAGACGTTTGCTAATGAAAGCGAAGCAGAGGCAATAGACAGACGTGTGCTTAACCTGTGGAAGCGAAAGAAGCATTGGGCAGAGCAGCTTAGGGGCCGCACGAGGGACAGTGTGCTCGGTAAAAGGATCCTCAACTCGGCAGAGAGATAGAGCACACAGGAGTAACCTAGGAGAAATAAAGGATATCAATGCATGGAGCCGCAAAGTGGTCAGAGGTGGAGTAGGTCACAAAGACAGTGGCTGATGAAAGCGAAGCAGGGGCACTAGACACACGTTTGCTTAACCTGTGGAAACGAAAGAAGCAGTGGGAAGAGCAGCTTAGGGGTTCCACGTGGGACTGTGGGCTCCGAAAAAGGATCTCCAACTCGGCAGAGAGATAGGGCGCACAGGAGTAACCTAGGGAAATAAAGGATATCAATGCACGGAGCCGCGAAGTGGTCAGAGAAGTGGAGGAGGTCACAGAGGCGGTGGCTGATGAAAGCGAAGCAGGGGCACTACACAGACGTCTTCTTAACCTGTGGAAGCGAAAGAAGCAGTGGGAAGAGCAGCTTATGGGCTTTACGTGTTACTGTGGGCTCCGGAAAAGGATCCCCAACTCAGCATCGAGATAGGGCGCACAGGAGTAACCTAGGAGAAATAAAGGATATCAATGCATGGAGCCGCAAAGTGCTCAGAGATGTGGAGGAAGTCACAGAGACGTTTGCTAATGAAAGCGAAGCAGAGGCAATAGACAGACGTGTGCTTGACCTGTGGAAGCGAAAGAAGCAGTGGGAAGAGCAACCTAGGGGCTGCACGTGGGACAGTGGGCTCCGAAAAGGATCCCCAAATCGGCAGAGAGATAGGGCGTCCAGGAGTAACCTAGGAGAAATAAAGGATATCAATTCGTGGAGCCGCGAAGTGGTCACAGAAGTGGAGGAGGTAACAGAGAGGGTGGCTGATGAAAGCGAAGCAGCCTGGGCACTAGACAGACGTCTGCTTAACGTGTGGAAGCGAAAGAAGCAGTGGGAAGAGCAGCTTAGGGGCCGCACTTGGGACAGTAGGTTCCGAAAAAGGATCCCCATCTCGGCAGAAAAATAGCGCGCATAGGAGTAACCTAGGAGAAATAAAGGATATCAATGCATGGAGCCGCGAAGTGGTCAGAGAAGAAGAGGAGGTCACAGAGACGGTGGCTGATGAAAGCGGAGCAGGGGCACTAGACAGGCGTCTGCTTAACGTGTGGAAGCGAAAGAAGCAGTGAGAAGAGCAGCTTAGGGGCCGCACGTCGGACAGTGGGCTCCGAAAAAGGATATGTAACTCGGCAGACTGATTTGGGGCACAGGAGTAACCTAGGAGAAATAAATGATATCAATGCATGGAGAGGCGAAGTGGTCTAAGAAGTGGAGGAGGTCGCAGAGACGGTGGCTGATGAAGGCGAAGCAGGGGCACTAGACAGACGTCTGCTTAACCTGTGGAAGCGAAACAAGCAGTTTGAAGAGCAGCGTAGGGGCCGCACGTGGGACAGTGGGCTCCGAAAAAGGATCCCCAACTCGGCAGAGAGATAGGGGGCACAGGAGTAACCTAGGAGAAATAAAGGATATCAATGCATGGAGCCGCGAAGTCGTCAGAGAAGTGGAGGAGGTCAGAGAGACGGTGGCGGATGAATGCGAAGCAGGGGCGCTAGACAGACGTCTGCTTAACCTGTGGAAGAGAAAAAAGCAGTTGGAAGAGCAGCTTAGGAGCCGCACGTGGGACTGTGCTCCGAAAAAGGATCCCCAACTCGGCAGAGAGATAGGGCGCACAGGAGTAACCTAGGTGAAATAAAGGTGTCAATGCATGGAACCGCAAAGTGGTCAGAAAGGTGGAGGAGGTCACAGAGACGGCGGCTGATGAAAGCGAAGCAGTGGCACTAGACAGACGTCTGCTTTACCTGTGGAAGCGAAAGAAGCAGTGGGAAGAGCAGCTTATGGGCTGTACGTGGGACTGTGGGCTCCGTGAAAGGATCCCCAACTCGGCGTCGAGATAGGGCGCACAGGAGTAACCTAGGAGAAATAAAGTATATCAATGCATGGAGCCGCGAATTGGTCACAGAAGTGGAGGAGGTCACAGAGACGTTTGCTAATGAAAGCGAAGCAGAGGCACTAGACACACGTGTGCTTAACCTGTGGAAGCGAAAGAAGCGTTGGGCAGAGCAGCTTAAGGGCCGCACGTAGGATAGTGGGCTCCGAAAAAGGATCCGGAACTCGGCAGACAGATTGAGGGCACAGGAGTAACCTAGGAGAAATAAAGATATCAATGCATGGAGAAGCAAAGTGGTCAAAGAGTTGGAGGAGGTCACAGAGACGGCGGCTGATGAAAGCGAAGTAGGGGCACTATACAGACGTCTGCTTAACCTGTGGAAGCGAAAGAAGCAGTGGGAAGAGCAGCTTATGGGCTGTACGTGGGACTGTGGGCTCCGGAAAAGGATGCCCAACTCGACAGAGAGATAGGGCGCACAGGAGTAAAATAGGAGAAATAAAGGATATCAGTGCATGGAGCCGCGACGTGGTCAGAGAAGTGGAGGAGATCACAGAGACGGTGGCTGATGAAAGCAAAGCAGGGGCACTAGACAGACGAGTGCTTAACCTGTGGAAGCGAAATAAGCAGTGGGAATAGCAGCTTAGGGGCCGCACGTGGGACAGTGTGCTCGAAAAAAGGATTCTCAACTCGGCAGAGAGATAGAGCTCACAGGAGTAACCTAGGAGAAATAAAGGATATCAATGCATGGAGCCGCAAAGTGGTCAGAGAGGTGGAGGAGGTCACAGAGACGGTGGCTGATGAAAGCGAAACAGGGGCACAAGACAGACGTCTGCTTAACCTGTGGAAGCGAAAGAAGCAGTGGGAAGAGCGGCTTATGGGCTGTACGTGGGACAGTGGGCCCCGGAAAACTATCCCCAACTCGGCAGAGACATAGGGCGCACAGGAGTAACCTAGGAGAAATAAAGGATATCAATGCATGGAGCCGCGAATTGGTCACAGAAGTGGAGGAGGTCACATAGACGGTGGCTGATGAAAGCGAAGCAGGGGCACTAGACAGACGTCTGCTTAAACTGGAAGCGAAATAAGCAGTGAGAAGAGCAGTTTAGGAGCCGCACGTGGGACAGTGGGCTCCGAAAAAGGATCCCCAACTCGGCAGAGAGATAGGGCGCACAGGAGTAACCTAGGTGAAATAAAGCATGTCAATGCATGGAGCCGCAAAGTGTTCAGAGAGGTGGAGGAGGTCACAGAGACGGCGGCTGATGAAAGCGAAGCAGGGGCACTGGACAGACGTCTTCTTAACCTGTGGAAGCGAAAGAAGCAGTGGAAAGAGCAGCTCATGTACTGTACGTGGGACTGTGGGCTCCGGAAAAGGATCACCAACTCGGCATCGAGATAGGGCGCACAGGAGAAACCTAGGAGAAATAAAGGATATCAATGCATGGAGCCGCAAAGTGGTCAGAGAAGTGGAGGAGGTCACAGAGACGTTTGCTAATGAAAGCGAAGCAGAGGCACTAGACAGACGTGTGCTTAACCTGTGGAAGCGAAAGAAGCATTGGGCAGAGCAGCTTAGGGGCCGCACGTAGGATAGTGGGCTCCGAAAAAGGATCCCAAACTCGGCAGAAAGATAGGGTGCACAGGAGTAACCTAGGAAAAATAAAGGGTGCCAATATATGGAGCCGCAAAGTGGTCAGAGGTGGAGGAGGTCACAGAGACGGTGGCTGATGAAAGCGAAGCAGGGGCACTAGACACACCTTTGCTTAGCCTGTGGAAGCGAAAGAAGCAGTGGCAAGAGCTGCTTAGGGGCCCCAGATGGGTCTGTGGGCTCCGAAAAAGGATCCCCAACTCGGCAGAGAGATACGGCGCACAGGAGTAACCTAGGAGAAATAAAAGATATCAATGCATGGAGCCGCGAAGTGGTCAGAGAAGTGGAGGAGCTCACAGAGACGGTGGCTGATGAATGCGAATACGGGGCGCTAGACAGACGTCTGCTTAACCTGTCGAAGCGAAAGAAGCAGTGGGAAGAGCAGGTTATGGGCCGCACGAGGGACAGGGGGCTCCGCAAAGGATCCCAAACTCGGCAGAGAGATAGGGCGCACAGGAGTAACCTAGGTGAAATAAAGGATGTCAATGCATGGAGCCGCAAAGTGGTCAGAGAGGTAAAGGAGGTCACAGAGACGGCGGCTGATGAAAGCGAAGCAGGGGCACTAGACAGACGTCTTCGTAACCTGTGGAAGCGAAAGAAGCAGTGGGAAGAGCAGCTTATGGGTTTACGTGGGACTGTGGGCTCCGAAAAAGGATCCCAAACTCGGCAGGAAGATAGGGTGCACAGGAGTTACCTAAGAGAAATAAAGGATATCAATGCATGGAGCCGCAAAGTGGTCAGAGAAGTTGAGGAGGTCACAGAGACGGTGGCTGTTGAAAGCGAAGCACGGGCACTAGACAGACGTCTGCTTAACCTGTGGAAGCGAAGGAAGCAGTGGGAAGAGCAGCTTAGGGGCCGCACGTGCGACAGTGGGCTTCGAAAGCGATCCTTATCTCGGCAGAGAGATACGGCGCACAGGAGTAACTTAGGAGAAATAAAGGATATCAATGCATGGAGCCGCAAAGTGCTCAGAGAAGTGGAGGAGGTCACACAGACGTTTGCTAATGAAAGCGAAGCAGAGGCAACGGACAGACGTGTGCTTAACCTGTGGAAGCGAAAGAAGCAGTGGGAAGAGCAGCTTAGGGGCCGCACGTCGGACAGTGGGCTCCGAAAAAGGATATGTAACTCGGCAGACTAATACGGGGCACAGGAGTAACCTAGGAGAAATAAATGATATCAATGCATGGAGAGGCGAAGTGGTCACAGAAGTTTAGGAGGTCACAGAGACGGTGGCTGATGAAGGCGAAGCAGGGGCACTAGACAGACGTCTGCTTAACCTGCGGAAGCGAAAGAAGCAGTTGGAATAGCAGCTTAGGGGCCGCACGTGGGACAGTGGGCTTCGAAAAAGGATCCCCAACTCGGCAGAGAGATAGGGCGCACAGGAGTAACCTAGGAGAAATAGAGGATATCAATGCATGGAGCCGCGAAGTCATCAGAGAAGTGGAGGAGGTCACAGAGACGGTGGCGGATGAATGCGAAGCAGGGGAGCTAGACAGATCTCTGCTTAACCTGTGGAAGAGAGAACAGGAGTTGGAAGAGCAGCTTAGGAGCCGCACGTGGGACTGTGCTCCGAAAAAGGATCCCCAACTCGGCAGAGAGATAGGGCGCACAGGAGTAACCTAGGGAAATAAAGGATATCAATGCACGGAGCCGCGAAGTGGTCAGAGAAATGGAGGAGGTCACAGAGACGGTGGCTGATGAAAGCGAAGCAGGGGCACTACACAGACGTCTTCTTAACCTGTGGAAGCGAAAGAAGCAGTGGGAAGAGCAGCTTATGGGCTTTACGTGGGACTGTGGGCTCCGGAAAAGGATTCCCAACTCAGCATCGAGATAGGGCGCACAGGAGTAACCTAGGAGAAATAAAGGATATCAATGCATGGAGCCCCAAAGTGGTCAGAGAAGTGGAGGAGGTCACAGAGACGTTTGCTAATGAAAGCAAAGCAGAGGCACTAGACAGACGTGTGCTTAACCTGAGGAAGCGAAAGAAGCATTGGGCAGAGCAGCTTAGGGGCCGCAAGTGGGACAGTGTGCTCGGAAAAAGAATCCTCCACTCGGCAGAGAGATAGAGCGCACAGAACTAACCTAGGAGAAATAAAGGATATCAATGCATGGAGCCGCAAAGTGCTCAGAGAAGTGGAGGAGGTCACAGAGACGTTTGCTAATGAAAGCGAAGCAGAGGCAATAGACAGACGTGTGCTTGACCTGTGGAAGCGAAAGAAGCAGTGGGAAGAGCAACCTAGGGGCTGCACGTGGGACAGTGGGCTCCGAAAAGGATCCCAAAATCGGCAGAGAGATAGGGCGTCCAGGAGTAACCTAGGAGAAATAAAGGATATCAATTCATGGAGCCGCGAAGTGGTCACAGAAGTGGATGAGGTAACAGAGAGGGTGGCTGATGAAAGCGAAGCAGCCGGGGCACTAGACAGACGTCTGCTTAACCTGTGGAAGCGAAAGAAGCAGTGGGAATAGCAGTTTAGGGGCCGCACGTAGGATAGTGGGCTCCGAAGAAGGATCCCAAACTCGTCCGAGAGATAGGACGCACAGGAGTAACCTAGGAGAAATAAAGGAGATCAATGCATGGAGCCGCGAAGTGGTCAGAGAAGTGGAGGAGGTCACAGAGACGGTGGCTGTTGAAAGCGAAGCAGGTCCACTACACACAGGTCTGCTTCACCTCTGGTAGCGAAAGAAGCAGTGGGAAGAGCAGCTTAGGGGCCGCACTTGGGACAGTAGGTTCCGAAAAAGGATCCCCATCTCGGCAGAAAAATAGGGCGCATAGGAGTAACCTTGAGAAATAAAGGATATCAATGCATGGAGCCGCGAAATGGTAAGAGAAGGGGAGGAGGTCACAGAAACGGTGGCTGATGAAAGCGGAGCAGGGGCACTAGACAGGCGTCTGCTTAACGTGTGGAAGCGAAAGAAGCAGTGAGAAGAGCAGCTTAGGGGCCGC
Organism: Amblyomma americanum; assembly: GCF_052857255.1. Lineage (NCBI taxonomy): Eukaryota > Metazoa > Arthropoda > Arachnida > Ixodida > Ixodidae > Amblyomma > Amblyomma americanum. The sequence goes on along the minus strand of NC_135497.1, from coordinate 81,260,377 downwards.
ACGTCGGACAGTGGGCTCCGAAAAAGGATATGTAACTCGGCAGACTGATACGGGGCACAGGAGTAACCTAGGAGAAATAAATGATATCAAAGCATGGAGAGGCGAAGTGGTCACAGAAGTGGAGGAGGTCGCAGAGACGGTGGCTGATGAAGGCGAAGCAGGGGCACTAGACAGATGTCTGCTTAACCTGTGGAAGCGAAACAAGCAGTTTGAAGAGCAGCGTAGGGGCCGCACGTGGGACAGTGGGCTCCGAAAAAGGATCCCCAACTCGGCAGAGAGATAGGGGGCACAGGAGTAACCTAGGAGAAATAAAGGATATCAATGCATGGAGCCGCGAAGTCGTCAGAGAAGTGGAGGAGGTCAGAGAGACGGTGGCGGAAGAATGCGAAGCAGGGGCGCTAGACAGACGTCTGCTTAACCTGTGGAAGAGAAAAAAGCAGTTGGAAGAGCAGCTTAGGAGCCGCACGTGGGACTGTGCTCCGAAAAAGGATCCCCAACTCGGCAGAGAGATAGGGCGCACAGGAGTAACCTAGGTGAAATAAAGGTGTCAATGCATGGAACCGCAAAGTGGTCAGAAAGGTGGAGGAGGTCACAGAGACGGCGGCTGATGAAAGCGAAGCAGGGGCACTAGACAGACGTCTGCTTTACCTGTGGAAGCGAAAGAAGCAGTGGGAAGAGCAGCTTATGGGCTGTGCGTGGGACTGTGGGCTCCGTGAAAGGATCCCCAACTCGGCGTCGAGATAGGGCGCACAGGAGTAACCTAGGAGAAATAAAGTATATCAATGCATGGAGCCGCGAAATGGTCACAGAAGTGGAGGAGGTCACAGAGACGTTTGCTAATGAAAGCGAAGCAGAGGCACTAGACACACGTGTGCTTAAGCTGTGGAAGCGAAAGAAGCGTTGGGCAGAGCAGCTTAAGGGCCGCACGTAGGATAGTGGGCTCCGAAAAAGGATCCGGAACTCGGCAGACAGATTGAGGGCACAGGAGTAACCTAGGAGAAATAAAGATATCAATGCATGGAGAAGCAAAGTGGTCAAAGAGTTGGAGGAGGTCTCAGAGACGGCGGCTGATGAAAGCGAAGTAGGGGCACTATACAGACGTCTGCTTAACCTGTGGAAGCGAAAGAAGCAGTGGGAAGAGCAGCTGATGGGCTGTACGTGGGACTGTGGGCTCCGGAAAAGGATGCCCAACTCGACAGAGAGATAGGGCGCACAGGAGTAAAATAGGAGAAATAAAGGATATCAATGCATGGAGCCGCGACGTGGTCAGAGAAGTGGAGGAGATCACAGAGACGGTGGCTGATGAAAGCAAAGCAGGGGCACTAGACAGACGAGTGCTTAACCTGTGGAAGCGAAATAAGCAGTGGGAATAGCAGCTTAGGGGCCGCACGTGGGACAGTGTGCTCGAAAAAAGGATTCTCAACTCGGCAGAGAGATAGGGCTCACAGGAGTAACCTAGGAGAAATAAAGGATATCAATGCATGCAGCCGCAAAGTGGTCAGAGAGGTGGAGGAGGTCACAGAGACGGTGGCTGATGAAAGCGAAACAGGGGCACAAGACAGACGTCTGCTTAACCTGTGGAAGCGAAAGAAGCAGTGGGAAGAGCGGCTTATGGGCTGTACGTGGGACAGTGGGCCCCGGAAAACTATCCCCAACTCGGCAGAGACATAGGGCGCACAGGAGTAACCTAGGAGAAATAAAGGATATCAATGCATGGAGCCGCGAATTGGTCACAGAAGTGGAGGAGGTCACATAGACGGTGGCTGATGAAAGCGAAGCAGGGGCACTAGACAGACGTCTGCTTAAACTGGAAGCGAAATAAGCAGTGAGAAGAGCAGTTTAGGAGCCGCACGTGGGACAGTGGGCTCCGAAAAAGGATCCCCAACTCGGCAGAGAGATAGGGCGCACAGGAGTAACCTAGGTGAAATAAAGCATGTCAATGCATGGAGCCGCAAAGTGTTCAGAGAGGTGGAGGAGGTCACAGAGACGGCGGCTGATGAAAGCGAAGCAGGGGCACTGGACAGACGTCTTCTTAACCTGTGGAAGCGAAAGAAGCAGTGGAAAGAGCAGCTCATGTACTGTACGTGGGACTGTGGGCTCCGGAAAAGGATCACCAACTCGGCATCGAGATAGGGCGCACAGGAGAAACCTAGGAGAAATAAAGGATATCAATGCATGGAGCCGCAAAGTGGTCAGAGAAGTGGAGGAGGTCACAGAGACGTTTGCTAATGAAAGCGAAGCAGAGGCACTAGACAGACGTGTGCTTAACCTGTGGAAGCGAAAGAAGCATTGGGCAGAGCAGCTTAGGGTCCGCACGTAGGATAGTGGGCTCCGAAAAAGAATCCCAAACTCGGCAGAAAGATAGGGTGCACAGGAGTAACCTAGGAAAAATAAAGGGTGCCAATATATGGAGCCGCAAAGTGGTCAGAGGTGGAGGAGGTCACAGAGACGGTGGCTGATGAAAGCGAAGCAGGGGCACTAGACACACGTTTGCTTAGCCTGTGGAAGCGAAAGAAGCAGTGGCAAGAGCTGCTTAGGGGCCCCAGATGGGTCTGTGGGCTCCGAAAAAGGATCCCCAACTCGGCAGAGAGATAGGGCGCACAGGAGTAACCTAGGAGAAATAAAAGATATCAATGCATGGAGCCGCGAAGTGGTCAGAGAAGTGGAGGAGCTCACAGAGACGGTGGCTGATGAATGCGAATACGGGGCGCTAGACAGACGTCTGCTTAACCTGTCGAAGCGAAAGAAGCAGTGGGAAGAGCAGGTTATGGGCCGCACGAGGGACAGTGGGCTCCGCAAAGGATCCCAAACTCGGCAGAGAGATAGGGCGCACAGGAGTAACCTAGGTGAAATAAAGGATGTCAATGCATGGAGCCGCAAAGTGGTCAGAGAGGTGGAGGAGGTCACAGAGACGGCGGCTGATGAAAGCCAAGCAGGGGCACTAGACAGACGTCTTCGTAACCTGTGGAAGCGAAAGAAGCAGTGGGAAGAGCAGCTTATGGGTTTACGTGGGACTGTGGGCTCCGAAAAAGGATCCCAAACTCGGCAGGAAGATAGGGTGCACAGGAGTTACCTAAGAGAAATAAAGGATATCAATGCATGGAGCCGCAAAGTGGTCAGAGAAGTTGAGGAGGTCACAGAGACGGTGGCTGTTGAAAGCGAAGCACGGGCACTAGACAGACGTCTGCTTAACCTGTGGAAGCGAAGGAAGCAGTGGGAAGAGCAGCTTAGGGGCCGCACGTGCGACAGTGGGCTTCGAAAGCGATCCTTATCTCGGCAGAGAGATACGGCGCACAGGAGTAACTTAGGAGAAATAAAGGATATCAATGCATGGAGCCGCAAAGTGCTCAGAGAAGTGGAGGAGGTCACACAGACGTTTGCTAATGAAAGCGAAGCAGAGGCAATAGACAGACGTGTGCTTAACCTGTGGAAGCGAAAGAAGCAGTGGGAAGAGCAGCTTAGGGGCCGCACGTCGGACAGTGGGCTCCGAAAAAGGATATGTAACTCGGCAGACTAATACGGGGCACAGGAGTAACCTAGGAGAAATAAATGATATCAATGCATGGAGAGGCGAAGTGGTCACAGAAGTTTAGGAGGTCACAGAGACGGTGGCTGATGAAGGCGAAGCAGGGGCACTAGACAGACGTCTGCTTAACCTGCGGAAGCGAAAGAAGCAGTTGGAATAGCAGCTTAGGGGCCGCACGTGGGACAGTGGGCTTCGAAAAAGGATCCCCAACTCGGCAGAGAGATAGGGCGCACAGGAGTAACCTAGGAGAAATAGAGGATATCAATGCATGGAGCCGCGAAGTCATCAGAGAAGTGGAGGAGGTCACAGAGACGGTGGCGGATGAATGCGAAGCAGGGGAGCTAGACAGATCTCTGCTTAACCTGTGGAAGAGAGAACAGCAGTTGGAAGAGCAGCTTAGGAGCCGCACGTGGGACTGTGCTCCGAAAAAGGATCCCCAACTCGGCAGAGAGATAGGGCGCACAGGAGTAACCTAGGTGAAATGAAGGATGTCAATGCACGGAAACGCAAAGTGGTCAGAAAGGTGGAGGAGGTCACAGAGACGGCGGCTGATGAAAGCGAAGCAGGGGCACTAGACAGACGTCTTCTTAACCTCTGGAAGCGAAAGAAGCAGTGGGAAGAGCAGCTTATGGGCTTTACGTGGGACTGTGGGCTCCGGAAAAGGCACCCCAACTCGGCATCGAGATAGGGCGCACAGGAGTAACCTAGGAGAGATAAAGAATATCAATGCATGGAGTCGCAAAGTGGTCAGAGAAGTGGAGGAGGTCACAGAGACGTTTGCTAATGAAAGCGAAGCAGAGGCACTAGACAGACGTGTGCTTAACCTGTGGAAGCGAAAGAAGCAGTGGGAAGAGCAGCTTAGGAGCCGCACGTGCGACAGTGGGCTTTGAAAGCGATCCTTATCTCGGCAGAGAGATACGGCGCACAGGAGTAACTCAGGAGAAATAAAGGATATCAAGGCAATGGAGCCGCAAAGTTCTCAGAGAAGTGGAGGAGGTCACAGAGACGTTTGCTAATGAAAGCGAAGCAGAGGCAATAGACAGACGTGTGCTTAACCTGTGGAAGCGAAAGAAGCATTGGGCAGAGCAGCTTAGGGGCCGCACGTGGGACAGTGTGCTCGGAAAAAGGATCCTCAACTCGGCAGAGAGATAGGGCGCACAGGAGTAACCTAGGAAAAATAAAGGGTATCAATATATGGAGCCGCAAAGTGGTCACAGGTGGAGGAGGTCACAGAGACGGTGGCTGATGAAAGCGAAGCAGGGGCACTAGACACACGTTTGCTTAGCCTGTGGAAGCGAAAGAAGCAGTGGCAAGAGCAGCTTAGGGGCCCCACATGGGACTGTGGGCTCCGAAAAAGGATCCAAAACTCCGCAGAGAGATAGGGCGCACAGGAGTAACCTAGGTGGAATAAAGGATGTCAATGCATGGAGCCGCAAAGTGGTCAGAGAGGTGGAGGAGGTCACAGAGATGGCGGCTGATGAAAGCGAAGCAGGGGCACTAGACAGACGTCTTCTTAGCCTGTGGAAGCGAAAGAAGCAGTGGGAAGAGCAGCTTATGGGCCTTACGTGGGACTGTGGGCTCCGAAAAAGGATCTCCAACTCGGCAGAGAGATAGGGCGCACAGGAGTCACCTAGGAGAAATAAAAGATATCAATGCACGGAGCCGCGAAGTGGTCAGAGAAGTGGAGGAGGTCACAGAGACGGTGGCTGATGAAAGCGAAGCAGGGGCACTACACAGACGTCTGCTTAACCTGTGGAAGCGAAAGAAGCAGTGGGAAGAGCAACCTAGGTGCTGCACGTGGGACAGTTGGCTCCGAAAAGGATCCCCAAATCGGCAGAGAGATAGGGCGTCCAGGAGTAACCTAGGAGAAATAAAGGATATCAATGCATGGAGCCGCGAAGTGGTCACAGATGTGGAGGAGGTAACAGAGAGGGTGGCTGATGAAAGCGAAGCAGCCAGGGCACTAGACAGACGTCTGCTTAACCTGTGGAAGCGAAATAAGCAGTGGGAAGAGCAGCTTAGGGGCCGCACGTGGGACAGTGGACTCCGGAAAAGGATCCCCAAATCGGCAGAGAGATGGGGGCACAGGAGTAACCTAGAGAGAAATAGAGATATCAGTGCATGGAGAAGCGAAGTGGTCAGAGAAGTGGAGGAGGCCACATAGACGGCTGCTGATGAATGCGAAACAGGGGCGCTAGACAGACGTCTGCTTAACCTGTGGAAGCGAAAAAAGCAGTGGTAATAGCAGCTTTGGGGCCGCACGTAGGATAGTGGACTCGGAAGAAGGATCCCAAACTCGGCCGAGAGCTAGGACGCACAGGAGTAACCTAGGAGAAATAAAGGATATCAATGCATGGAGCCGCGAAGTGGTCAGAGAAGGGGAGGAGGTCACAGAGACGGTGGCTGATGAATGCGAAGCAGTTGCGCTAGACAGACGTCTGCTTAACCTGTGGAAGCGAAAGAAGCAGTGGCAAGAGCAGCTTAGGGGCCGCACGTGGGACAGTGGGCTCCGAAAAAGGATCCCCAACTCGGCAGAGAGATTGAGGGCACAAGAGTAACCTAAGAGAAATAAAGATATCAATGCATGGAGAAGCGAAGCGGTCAGAGAAGTGGAGGAGGTCACAGAGACGGTGGCTGATGAATGCGAAGCAGGGGCGCTAGACCGACGTCTGCTTAACCTGTGGAAGTGAAAGAAGAAGGAGAAGAGCGGCTTATGGGCTGTATGTGGGACAGTGGGCTCCGGAGAAGTATCCCCAACTCGGCAGACACATAGGGCGCACAGGAGTAACCTAGTAGAAATAAAGGATATCAATGCATGGAGCCGCGAACTGGTCACAGAAGTGGAGGAGGTCACAGAGACGGTGGCTAATGAAAGCGAAGCAGGGGCACTAGACAGATGTCTGCTTAAACTGTGGAAGCGAAAGAAGCAGTGGGAAGAGCAGTTTGGAGCCACACGTCGGACAGTGGGCTCTGAAAAAGGATCCGGAACTCGGCAGACAGATTGAGGGCACAGGAGTAACCTAGGAGAAATAAAGATATCAATGCATGGAGAAGCGAAGTGGTCAGAAAAGTGGAGGAGGTCACAGAGACGGTGGCTGATGAAAGCGAAGCAGTGGCGCTAAGCAGACGTCTGCTTAACCTGTGGAAGAGAAAAAAGCGGTTGGAATAGCAGCTTAGGGGCCGCACGTGGGACAGTGGGCTTCGAAAAAGGATCCCCAACTCGGCAGAGAGATAGGGCGCACAGGAGTAACCTAGGAGAAATAAAGGATATCAATGCATGGAGCCGCGAAGTGGTCAGAGAAGTGGAGGAGGTCACAGACGGTGGCTGATGAAAGCGAAGCAGGGGCACTACACAGACGTCTGCCTAACCTGTGGAAGCGAAAGAAGCAGTGGGAAGAGCAGCCTATGTGCTTTACGTGGGACTGTGGGCTCCGGAAAAGGATCCCCAACTCGGCAGAGAGATAGAGCACACAGGAGTAACCTAGGAGAAATAAAGGATATCAGTGCATGGAGCCGCAAAGTGGTCAGAGATTTGGAGGAGGTCACAGAGACGGCGGCTGATGAAAGCGAAGCAGGGGCACTAGACACACGTCTTCTTAACCTGTGGAAGCGAAAGAAGCAGTGGTAAGAGCAGCCTATGTGCTTTACGTGGGACTGTGGGCTCCGGAAAAGGATCCCCAACTCGGCATCGAGATAGGGCGCACAGGAGTAACCTAGGAGAAATTAAGGATATCAATGCATGGAGTCGCAAAGTATTCAGAGAGGTGGAGGAGGTCACAGAGACGGTGGCTGATGAAAGCGAAGCAGGGGCACTAGACAGACGTCTGCTTAACCTGTAGTAGCGAAAGAAGCATTGGGAAGAGCAGCTTAGAGGCCGCACGTAGGACAGTGGGCTCCGAAAAAGGATATGTAACTCGGCAGACAGATATGGTGCACAGGAGTAACCAAGGATAAATAATGCATATGAATGCATTGAGCCACGAAGTGGTCACAGAAGAGGAGGAGGTCACAGAGACGGTGGCTGATGAAGGCGAAGTAGGGGCACTAGACAGACGTCTGCTTAACCTGCGGAAGCGAAAGAAGCAGTTGGAATAGCAGCTTAGGGGCCGCACGTGGGACAGTGGGCTTCGAAAAAGGATCCCCAACTCGGCAGAGAGATAGGGCGCACAGGAGTAACCTAGGAGAAATAGAGGATATCAATGCATGGAGCCGCGAAGTCGTCAGAGAAGTGGAGGAGGTCACAGAGACGGTGGCGGATGAATGCGAAGCAGGGGCGCTAGACAGACGTCTGCTTAACCTGTGGAAGAGAAAAGAGCAGTTGGAAGAGCAGCTTAGGAGCCGCACGTGGGACTGTGCTGCGAAAAAGGATCCCCAACTCGGCAGAGAGATAGGGCGCACAGGAGTAACCTAGGTGAAATAAAGGATGTCAATGCATGGAAACGCAAAGTGGTCAGAAAGGTGGAGGAGGTCACAGAGACGGCGGCTGATGAAAGCGAAGCAGGGGCACTAGACAGACGTCTTCTTAACCTGTGGAGGCGAAAGAAGCAGTGGGAAGAGCAGCTTGTGGGCTTTACGTGGGACTGTGGGCTCCGGAAAGGATCCCCAACTCGGCATCGAGATTGTGCGCACAGGAGTAACCTAGGAGAGATAAAGGATATCAATGCATGGAGCCGCAAAGTGGTCAGAGAAGTGGAGGAGGTCACAGAGACGTTTGCTAATGAAAGCGAAGCAGAGGCACTAGACAGACGTGTGCTTAACCTGTGGAAGCGAAAGAAGCATTGGGCAGAGCAGTTTAGGGGCCGCACGTAGGATAGTGGGCTCCGAAAAAGGATCCAAAACTCGGCAGAAAGAAAGGGTGCACAGGAGTTACCTAGGTTAAATAAAGTTTGTCAATGCATGGAGCCGCAAAGTGGTCAGAGAGGTGGAGGAGGTCACAGAGACGGCGGCTGATGAAAGCGAAGCACGGGCACTAGACAGACGTCTGCTTAACCTGTGGAAGCGAAAGAAGCAGTGGGGAGAGCAGCTTAGGAGCCGCACGTGCGACAGTGGGCTTTGAAAGCGATCCTTATCTCGGCAGAGAGATACGGCGCACAGGAGTAACTCAGGAGAAATAAAGGATATCAATGCAATGGAGCCGCAAAGTTCTCAGAGAAGTGGAGGAGGTCACAGAGACGTTTGCTAATGAAAGCGAAGCAGAGGCAATAGACAGACGTGTGCTTAGCCTGTGGAAGCGAAAGAAGCATTGGGCAGAGCAGCTTAGGGGCCGCACGTGGGACAGTGTGCTCGGAAAAAGGATCCTCAACTCGGCAGAGAGATAGGGCGCACAGGAGTAACCTAGGAAAATTAAAGGGTATCAATATATGGAGCCGCAAAGTGGTCACAGGTGGAGGAGGTCACAGAGACGGTGGCTGATGAAAGCGAAGCTGGGGCACTAGACACACGTTTGCTTAGCCTGTGGAAGCGAAAGAAGCAGTGGCAAGAGCAGCTTAGGGGCCCCACATGGGACTGTGGGCTCCGAAAAAGTATCCCCAACTCGGCAGAGAGATAGGGCGCACAGGAGTAACCTAGGAGAAATAAAGGATATCAATGCATGGAGACGCGAAGTGGTCAGAGAAGTGGAGGAGGTCACAGACGGTGGCTGATGAAAGCGAAGCAGGGGCACTACACAGACGTCTGCTTAACCTGTGGAAGCGAAAGAAGCAGTGGGAAGAGCAACCTAGGGGCTGCACCTGGGACAGTGGGCCCCGAAAAGGATCCCCAAATCGGCAGAGAGATAAGGCGCACAGGAGTAACCTAGGAGAAACAAAGGATATCAATGCATGGAGCCGCGAAGTCGTCAGAGAAGTGGAGGAGGTCACAGAGACGGTGGCTGATGAATGCGATTCAGGGGCGCTAGAAAGACATCTGCTTAACCTGTGGAAGAGAAAAAAGCAGTTGGAAGAGCAGCTTAGGAGCCGCACGTGGGACTGTGCTCCGAAAAGGATCCCCAACTCCGCAGAGAGATAGGGCGCACAGGAGTAACCTAGGTGAAATAAAGGATGTCAATGCATGGAGCCGCAAAGTGGTCAGAGAGGTGGAGGAGGTCACAGAGATGGCGGCTGATGAAAGCGAAGCAGGGGCACTAGACAGACGTCTTCTTAACCTGTGGAAGCGAAAGAAGCAGTGGGAAGAGCAGCTTATGGGCTTTACGTGGGACTGTGGGCTCCGGAAAAGGATCCCCAACTCGGCATCGAGATAGGGCGCACAGGAGTAACCTAGGAGAAATAAAGGATATCAATGCATGGAGCCGCAAAGTGGTCAGAGAAGTGGAGGAGGTCACAGAGACGTTTGCTAATGAAAGCGAAGCAGAGGCACTAGACAGACGTGTGCTTAACCTGTGGAAGCGAAAGAAGCATTGGGCAGAGCAGCTTAGGGGCCGCACTTAGGATAGAGGGGTCCGAAAAAGGATCCCAAACTCGGCAGGAAGATAGGGTGCACAGGCGTTACCTAGGCGAAATAAAGGAGATCAATGCATGGAGCCGCGACGTGGGCAGAGAAGTGGAGGAGATCACAGAGACGGTGGCTGATGAAAGCGAAGCACGGGCACTAGACAGACGTCTGCTTAACCTGTGGAAGCGAAGGAAGCAGTGGGAAGAGCAGCTTAGGGGCCGCACGTGCGACAGTGGGCTTCAAAAGCGACCCTTATCGCGGCAGAGAGATACGGCGCACAGGAGTGACTTAGGAGAAATAAAGGATATCAATGCATGGAGCCGCAAAGTGCTCAGAGAAGTGGAGGAGGTCACAGAGACGTTTGCTAATGAAAGCGAAGCAGAGGCAATAGACAGACGTGTGCTTAACCTCTGGAAGCGAAAGAAGCATTGGGCAGAGCAGCTTAGGGGCCGCACGTGGGACAGTGTGCTCGGAAAAAGGATCCTCAACTCGGCAGAGAGATAGGGCGCACAGGAGTAACCTAGGAAAATTAAAGGGTATCAATATATGGAGCCGCAAAGTGGTCACAGGTGGAGGAGGTCACAGAGACGGTGGCTGATGAAAGCGAAGCTGGGGCACTAGACACACGTTTGCTTAGCCTGTGGAAGCGAAAGAAGCAGTGGCAAGAGCAGCTTAGGGGCCCCACATGGGACTGTGGGCTCCGAAAAAGGATCCCCAACTCGGCAGAGAGATAGGGCGCACAGGAGTTACCTAGGAGAAATAAAGGATATCAATGCATGGAGATGCGAAGTGGTCAGAGAAGTGGAGGAGGTCACAGGCGGTGGCTGATGAAAGCGAAGCAGGGGCACTACACAGACGTCTGCCTAACCTGTGGAAGCGAAAGAAGCAGTGGGAAGAGCAGCTTAGGAGCCGCACGTGGGACTGTGCTCCGAAAAGGATCCCCAACTCCGCAGAGAGATAGGGCGCACAGGAGTAACCTAGGTGAAATAAAGGATGTCAATGCATGGAGCCGCAAAGTGGTCAGAGAGGTGGAGGAGGTCACAGAGATGGCGGCTGATGAAAGCGAAGCAGGGGCGCTAGACAGACATCTGCTTAACCTGTGGAAGAGAAAAAAGCAGTTGGAAGAGCAGCTTAGGAGCCGCACGTGGGACTGTGCTCCGAAAAGGATCCCCAACTCCGCAGAGAGATAGGGCGCACAGGAGTAACCTAGGTGAAATAAAGGATGTCAATGCATGGAGCCGCAAAGTGGTCAGAGAGGTGGAGGAGGTCACAGAGATGGCGGCTGATGAAAGCGAAGCAGGGGCACTAGACAGACGTCTTCTTAACCTATGGAAGCGAAAGAAGCAGTGGGAAGAGCAGCTTATGGGCATTACGTGGGACTGTGGGCTCCGGAAAAGGATCCCCAACTCGGCATCGAGATAGGGCGCACAGGAGTAACCTAGGAGAAATAAAGGATATCAATGCATGGAGCCGCAAAGTGGTCAGAGAAGTGGAGGAGGTCACAGAGACGTTTGCTAATGAAAGCGAAGCAGAGGCACTAGACAGACGTGTGCTTAACCTGTGGAAGCGAAAGAAGCATTGGGCAGAGCAGCTTAGGGGCCGCACTTAGGATAGAGGGGTCCGAAAAAGGATCCCAAACTCGGCAGGAAGATAGGGTGCACAGGAGTTACCTAGGCGAAATAAAGGAGATCAATGCATGGAGCCGCGACGTGGGCAGAGAAGTGGAGGAGATCACAGAGACGGTGGCTGATGAAAGCGAAGCACGGGCACTAGACAGACGTCTGCTTAACCTGTGGAAGCGAAGGAAGCAGTGGGAAGAGCAGCTTAGGGGCCGCACGTGCGACAGTGGGCTTCAAAAGCGACCCTTATCGCGGCAGAGAGATACGGCGCACAGGAGTAACTTAGGAGAAATAAAGGATATCAATGCATGGAGCCGCAAAGTGCTCAGAGAAGTGGAGGAGGTCAAAGAGACGTTTGCTAATGAAAGCGAAGCAGAGGCAATAGACAGACGTGTGCTTAACCTGTGGAAGCGAAAGAAGCATTGGGCAGAGCAGCTTAGGGGCCGCACGTGGGACAGTGTGCTCGGAAAAAGGATCCTCAACTCGGCAGAGAGATAGGGCGTAGAGAATAACCTAGGTGAAATAAAGGAGATCAATGCATGGAGCCGCAAAGTGGTCAGAGGTGGAGGAGGTCACAGAGACAGTGGCTGATGAAAGCGAAGCAGGGGCACTCTACACACGTTTGCTTAACCTGTGGAAGCGAAAGAAGCAGTGGGAAGAGCAGCTTAGGGGCTCCACGTGGGACTGTGGGCTCCGAAAAAGGATCTCCAACTCGGCAGAGAGATAGGGAGCACAGGAGTAACCTAGGAGAAATAAAAGATATCAATGCACGGAGCCGCGAAGTGGTCAGAGATGTGGAGGAGGTCACAGAGACGGTGGCTGATGAAAGCGAAGCAGGGGCACTACACAGACGTCTGCTTAACCTGTGGAAGCGAAAGAAGCAGTGGAAAGAGCAGCTTAGGGGCCGAACGTGGGACAGTGGGCTCCGAAAAAGGATCCCCAACTCGACAGAGAGATAGGGCGTAGAGAATAACCTAGGTGAAATAAAGGAGATCAATGCATGGAGCCGCGACGTGGTCAGAGAAGTGGAGGAGATCACAGAGACGGTGGCTGATGAAAGCGAAGCACGGGCACCAGACAGACGTCTGCTTAACCTGTGGAAGCGAAAGAAGCAGTGGGAAGAGCAGCTTACGGGCCGCACGTGCGACAGTGGGCTTCGAAAGCGATCCTTATCTCGGCAGAGAGATACAGTGTGCTCGGTAAAAGGATCCTCAACTCGGCAGAGAGATAGAGCACACAGGAGTAACCTAGGAGAAATAAAGGATATCAATGCATGGAGCCGCAAAGTGGTCAGAGGTGGAGGAGGTCACAGAGACAGTGGCTGATGAAAGCGAAGCAGGGGCACTAGACACACGTTTGCTTAACCTGTGGAAGCGAAAGAAGCAGTGGGAAGAGCAGCTTAGGGGTTCCACGTGGGACTGTGGGCTCCGAAAAAGGATCTCCAACTCGGCAGAGAGATAGGGTGCACAGGAGTAACCTAGGAGAAATAAAGGATATCAATGCACGGAGCCGCGAAGTGGTCAGAGAAGTGGAGGAGGTCACAGAGACGGTGGCTGATGAAAGCGAAGCAGGGGCACTACACAGACATCTTCTTAACCTGTGCAAGCGAAAGAAGCAGTGGGAAGAGCAGTTTATGGGCTTTACGTGGGACTGTGGGCTCCGGAAAAGGATCCCCAACTCAGCATCGAGATAGGGCGCACAGGAGTAACCTAGGAGAAATAAAGGATATCAATGCATGGAGCCGCAAAGTGGTCAGAGAAGTGGAGGAGGTCACAGAGACGTTTGCTAATGAAAGCGAAGCAGAGGCACTAGACAGACGTGTGCTTAACCTGTGGAAGCGAAAGAAGCATTGGGCAGAGCAGCTTAGGGGCCGCACGTGGGACAGTGTGCTCGGAAAAAGAATCCTCAACTCGGCAGAGAGATAGAGCGCACAGGAGTAACCTATGAGAAATAAAGGTTATCAATGCATGGAGCCGCAAAGTGGTCAGAGGTGGAGGAGGTCACAGAGACAGTGAATGATGAAAGCGAAGCAGGGGCACTAGACACACGTTTGCTTAACCTGCGGAAGAGAAAGAAGCAGTGGGAAGAGCAACCTAGGGGCTGCACGTGGGACAGTGGGCTCCGATAAGGATCCCCGAATCGGCAGAGATAGGGCATCCAGGAGTAACCTAGGAGAAATAAACGATATCAATTCATGGAGCCGCGAAGTGGTCACAGAAGTGGAGGAGGTAACAGAGAGGGTGGCTGATGAAAGCGAAGCAGCCTGGGCACTAGACAGACGTCTGCTTAACCTGTGGAAGCGAAAGAAGCAGTGGGAAGAGCAGCTTAGGGGCCTCACGTGGGACAGTGGGCTCCGAAAAAGGATCCTCAACTCGGCAGAGAGAATGGGGCACAGGAGTAACCTAGAGAGAAATAAAGATATCAGTGGATGGAGAAGCGAAGCGGTCAGATAAGTGGAGGAGGCCACAGAGACGGTGGCTGATGAATGCGAAGCAGGGGCGCTAGACAGACGTCTGCTTAACCTGTGGAAGCGAAAAAAACAGTAAGAATAGCAGCTTAGGGGCCGCACGTAGGATAGTGGGCTCCGAAGAAGGATCCCAAACTCGTCCGAGAGATAGGACGCACAGGAGTAACCTAGGAGAAATAAAGGAGATCAATGCATGGAGCCGCGAAGTGGTCAGAGAAGTGGAGGAGGTCACAGAGACGGTGGCTGATGAAAGCGAAGCAGGTCCACTACACAGACGTCTGCTTCACCTCTGGTAGCAAAAGACGCAGTGGGAAGAGCAGCTTAGGGGCCGCACGTGGGACAGTAGGTTCCGAAAAAGGATCCCCATCTCGGCAGAAAAATAGGGCGCATAGGAGTAGCCTAGAAGAAATAAAGGATATCAATGCATGGAGCCGCGAAGTGGTCAGAGAAGGGGAGGAGGTCACAGAGACGGTGGCTGATGAAAGCGAAGCAGGGGCACTAGACAGGCCTCTGCTTAACGTGTGGAAGCGAAAGAAGCAGTGAGAAGAGCAGCTTAGGGGCCGCACGTCGGACAGTGGGCTCCGAAAAAGGATATGTAACTCGGCAGACTGATACGGGGCACAGGAGTAACCTAGGAGAAATAAAGATATCAATGCATGGATAAGCAAAGTGGTCAAAGAGTTGGAGGAGGTCACAGAGACGGCGGCTGATGAAAGCGATGTAGGGGCACTATACAGACGTCTGCTTAACCTGTGGAAGCGAAAGAAGCAGTGGGAATAGCAGCTTAGGGGCGCACGTGGGACAGTGTGCTCGAAAAAAGGATCCTTAACTCGGCAGAGAGATAGGGCTCACAGGAGTAACCTAGGAGAAATAAAGGATATCAATGCATGGAGCCGCAATGTGGTCAGAGAGGTGGAGGAGGTCACAGAGACGGTGGCTGATGAAAGCGAAACAGGGGCACAAGACAGACGTCTGCTTAACCTGTGGAAGCGAAAGAAGCAGTGGGAAGAGCAGCTTAGGGGCTGCACGTGGGACAGTGGGCTCCGGAAAAGGATCCAGAACTCGGCAGATAGATAGGGCGCACAGGAGTAATCTAGGAGAAGTAAAGGATATCAATGCATGTAGCCGCGAAGCGGTCACAGAAGTGGAGGTGATCACAGAGACGGCGGCTGATGAAAGCGAAGCAGGGGCACTAGACAGACGTCTGCTTAGCCTGTGGAAGCGAAATAAGCAGTGGCAAGAGCAGCTTAGGGGCCGCACGTGGGACAGTGGGCTCCGAAAAAGGATCCCCAACTCGGCAGAGAGATAGGGCGTAGAGAATAACCTAGGTGAAATAAAGGAGATCAATGCATGGAGCCGCGACGTGGTCAGAGAAGTGGAGGAGATGACAGAGACGGTGGCTGATGAAAGCGAAGCACGGGCACCAGACAGTCGTCTGCTTAACCTGTGGAAGCGAAAGAAGCAGTGGGAAGAGCAGCTTATGGGCCGCACGTGCGACAGTGGGCTTCGAAAGCGATCCTTATCTCGGCAGAGAGATACAGCGCACAGGAGTAACTTAGGAGAAATAAAGGATATCAATGCATGGAGCCGCAAAGTGTTCAGAGAAGTGGATGAAGTCACAAAGACGTTTGCTAATGAAAGCGAAGCAGAGGCAATAGACAGACGTGTGCTTAACCTGTGGAAGCGAAAGAAGCATTGGGCAGAGCAACTTAGGGGCCGCACGTGGGACAGTGTGCTCGGTAAAAGGATCCTCAACTCGGCAGAGAAATAGAGCACACAGGAGTAACCTAGGAGAAATAAAGGATATCAATGCATGGAGCCGCAAAGTGGTCAGAGGTGGAGTAGGTCACAGAGACAGTGGCTGATGAAAGCGAAGCAGGGGCACTAGACACACGTTTGCTTAACCTGTGGAAGCGAAAGAAGCAGTGGGAAGAGCAGCTTAGGGGTTCCACGTGGGACTGTGGGCTCCGAAAAAGGACCTCCAACTCGGCAGAAAGATAGGGCGCACAGGAGTAACCTAGGAGAAATAAAGCATATATCAATGCACGGAGCCGCGAAGTGGTCAGAGAAGTGGAGGAAGTCACAGAGACGGTGGCTGATGAAAGCGAAGCAGGGGCACTACACAGACGTCTTCTTAACCTGTGGAAGCGAAAGAAGCAGTGGGAAGAGCAGCTTATGGGCTTTACGTGGGACTGTGGGCTCCGGAAAAGGATCCCCAACTCAGCATCGAGCTAGGGCGCACAGGAGTAACCTAGGAGAAATAAAGGATATCAATGCATGGAGCCCCAAAGTGGTCAGAGAAGTGGAGGAGGTCACAGAGACGTTTGCTAATGAAAGCAAAGCAGAGGCACCAGACAGACGTGTGCTTAACCTGAAGAAGCGAAAGAAGCATTGGGCAGAGCAGCTTAGGGGCCGCACGTGGGACAGTGTGCTCGGAAAAAGAATCCTCAACTCGGCAGAGAGATAGAGCGCACAGAAGTAACCTAGGAGAAATAAAGGATATCAATGCACGGAGCCGCAAAGTGGTCAGAGGTGGAGGAGGTCACAGAGACAGTGGCTGTTGAAAGCGAAGCAGGGGCACTAGACACACGTTTGCTTAACCTGTGGAAGCGAAAGAAGCAGTGGGAAGAGCAGCTTAGGGGCCTCACGTGGGACAGTGGGCTCCGAAAAAGGATCCCCAACTCGGCAGAGAGATGGGGCCAAGGAGTAACCTAGAGAGAAATAAAGATATCAGTGCATGGAGAAGCGAAGCGGTCAGATAAGTGGAGAAGGCCACAGAGACGGTGGCTGATGAATGCGAAGCGGGGGCGCTAGACAGACGTCTGCTTAACCTGTGGAAGCGAAAAAAACAGTGGGAATAGCAGCTTAGGGGCCGCACGTAGGATAGTGGGCTCCGAAGAAGGATCCCAAACTCGTCCGAGAGATAGGACGCACCGGAGTAACCTTGGAGAAATAAAGGAGATCAATGCATGGAGCCGCGAAGTGGTCAGAGAAGTGGAGGAGGTCAAAGAGACGGTGGCTGATGAAAGCGAAGCAGGTCCACTACACACACGTCTGCTTCACCTCTGGTAGCGAAAGAAGCAGTGGGAAGAGCAGCTTAGGGGCCGCACCTGGGACAGTAGGTTCCGAAAAAGGATCCCCATCTCGGCAGAAAAATAGGGCGCAAAGGAGTAACCTTGAGAAATAAAGGATATCAATGCATGGAGCCGCGAAGTGGTCAGAGAAGGGGAGGAGGTCACAGAGACGGTGGCTGATGAAAGCGGAGCAGGGGCACTAGACAGGCGTCTGCTTAACGTGTGGGAGCGAAAGAAGCAGTGAGAAGAGCAGCTTAGGGGCCGCACGTCGGACAGTGGGCTCCGAAAAAGGATATGTAACTCGGCAGACTGATACGGGGCACAGGAGTAACCTAGGAGAAAAAAATGATATCAATGCATGGAGAGGCGAAGTGGTCACAGAAGTGGAGGAGGTCACAGAGACGGTGGCTGATGAAGGCGAAGCAGGGGCACTAGACAGACGTCTGCTTAACCTGTGGAAGCGAAACAAGCAGTTTGAAGAGCAGCGTAGGGGCCGCACGTGGGACAGTGGGCTCCGAAAGAGGATCCCCAACTCGGCAGAGAGATAGGGGGCACAGGAGTAACCTAGGAGAAATAAAGGATATCAATGAATGGAGCCGTAAAGTCGTCAGAGAAGTGGAGGAGGAAACAGAGACGGTGGCGGATGAATGCGAAGCAGGGGCGCTAGACAGACGTCTGCTTAACCTGTGGAAGAGAAAAAAGCAGTTGGAAGAGCAGCTTAGGAGCCGCACGTGGGACTGTGCTCCGAAAAAGGATCCCCAACTCGGCAGAGAGATAGGGCGCACAGGAGTAACCTAGGTGATATAAAGGTGTCAATGCATGGAACCGCAAAGTGGTCAGAAAGGTGGAGGAGGTCAAAGAGACGGTGGCTGATGAAAGCGAAGCAGGTCCACTACACACACGTCTGCTTCACCTCTGGTAGCGAAAGAAGCAGTGGGAAGAGCAGCTTAGGGGCCGCACCTGGGACAGTAGGTTCCGAAAAAGGATCCCCATCTCGGCAGAAAAATAGGGCGCAAAGGAGTAACCTTGAGAAATAAAGGATATCAATGCATGGAGCCGCGAAGTGGTCAGAGAAGGGGAGGAGGTCACAGAGACGGTGGCTGATGAAAGCGGAGCAGGGGCACTAGACAGGCGTCTGCTTAACGTGTGGGAGCGAAAGAAGCAGTGAGAAGAGCAGCTTAGGGGCCGCACGTCGGACAGTGGGCTCCGAAAAAGGATATGTAACTCGGCAGACTGATACGGGGCACAGGAGTAACCTAGGAGAAATAAATGATATCAATGCATGGAGAGGCGAAGTGGTCACAGAAGTGGAGGAGGTCACAGAGACGGTGGCTGATGAAGGCGAAGCAGGGGCACTAGACAGACGTCTGCTTAACCTGTGGAAGCGAAACAAGCAGTTTGAAGAGCAGCGTAGGGGCCGCACGTGGGACAGTGGGCTCCGAAAGAGGATCCCCAACTCGGCAGAGAGATAGGGGGCACAGGAGTAACCTAGGAGAAATAAAGGATATCAATGAATGGAGCCGTAAAGTCGTCAGAGAAGTGGAGGAGGAAACAGAGACGGTGGCGGATGAATGCGAAGCAGGGGCGCTAGACAGACGTCTGCTTAACCTGTGGAAGAGAAAAAAGCAGTTGGAAGAGCAGCTTAGGAGCCGCACGTGGGACTGTGCTCCGAAAAAGGATCCCCAACTCGGCAGAGAGATAGGGCGCTCAGGAGTAACGTAGGTGAAATAAAGGATGTCAATGCATGGAGCCGCAAAGTGGTCAGAGAGGTGGAGGAGGTCACAGAGACGGCGGCTGATGAAAGCGAAGCAGGGGCACTAGACAGACGTCTTCTTAACCTGTGGAAGCGAAAGAAGCAGTGGGAAGAGCAGCTTATGGGCTTTACGTGGGACTGTGGGCTCCGGAAAAGGATCCCCAACTCGGCGTCGAGATAGGGCGCACAGGAGTAACCTAGGAGAAATAGAGTATATCAATGCATGGAGCCGCGAATTGGTCACAGAAGTGGAAGAGGTCACAGAGACGTTTGCTAATGAAAGCGAAGCAGAGGCACTAGACAGACGTGTGCTTAACCTGTGGAAGCGAAAGAAGCGTTGGGCAGAGCAGCTTAAGGGCCGCACGTAGGATAGTGGGCTCCAAAAAAGGATCCGGAACTCGGCAGACAGATTGAGGGCACAGGAGTAACCTAGGAGAAATAAAGATATCAATGCATGGAGAAGCAAAGTGGTCAAAGAGTTGGAGGAGGTCACAGAGACGGCGGCTGATGAAAGCGAAGTAGGAGCACTATACAGACGTCTGCTTAACCTGTGGAAGCGAAAGAAGCAGTGGGAAGAGCAGCTTATGGGCTGTACGTGGGACTGTGGGCTCCGGAAAAGGATGCCCAACTCGACAGAGAGATAGGGCTCACAGGAGTAACCTAGGAGAAATAAAGGATATCAATGCATGGAGCCGCAAAGTGGTCAGAGAGGTGGAGGAGGTCACAGAGACGGTGGCTGATGAAAGCGAAGCAGGGGCACAAGACAGACGTCTGCTTAACCTGTGGAAGCGAAAGAAGCATTGGGCAGAGCAGCTTAGGGGCCGCACGTAGGATAGTGGGCTCCGAAAAAGGATCCAAAACTCGGCAGAAAGAAAGGGTGCACAGGAGTTACCTAGGTGAAATAAAGTTTGTCAATTCATGGAGCCGCAAAGTGGTCAGAGAGGTGGAGGAGGTAACAGAGACGGCGGCTGATGAAAGCGAAGCACGGGCACTAGACAGACGTCTGCTTAACCTATGGAAGCGAAAGAAGCAGTGGCAAGAGCAGCTTAGGTGCCGCACGTGGGACAGTGGGCCCCGAAAAAGGATCCCCAACTCGGCAGAGAGATTGAAGGCACAAGAGTAACCTAAGAGAAATAAAGATATCAAAGCATGGAGAAGCGAAGCGGTCAGAGAAGTGGAGGAGGTCACAGAGACGGTGGCTGATGAATGCGAAGCAGGGGCGCTAGACCGACGTCTGCTTAACCTGTGGAAGTGAAAGAAGAAGGAGAAGAGCGGCTTATGGGCTGTACGTGGGACAGTGGGCTCCGGAAAAGTATCCCCAACTCGGCAGAGACATAGGGCGCATAGGAGTAACCTAGGAGAAATAAAGGATATCAATGCATGGAGCCGCGAATTGGTCACAGAAGTGGAGAAGGTCATAGAGACGGTGGCTGATGAAAGCGAAGCAGGGGCACTAGACAGACGTCTGCTTAAACTGTGGAAGCGAAAGAAGCAGTGGGAGGAGCAGTTTGGAGCCGCACGTCGGACAGTAGGCTCCGAAAAAGGATCCGGAACTCGGCAGACAGGTTGAGGGCACAGGAGTAACCTAGGAGAAATAAAGATATCAATGCATGGAGAAGCGAAGTGGTCAGAGAGGTGGAGGAGGTCACAGAGACGGTGGCTGATGAAACCGAAGCAGGGGCACTAGACAGACGTCTGCTTAACCTGTGGAAGCGAAAGAAGCAGTGGCAAGAGCAGCTTATGGGCTGTACGTGGGACTGTGGGCTCCGTAAAAGGATCCCCAACTCGGCAGAGAGATAGGGCGCTCAGGAGTAACCTAGGTGAAATAAAGGATGTCAATGCATGGAGCCGCAAAGTGGTCAGAGAGGTGGAGGAGGTCACAGAGACGGCGGCTGATGAAAGCGAAGCAGGGGCACTAGACAGACGTCTTCTTAACCTGTGGAAGCGAAAGAAGCAGTGGGAAGAGCAGCTTATGGGCTTTACGTGGGACTGTGGGCTCCGGAAAAGGATCCCCAACTCGGCGTCGAGATAGGGCGCACAGGAGTAACCTAGGAGAAATAGAGTATATCAATGCATGGAGCCGCGAATTGGTCACAGAAGTGGAGGAGGTCACAGAGACGTTTGCTAATGAAAGCGAAGCAGAGGCACTAGACAGACGTGTGCTTAACCTGTGGAAGCGAAAGAAGCGTTGGGCAGAGCAGCTTAAGGGCCGCAAGTAGGATAGTAGGCTCCAAAAAAGGATCCGGAACTCGGCAGACAGATTGAGGGCACAGGAGTAACCTAGGAGAAATAAAGATATCAATGCATGGAGAAGCAAAGGGGTCAAAGAGTTGGAGGAGGTCACAGAGACGGCGGCTGATGAAAGCGAAGTAGGGGCACTATACAGACGTCTGCTTAACCTGTGGAAGCGAAAGAAGCAGTGGGAAGAGCAGCTTATGGGCTGTACGTGGGACTGTGGGCTCCGGAAAAGGATGCCCAACTCGACAGAGAGATAGGGCTCACAGGAGTAACCTAGGAGAAATAAAGGATATCAATGCATGGATCCGCAAAGTGGTGAGAGAGGTGGAGGAGGTCACAGAGACGTTTGCTAATGAAAGCGAAGCAGAGGCACTAGACAGACGTGTGCTTAACCTGTGGAAGCGAAAGAAGCATTGGGCAGAGCAGCTTAGGGGCCGCACGTAGGATAGTGGGCTCCGAAAAAGGATCCAAAACTCGGCAGAAAGAAAGGGTGCACAGGAGTTACCTAGGTGAAATAAAGTTTGTCAATTCATGGAGCCGCAAAGTGGTCAGAGAGGTGGAGGAGGTCACAGAGACGGCGGCTGATGAAAGCGAAGCAGGGGCACTAGACAGACGTCTGCTTAAACTGTGGAAGCGAAAAAAGCAGTGGGAGGAGCAGTTTGGAGCCGCACGTCGGACAGTAGGCTCCGAAAGAAGATCCGGAACTCGGCAGACAGGTTGAGGGCACAGGAGTAACCTAGGAGAAATAAAGATATCAATGCATGGAGAAGCGAAGTGGTCAGAGAGGTGGAGGAGGTCACAGAGACGGTGGCTGATGAAAGCGAAGCAGGGGCACTAGACAGACGTCTGCTTAACCTGTGGAAGCGAAAGAAGCAGTGGCAAGAGCAGCTTAGGGGCCGCACGTGGGACAGTGGGCTCCGAAAAAGGACCCCCAACTCTGCAGAGAGATAGGGCGCAGAGAATAACCTAGGTGAAATAAAGGATGTCAATACATGGAGCCGCAAAGTGGTCAAAGAGTTGGAGGAGGTCACAGAGACGGCGGCTGATGAAAGCGAAGCAGGGGCACTATACAGACGTCTGCTTAACCTGTGGAAGCGAAAGAAGCAGTGGGAAGAGCAGCTTAGGAGCCGCACGTGCGACAGTGGGCTTTGAAGGCGATCCTTATCTCGGCAGAGAGATACGGCGCACAGGAGTAACTCAGGAGAAATAAAGGATATCAATGGAATGGAGCCGCAAAGTTCTCAGAGAAGTGGAGGAGGTCACAGAGACGTTTGCTAATGAAAGCGAAGCAGAGGCAATAGACAGACGTGTGCTTAACCTGTGGAAGCGAAAGAAGCATTGGGCAGAGCAGCTTAGGGGCCGCACGTGGGACAGTGTGCTCGGAAAAAGGATCCTCAACTCGGCAGAGAGATAGGGCGCACAGGAGTAACCTAGGAAAATTAAAGGGTATCAATATATGGAGCCGCAAAGTGGTCACAGGTGGAGGACGTCACAGAGACGGTGGCTGATGAAAGCGAAGCTGGGGCACTAGACACACGTTTGCTTAGCCTGTGGAAGCGAAAGAAGCAGTGGCAAGAGCAGCTTAGGGGCCCCACATGGGACTGTGGGCTCCGAAAAAGGATCCCCAACTCGGCAGAGAGATAGGGCGCACAGGAGTAACCTAGGAGAAATAAAGGATATCAATGCATGGAGACGCGAAGTGGTCAGAGAAGTGGAGGAGGTCACAGACGGTGGCTGATGAAAGCGAAGCAGGGGCACTACACAGACGTCTGCTTAACCTGTGGAAGCGAAAGAAGCAGTGGGAAGAGCAACCTAGGGGCTGCACCTGGGACAGTGGGCCCCGAAAAGGATCCCCAAATCGGCAGAGAGATAAGGCGCACAGGAGTAACCTAGGAGAAATAAAGGATATCAATGCATGGAGCCGCGAAGTGGTCAGAGAAGTGGAGGAGGTCACAGAGACGGTGGCTGATGAATGCGATTCAGGGGCGCTAGACAGACATCTGCTTAACCTGTGGAAGAGAAAAAAGCAGTTGGAAGAGCAGCTTAGGAGCCGCACGTGGGACTGTGCTCCGAAAAGGATCCCCAACTGCGCAGAGAGATAGGGCGCACAGGAGTAACCTAGGAGAAATAAAGGATATCAATGCATGGAGCCGCAAAGTGGTCAGAGAAGTGGAGGAGGTCACAGAGACGTTTGCTAATGAAAGCGAAGCAGAGGCACTAGACAGACGTGTGCTTAACCTGTGGAAGCGAAAGAAGCATTGGGCAGAGCAGCTTAGGGGCCGCACTTAGGATAGAGGGGTCCGAAAAAGGATCCCAAACTCGGCAGGAAGATAGGGTGCACAGGAGTTACCTAGGCGAAATAAAGGAGATCAATGCATGGAGCCGCGACGTGGGCAGAGAAGTGGAGGAGATCACAGAGACGGTGGCTGATGAAAGCGAAGCACGGGCACTAGACAGACGTCTGCTTAACCTGTGGAAGCGAAGGAAGCAGTGGGAAGAGCAGCTTAGGGGCCGCACGTGCGACAGTGGGCTTCAAAAGCGACCCTTATCGCGGCAGAGAGATACGGCGCACAGGAGTAACTTAGGAGAAATAAAGGATATCAATGCATGGAGCCGCAAAGTGCTCAGAGAAGTGGAGGAGGTCACAGAGACGTTTGCTAATGAAAGCGAAGCAGAGGCAATAGACAGACGTGTGCTTAACCTGTGGAAGCGAAAGAAGCATTGGGCAGAGCAGTTAGGGGCCGCACGTGGGACAGTGTGCTCGGAAAAAGGATCCTCAACTCGGCAGAGAGATAGGGCGTAGAGAAGAACCTAGGTGAAATAAAGGAGATCAATGCATGGAGCCGCAAAGTGGTCAGAGGTGGAGGAGGTCACAGAGACAGTGGCTGATGAAAGCGAAGCAGGGGCACTCTACACACGTTTGCTTAACCTGTGGAAGCGAAAGAAGCAGTGGGAAGAGCAGCCTAGGGGCTCCACGTGGGACTGTGGGCTCCGAAAAAGGATCTCCAACTCGGCAGAGAGATAGGGCGCACAGGAGTAACCTAGGAGAAATAAAAGATATCAATGCACGGAGCCGCGAAGTGGTCAGAGATGTGGAGGAGGTCACAGAGACGGTGGCTGATGAAAGCGAAGCAGGGGCACTACACAGACGTCTGCTTAACCTGTGGAAGCGAAAGAAGCAGTGGAAAGAGCAGCTTAGGGGCCGCACGTGGGACAGTGGGCTCCGAAAAAGGATCCCCAACTCGGCAGAGAGATAGGGCGTAGAGAATAACCTAGGTGAAATAAAGGAGATCAATGCATGGAGCCGCGACGTGGTCAGAGAAGTGGAGGAGATCACAGAGACGGTGGCTGATGAAAGCGAAGCACGGGCACCAGACAGACGTCTGCTTAACCTGTGGAAGCGAAAGAAGCAGTGGGAAGAGCAGCTTACGGGCCGCACGTGCGACAGTGGGCTTCGAAAGCGATCCTTATCTCGGCAGAGAGATACAGTGTGCTCGGTAAAAGGATCCTCAACTCGGCAGAGAAATAGAGCACACAGGAGTAACCTAGGAGAAATAAAGGATATCAATGCATGGAGCCGCAAAGTGGTCAGAGGTGGAGGAGGTCACAGAGACAGTGGCTGATGAAAGCGAAGCAGGGGCACTAGACACACTTTTGCTTAACCTGTGGAAGCGAAAGAAGCAGTGGGAAGAGCAGCTTAGGGGTTCCACGTGGGACTGTGGGCTCCGAAAAAGGATCTCCAACTCGGCAGAGAGATAGGGTGCACAGGAGTAACCTAGGAGAAATAAAGGATATCAATGCACGGAGCCGCGAAGTGGTCAGAGAAGTGGAGGAGGTCACAGAGACGGTGGCTGATGAAAGCGAAGCAGGGGCACTACACAGACATCTTCTTAACCTGTGCAAGCGAAAGAAGCAGTTGGAAGAGCAGTTTATGGGCTTTACGTGGGACTGTGGGCTCCGGAAAAGGATCCCCAACTCAGCATCGAGATAGGGCGCACAGGAGTAACCTAGGAGAAATAAAGGATATCGATGCATGGAGCCGCAAAGTGGTCAGAGAAGTGGAGGAGGTCACAGAGACGTTTGCTAATGAAAGCGAAGCAGAGGCACTAGACAGACGTGTGCTTAACCTGTGGAAGCGAAAGAAGCATTGGGCAGAGCAGCTTAGGGGCCGCACGTGGGACAGTGTGCTCGGAAAAAGAATCCTCAACTCGGCAGAGAGATAGAGCGCACAGGAGTAACCTATGAGAAATAAAGGTTATCAATGCATGGAGCCGCAAAGTGGTCAGAGGTGGAGGAGGTCATAGAGACAGTGAATGATGAAAGCGAAGCAGGGGCACTAGACACACGTTTGCTTAACCTGCGGAAGAGAAAGAAGCAGTGGGAAGAGCAACCTAGGGGCTGCACGTGGGACAGTGGGCTCCGATAAGGATCCCCAAATCGGCAGAGATAGGGCATCCAGGAGTAACCTAGGAGAAATAAACGATATCAATTCATGGAGCCGCGAAGTGGTCACAGAAGTGGAGGAGGTAACAGAGAGGGTGGCTGATGAAAGCGAAGCAGCCTGGGCACTAGACAGACGTCTGCTTAACCTGTGGAAGCGAAAGAAGCAGTGGGAAGAGCAGCTTAGGGGCCTCACGTGGGACAGTGGGCTCCGAAAAAGGATCCCCAACTCGGCAGAGAGATGGGGGCACAGGAGTAACCTAGAGAGAAATAAAGATATCAGTGCATGGAGAAGCGAAGCGGTCAGATAAGTGGAGGAGGCCACAGAGACGGTGGCTGAAGAATGCGAAGCAGGGGCGCTAGACAGACGTCTGCTTAACCTGTGGAAGCGAAAAAAACAGTAAGAATAGCAGCTTAGGGGCCGCACGTAGGATAGTGGGCTCCGAAGAAGGATCCCAAACTCGTCCGAGAGAAAGGACGCACAGGAGTAACCTAGGAGAAATAAAGGAGATCAATGCATGGGGCTGTGAAGTGGTCAGAGAAGTGGAGGAGGTCACAGAGACGGTGGCTGATGAAAGCGAAGCAGGTCCACTACACAGACGTCTGCTTCACCTCTGGTAGCAAAAGAAGCAGTGGGAAGAGCAGCTTAGGGGCCGCACGTGGGACAGTAGGTTCCGAAAAAGGATCCCCATCTCGGCAGAAAAATAGGGCGCATAGGAGTAGCCTAGAAGAAATAAAGGATATCAATGCATGGAGCCGCGAAGTGGTCAGAGAAGGGGAGGAGGTCACAGAGACGGTGGCTGATGAAAGCGAAGCAGGGGCACTAGACAGGCCTCTGCTTAACGTGTGGAAGCGAAAGAAGCAGTGAGAAGAGTAGCTTAGGGGCCGCACGTCGGACAGTGGGCTCCGAAAAAGAATATGTAACTCGGCAGACTGATACGGGGCACAGGAGTAACCTAGGAGAAATAAAGATATCAATGCATGGATAAGCAAAGTGGTCAAAGAGTTGGAGGAGGTCACAGAGACGGCGGCTGATGAAAGCGATGTAGGGGCACTATACAGACGTCTGCTTAACCTGTGGAAGCGAAAGAAGCAGTGGGAATAGCAGCTTAGGGGCGCACGTGGGACAGTGTGCTCGAAAAAAGGATCCTTAACTCGGCAGAGAGATAGGGCTCACAGGAGTAACCTAGGAGAAATAAAGGATATCAATGCATGGAGCCGCAAAGTGGTCAGAGAGGTGGAGGAGGTCACAGAGACGGTGGCTGATGAAAGCGAAACAGGGGCACAAGACAGACGTCTGCTTAACCTGTGGAAGCGAAAGAAGCAGTGGGAAGAGCAGCTTAGGGGCTGCACGTGGGACAGTGGGCTCCGGAAAAGGATCCAGAACTCGGCAGATAGATAGGGCGCACAGGAGTAATCTAGGAGAAGTAAAGGATATCAATACATGTAGCCGCGAAGCGGTCACAGAAGTGGAGGTGATCATAGAGACGGCGGCTGATGAAAGCGAAGCAGGGGCACTAGACAGACGTCTGCTTAGCCTGTGGAAGCGAAATAAGCAGTGGCAAGAGCAGCTTAGGGAGCGCACGTGGGACAGTGGGCTCCGAAAAAGGATCCCCAACTCGGCAGAGAGATAGGGCGCTCAGGAGTAACCTAGGTGAAATAAAGGATGTCAATGCATGGAGCCGCAAAGTGGTCAGAGAGGTTGAGGAGGTCACAGAGACGGCGGCTGATGAAAGCGAAGCAGGGGCACTAGGCAGACGTCTTCTTAACCTGTGGAAGCGAAAGAAGCGGTGGGAAGAGCAGTTTATGGGCTTTAGGTGAGACTGTGGGCTACGGAAAAGGATCCCCAACTCGGCATCGAGATAGGGCGCACAGGAGTAACCTAGGAGAAATAAAGGATATCAATGCATGGAGCCGCGAATTGGTCACAGAAGTGGAGGAGGTCACAGAGACGTTTGCTAATGAAAGCGAAGCAGAGGCACTAGACAGACGTGTGCTTAACCTGTGGAAGCGAAAGAAGCATTGGGCAGAGCAGCTTAGGGGCCGCACGTAGGATAGTGGGCTCCGAAAAAGAATCCGGAACTCGGCAGACAGATTGAGGGCACAGGAGTAACCTAGGAGAAATAAAGATATCAATGCATGGAGAAGCGAAGTGGTCAGAGAGGTGAAGGAGGTCACAGAGACGGTGGCTGATGAAAGCGAAGCAGGGGCACTAGACAGACGTCTGCTTAACCTGTGGAAGCGAAAGAAGCAGTGGCAAGAGCAGCTTAGGGGCCGCACGTGGGACAATGGGCTCCGAAAAAGGATCCCCAACTCGGCAGAGAGATAGGGCGTAGAGAATAACCTAGGTGAAATAAAGGAGATCAATGCATGGAGCCGCGACGTGGTCAGAGAAGTGGAGGAGAGCACAGAGACGGTGGCTGATGAAAGCGAAGCACGGGCACCAGACAGACGTCTGCTTAACCTGTGGAAGCGAAAGAAGCAGTGGGAAGAGCAGCTTATGGGCCGCACGTGCGACAGTGGGCTTCGAAAGCGATCCTTATCTGGGCAGAGAGATACGGCGCACAGGAGTAACCTAGGAGAAATAAATGATATCAATGCATGGAGAGGCGAAGTGGTGACAGAAGTGGAAGAGGTCACAGAGACGGTGGCTGATGAAGGCGAAGCAGGGGACTAGACAGACGTCTGCTTAACCTGCGGAAGCGAAAGAAGCAGTTGGAATAGCAGCTTAGGGGCCGCACGTGGGACAGTGGGCTTCGAAAAAGAATCCCCAACTCGGCAGAGAGATAGGGCGCACAGGAGTAACCTAGGAGAAATAGAGGATATCAATGCATGGAGACGCGAAGTCGTCAGAGAAGTGGAGGAGGTCACAGAGACGGTGGCGGATGAATGCGAAGCAGGGGCGCTAGACAGACGTCTGCTTAACCTGTGGAAGAAAAAACAGCTGTTGGAAGAGCAGCTTAGGAGCCGCACGTGGGACTGTGCTCCGAAAAATGATCCCCAACTCGGCAGAGAGATAGGGCGCACAGGAGTAACCTAGGCGAAATAAAGGATGTCAATGCACGGAAACGCAAAGTGGTCAGAAAGGTGGAGGACGTCACAGAGACGGCGGCTGATGAAAGCGAAGCACGGGCACTAGACAGACGTCTGCTTAACCTGTGGAAGCGAAAGAAGCAGTGGGAAGAGCAGCTTAGGAGCCGCACGTGCGACAGTGGGCTTTGAAAGCGATCCTTATCTCGGCAGAGAGATACGGCGCACAGGAGTAACTCAGGAGAAATAAAGGATATCAATGCAATGGAGCCGCAAAGTTCTCAGAGAAGTGTAGGAGGTCACAGAGACGTTTGCTAATGAAAGCGAAGCAGAGGTAATAGACAGACGTGTGCTTAACCTGTGGAAGCGAACGAAGCATTGGGCAGAGCAGCTTAGGGGCCGCACGTGGGACAGTGTGCTCGGAAAAAGGATCCTCAGCTCGGCAGAGAGATAGGGCGCACAGGAGTAACCTAGGAAAAATAAAGGGTATCAATATATGGAGCCGCAAAGTGGTCACAGGTGGAGGAGGTCACAGAGACGGTGGCTGATGAAAGCGAAGCAGGGGCACTAGACACACGTTTGCTTAGCCTGTGGAAGCGAAAGAAGCAGTGGCAAGAGCAGCTTAGGGGCCCCACATGGGACTGTGGGCTCCGAAAAAGGATCCCCAACTAGGCAGAGAGATAGGGCGCACAGGAGTAACCTAGGAGAAATAAAGGATATCAATGCATGGAGACGCGAAGTGGTCAGAGAAGTGGAGGAGGTCACAGACGGTGGCTGATGAAAGCGAAGCAGGGGCACTACACAGACGTCTGCTTAACCTGTGGAAGCGAAAGAAGCAGTGGGAAGAGCAACCTAGGGGCTGCACCTGGGACAGTGGGCTCCGAAAAGGATCCCCAAATCGGCAGAGAGATAGGGCGCACAGGAGTAACCTAGGAGAAATAAAGGATATCAATGCATGGAGCCGCGAAGTGGTCAGAGAAGTGGAGGAGGTCACAGAGACGGTGGCTGATGAATGCGATTCAGGGGCGCTAGACAGACGTCTACTTAAGCTGTGGAAGAGAAAAAAAGAATTTATAAGAGCAGCTTAGGAGCCGCACGTGGGACTGTGCTCCGAAAAGGATCCCCAACTCCGCAGAGAGATAGGGCGCACAGGAGTAACCTAGGTGAAATAAAGGATGTCAATGCATGGAGCCGCAAAGTGGTCAGAGAGGTGGAGGAGGTCACAGAGATGGCGGCTGATGAAAGCGAAGCAGGGGCACTAGACAGACGTCTTCTTAACCTGTGGAAGCGAAAGAAGCATTGGGAAGAGCAGCTTATGGGCTTTACGTGGGACTGTGGGCTCCGGAAAAGGATCCCCAACTCGGCATCGAGATAGGGCGCACAGGAGTAACCTAGGAGAAATAAAGGATATCAGTGCATGGAGCCGCAAAGTGGTCAGAGAAGTGGAGGAGGTCACAGAGACGTTTGCTAATGAAAGCGAAGCAGAGGCACAGACGTGTGCTTAACCTGTGGAAGCGAAAGAAGCATTGGGCAGAGCAGCTTAGGGGCCGCACTTAGGATAGTGGGCTCCGAAAAAGGATCCCAAACTCGGCAGGAAGATAGGGTGCACAGGAGTTACCTAGGAGAAATAAAGGAGATCAATGCATGGAGCCGCGACGTGGGCAGAGAAGTGGAGGAGATCACAGAGACGGTGGCTGATGAAAGCGAAGCAGGGGCACTACTCAGACGTCTGCTTAACCTGTGGAAGCGAAAGAAGCAGTGGGAAGAGCAACCTAGGTGCTGCACGTGGGACAGTGGGCTCCGAAAAGGATCGTCAAATCGGCAGAGAGATAGGGCGTCCAGGAGTAACCTAGGAGAAATAAAGGATATCAATGCATGGAGCCGCGAAGTGGTCACAGATGTGGAGGAGGTAACAGAGACGGCGGCTGATGAAAGCGAAGCAGGGGCACTATACAGACGACTGCTTAATCTGTGGAAGCGAAAGGAGCAGTGGGAAGAGCAGCTTAGGAGCCATACGTCGGAGAGTGGGCTCCGAAAAAGGATCCGGAACTCGGCATCGAGATAGGGCGCACAGGAGTAACCTAGGAGAAATTAAGGATATCAATGCATGGAGCCGCAAAGTGGTCAGAGAAGTGGAGGAGGTCACAGAGACGTTTGCTATTGAAAGCGAAGCAGAGGCACTAGACAGATTTGTGCTTAACCTGTGGAAGCGAAAGAAGCATTGGACAGAGCAGCTTAGGGGCCGCACGTAGGATAGTGGGCTTCGAAAAAGGATCCGGAACTCGGCAGACAGATTGAGGGCACAGGAGTAACCTAGGAGAAATAAAGATATCAATGCATGGAGAAGCGAAGAGGTCAGAGAGGTGGAGGAGGTCACAGAGACGGTGGCTGATGAAAGCGAAGCAGGGGCACTAGACAGACGTCTGCTTAACCTGTGGAAGCGAAAGAAGCAGTGGCAAGAGCAGCTTAGGGGCCGCACGTGGGACAGTGGGCTCCGAAAAAGGATCCCCAACTCTGCAGAGAGATAGGGCGCAGAGAATAACCTAGGTGAAATAAAGGATGTCAATACATGGAGCCGCAAAGTGGTCAAAGAGTTGGAGGAGGTCACAGAGACGGCGGCTGATGAAAGCGAAGCAGGGGCACTATACAGACGTCTGCTTAATCTGTGGAAGCGAAAGGAGCAGTGGGAAGAGCAGCTTAGGAGCCATACGTCGGAGAGTGGGCTCCGAAAAAGGATCTGGAACTCGGCAGACAGATTGTGGGCACAGGAGTAACCTAGGAGAAATAAAGATATCAATGCATGGAGAAGCGAAGTGGTCAGAAATGTGGAGGAGGTCACTGAGACGGTGTCTGATGAAAGCGAAGCAGGGGCACTAGACAGAAATCTGCTTTACCTGTGGAAGCGAAAGAAGCAGGGGGAAGAGCAGCTTATGGGCTGTACGTGGGACTGTGGGCTCCGTAAAAGCATCCCCAACTCGGCAGATAGATAGGGCGCTCAGGAGTAACCTAGGAGAAATAAAGGATATCAATGCATGGAGCCGCGAAGTGGTCAGAGAGTTGGAGGAGGCCACAGAGACGGTGGCTCATGAAAGCGAAGCAGGGGCACTAGACAGACGTCTGCTTAACCTGAGGAAGCGAAAGAAGCAGTGGCAAGAGCAGCTTAGGTGCCGCACGTGGGAGAGTGGGCTCCGAAAAAGGATCCCCAACTCGGTAGAGAGATTGAAGGCACAAGAGTAACCTAAGAGTAACCTAAGAGAAATAAAGATATCAATGAATGGAGAAGCGAAGCGGTCAGAGAAGTGTAGGAGGTCGCAGAGACGGTGGCTGATGAAAGTGGAGCAGGGGCACAAGACAGACGTCTGCTTAACCTGTGGAAGCGAAAGAAGCAGTGGGAAGAGCAGCTTATGGGCTGTACGTGGGACTGTGGGCTCCGGAAAAGGATCCCCAACTCGGCAGAGAGATAGGGCGCACAGGAGTAACCTAGGAGAAATAAAGGATATCAATGCGTGGAGCCGCGACGTGGTCAGAGAAGTGGAGGAGATCACAGAGACGGTGGCTGATGAAAGCAAAGCAGGGGCACTAGACCGACGAGTGCTTACCTGTGGAAGTGAAACAAGCAGTGGGAATAGCAGCTTAGGGGCCGCACGTGGGACAGTGTGCTCGAAAAAAGGATCCTCAACTCGGCAGAGAGATAGGGCTCACAGGAGTAACCTAGGAGAAATAAAGGATATCAATGCATGGAGCCGCAAAGTGGTCAGAGAGGTGGAGGAGGTCACAGAGACGGTGGCTGATGAAAGCGAAGCAGGGGCACTAGACAGACGTCTGCTTAACCTGTGGAAGTGAAAGAAGCAGTGGCAAGAGCAGGTTAGGAGCCGCACGTGGGACAGTGGGCTCCGAAAAAGGATCCCCAACTCGGCAGAGAGATAGGGCGCACAGGAGTAACCTAGGAGAAACAAATGATATCAATGCATTGAGCCGCGAAGTGGTCAGTGAAGTGGAGGAGGTCACAGCGACGGTGGCTGATGAAAGCGAAACAGGGGCACAAGACAGACGTCTGCTTAACCTGTGGAAGCGAAAGAAGCATTGGGCAGAGCAGCTTAGGGGCCGCACGTGGGACAGTGTGCTGGGAAAAAGGATCCTCAACTCGGCAGAGAGATAGGGCGCACAGGAGTAACCTAGGAGAAATAAAGGGTATCAATGCATGGATCCGAAGAGTGGTCAGAGGTGGAGGAGGTCACAGAGACGGTGGCTGATGAAAGCGAAGCAGGGGCACTAGACACACGTTTGCTTAACCTGTGGAACCGAAAGAAGCAGTGGCAAGAGCAGCTTAGGGGCCCCACGTGGGACTGTGGGCTCCGAGAAAGGATCCCCAACTCGGCAGAGAGATAGGGCGCACAGGAGTAACCTAGGTGAAATAAAGGTGTCAATGCATGGAACCGCAAAGTGGTCAGAAAGGTGGAGGAGGTCACAGAGACGGCGGCTGATGAATGCGAAGCAATGGCGCTAGGCAGACGTCTGGTTAACCTGTGGAAGAGAAAAAAGCAGTTGGAATAGGAGCTTAGGGGCCGCACGTGGGACAGTGGGCTTCGAAAAAGGATCCCCAAAACGGCAGAGAGATAGGGCGCACAGGAGTAACCTAGGAGAAATAAAGGATATCAATGCTTGGAGCCGCGAAGTGGTCAGAGAAGTGGAGTAGGTCACAGAGACGGTGGCTGATGAAACGAAGTAGGGGCTCTAGAGAGACGTCTGCTTAACCTGTGGAAGCGAAAGAAGCAGAGGCAAGAGCAGCTTAGGGTCCGCACGTGCGACAGTGGGCTTCGAAAGCGATCCTTATATCGGCAGAGAGATACGGCGCACAGGAGTAACTCAGGAGAAATAAAGGATATCAATGCAATGGAGCCGCAACGTTCTCAGAGAAGTGGAGGAGGTCACAGAGACGTTTGCTAATGAAAGCGAAGCAGAGGCAATAGACAGACGTGTGCTTAACCTGTGGAAGCGAAAGAAGCATTGGGCAGAGCAGCTTAGGGGCCGCACGTGGGACAGTGTGCTCGGAAAAAGGATCCTGAACTCGGCAGAGAGATAGGGCGCACAGGAGTAACCTAGGAGAAATAAAGGGTATCAATGCATGGATCCGAAGAGTGGTCAGAGGTGGAGGAGGTCACAGAGACGGTGGCTGATGAAAGCGAAGCAGGGGCACTAGACACACGTTTGCTTAAACTGTGGAACCGAAAGAAGCAGTGGCAAGAGCAGCTTAGGGGCCCCACGTGGGACTGTGGGCTCCGAAAAAAGAATCCCCAACTCGGCAGAGAGTTAGGGCGCACAGGAGTAACCTAGGAGAAATAAAGGATATCAATGCATGGAGACGCGAAGTGGTCAGAGAAGTGGAGGAGGTCACAGACGGTGGCTGATGAAAGCGAAGCAGGGGCACTACACAGACATCTGCTTAACCTGTGGAAGCGAAAGAAGCAGTGGGAAGAGCAGCTTATGGGCTTTACGTGGGACTGTGGGCTCCGGAAAAGGATCCCCAACTCGGCATCGAGATAGGGCGCACAGGAGTAATTTAGGAGAAATAAAGGATATCAATGCATGGAGCCGCAAAGTGGTCAGAGAAGTGGAGGAGGTCACAGAGACGTTTGCTAATAAAAGCGAAGCAGAGGCACTAGACAGACGTGTACTTAACCTGTGGAAGCGAAAGAAGCATTGGGCAGAGCAGCTTAGGGGCCGCACGTGCGACAGTGGGCTTCGAATGCGATCCTTATCTCGGCAGAGAGATACGGCGCACAGGAGTAACTTAGGAGAAATAAAGATATCAATGCATGGAGCCGCAAAGTGCTCAGAGAAGTGGAGGAGGTCACAGAGACGTTTGCTAATGAAAGCGAAGCAGAGGCAATAGACAGACGTGTGCTTGACCTGTGGAAGCGAAAGAAGCAGTGGGAAGAGCAACCTAGGGGCTGCGCGTGGGACAGTGGGCTCCGAAAAGGATCCCCAAATCGGCAGAGAGATAGGGCGTCCAGGAGTAACCTAGGAGAAATAAAGGATATCAATGCATGGAGCCGCGAAGTGGTCAGAGAAGGGGAGGAGGTCACAGAGGACGGTGGCTGATGAATTCGAAGCAGTGGCGCTAGACAGACGTCTGCTTCACCTGTGGAAGCGAAAGAAGCAGTGGCAAGAGCAGTTTAGGGGCCGCACGTGGGACAGTGGGCTCCGAAAAAGGATCCCCATCTCGGCAGCGAGATAGGGCGCACAGGGAGTAACCTAGGAGAAACAAATGATATCAGTGCATGGAGCCGCGAAGTGGTCAGAGAAGTGGAGGAAGTCACAGCGACGGTTCTGATGAAAGCGAAGCAGGGGGCACACGACAGACGTCTGCTTAACCTGTGGAAGCGAAAGAAGCAGTTGGAATAGCAGCTTAGGGGCCGCACGTGGGACAGTGGGCTCCGTAAAAGGATCCCCAACTCGGCAGAGAGATAGGGCGCTCAGGAGTAACCTAGGAGAAATAAAGTATATCAATGCATGGAGCCCCGAAGTGGTCAGAGAAGTGGAGGAGGTCACAGAGACGGTGGCAGATGAATGCGAAGCAATGGCGCTAGGCAGACATCTGCTTAACCTGTGGAAGAGAAAAAAGCAGTTGGAATAGCAGCTTAGGGGCCGCACGTGGGACAGTGGGCTTCGAAAAAGGATCCCCAACTCGGCAGAGATAGGGCGCACAGGAGTAACCTAGGAGAAATAAAGGATATCAATGCATGGAGCCGCGAAGTGGTCAGAGAAGTGGAGGAGGTCACAGAGACGGTGGCTGATGAAAGCGAAGCAGGGGCACTAGACAGACGTCTGCTTAACCTGTGGAAGCGAAAGAAGCAGTGGCAAGAGCAGCTTAGGGGCCGCACGTGGGGCAGTGGGCTCCGAAAAAGAATCCCCAACTCGGCAGAGAGATAGGGCGCACAGGAGGAACCTAGGAGAAATAAAGGATATCAATGCATGGAGCCGCAAAGTAGTCAGAGAGGTGGAGGAGGTCACAGAGACGGTGGCTGATGAAAGCGAAGCAGGGGCACTAGACAGACGTCTGCTTAACCTGTGGAAGCGAAAGAAGAAGTGGGAAGAGCAGCTTTGGGGCCGCACGTGGGACAGTGGGCTCCGAAAAAGGATCCCCAACTCGGCAGAGAGATAGGGCACACAGGAGTAACCTAGGAGAAATAAAGGATATCAGTGCATGGAGCCGCAAAGCGGTCAGAGAGTTGGAGGAGGTCACAGAGACGTTTGCTAATGAAAGCGAAGCAGAGGCACTAGACAGACGTGTGCTTAACCTGTGGAAGCAAAAGAAGCATTGGGCAGAGCAGCTTAGGGGCTGCACGTAGGATAGTGGGCTCCGAAAAAGGATCCCGAACTCGGCAGAAAGATAGGGTGCACAGGAGTTACCTAGGAGAAATCAATGAGATCAATGCATGAAGCCGCGAAGTGGTCAGTGAAGTGGAGGAGGTCACAGAGACGGTGGCTGATGAAAGCGAAGCAGGGGCACTGCACAGACGTCTGCTTATCCTGTGGAAGCGAAAGAAGCAGTTGGAATAGCAGCTTAGGGGCCGCACGTGGGACAGTGGGCTTCGAAAAAGGATCCCCAACTCGGCAGAGAGATAGGGCGCACAGGAGTAACCTAGGAGAAATAAAGGATATCAATGCATGGAGCCGCGAAGTGGTCAGAGAAGTGGAGGAGGCCACAGAGACAGTGGCGGATGAATGCGAAGCAGGGGCGCTAGACAGACGTCTGCTTAACCTGTGGAAGAGAAAAAAGCAGTTGGAAGAGCAGCTTAGGAGCCGCACGTGGGACTGTGCTTCGAAAAAGGATCCCCAACTCGGTAGAGAGATAGGGCGCTCAGGAGTAACCTAGGAGAAATAAAGGATATCAATGCATGGAGCCCCGAAGTGGTCAGAGAAGTGGAGGAGGTCACAGAGACGGTGGCTGATTAAAGCGAAGCAGGGACACTAGAAAGATGTCTGCTGAACCTGTGGAAGCGAAAGAAGCAGTGGGAAGAGCAGCTAATGGGCCGTACGTTGGACAGTGAGCTCCGGAAAAGTATCGCCAACTCGGCAGCGAAATAGGGCGCACAGGTGTAACCTAGGAGAAATAAAGGATATCAATGCATGGAGGCGAGAAGTGGTCACAGAAGTGGAGGAGCTCACAGAGACGGTGGCTGATGAAAGCGAAGCAGGGGCACTAGACAGCCGTCTGCTTAACCTGTGGAAGCGAGAGAAGCAGTGGGAAGAGCAGCTTAGGAGCCACACGTCGGAGAGTGGGCTCCGAAAAAGGATCCGAAACTCGGCAGACAGATTGAGGGCACAGGAGGAACCTAGGAGAATTAAATGATATCAGTGCATGGAGCCGCGAAGTGGTCAGAGAAGTGGAGGAAGTCACAGCGACGGTTCTGATGAAAGCGAAGCAGGGGCTCAAGACAGACGTCTGCTTAACCTGTGTAAGCTAAAGGAGCAGTGGGAAGAGCAGCTTAGGGGCTGCACGTGGGACAGTGGGCTCCGGAAAAGGATCCAGAACTCGGCAGATAGATAGGGCGCACAAGAGTAACCTAGGAGAAATGAAGATATCAATGCATGGAGAAGCGAAG
This sequence comes from Amblyomma americanum, assembly GCF_052857255.1. Classification (NCBI taxonomy): domain Eukaryota; kingdom Metazoa; phylum Arthropoda; class Arachnida; order Ixodida; family Ixodidae; genus Amblyomma; species Amblyomma americanum. Next base: position 81,223,192 of record NC_135497.1, on the reverse strand, counting down.
TGGTCAGAGAAGTGGAGGTCACAGAGACGGTGGCTGATGAAAGCGAAGCAGGGGCACAAGACAGACGTCTGCTTAACCTGTGGAAGCAAAAGAAGCAGTTCGAATAGCAGCTTAGGGGCCGCACGTGGGACAGTGGGCTCCGAAAAAGGATCCCCAACTCGGCAGAGAGATAGGGCGCACAGGAGTAACCTAGGAGAAATAAAGGATATAAATGCATAGAGCCGCAGAGTAGTCAGAGAGGTGGAGGAGGTCACAGAGACGGTGGCTGATGAAAGCGAAGCAGGGGCACTAGACAGACGTCTGCTTAAGCTGTAGTAGCGAAAGAAGCATTGGGAAGAGCAGCTTAGAGGCCGCACGTAGGACCGTGGGCTCCGAAAAAGGATATGTAACTCGGCAGACAGATATGGTGCACAGGAGTAACCAAGGATAAATAAAGCATATGAATGCATGGAGCCACGAAATGGTCAGAGAGGTGGAGGAGGTCACAGAGACGGCGGCTGATTAAAGCGAAGCAGGGGCACTAGAAAGATGTCTGCTGAACCTGTGGAAGCGAAAGAAGCAGTGGGAAGAGCAGCTTATGGGCCGTACGTTGGACAGTGGGCTCCGGAAAAGGATCGCCAACTCGGCAGCGAGATATGGCGCACAGGTGTAACCTAGGAGAAATAAAGGATATCAATGCATGGAGACGCGAAGTGGTCAGAGAAGTGGACGAGGTCACAGCGACGGTTCTGATGAAAGCGAAGCAGGGGCACAAGGCAGACGTCTGCTTAACCTGTGTAAGCGAAAGAAGCAGTGGGTAGAGCAGCTTAGGGGCTGCACGTGGGACAGTGGGCTCCGGAAAAGGATCCAGAACGGCAGATAGATAGGGCGCACAGGAGTAACCTAGGAGAAATAAAGAATATCAATGCATGGAGCCGCGAAGCGGTCACAGAAGTGGAGGTCACAGAGACGGTGGCTGATGAATGCGAAGCAAGGGCGCTAGACAGACGTCTGCTTAAGCTGTGGAAGCGAAAGAAGAAGGGTGAAGAGTGGCTTATGGGCTGTACGTGGGACAGTGGGCTCCGGAAAAGTATCCCCAACTCGGCAGAGACATAAGGCGCACAGGAGTAACCTAGGAGAAATAAAGGATATCAATGCATGGCGCCGCGAATTGGTCACAGAAGTGGAGGAGGTCACAGAGACGGTGGCTGATGAAAGCGATGCAGGGTCACTAGACAGACGTCTGCTTAAACTGTGGAAGCGAAAGAAGCAGTGGGAAGAGCAGCTAAGGAGCCGCACGTGGGACACTGGGTTCCGAAAAAGGATCCGGAACTCGGCAGACAGATTGAGGGCACAGGAGTAACCTAGGAGAAATAAAGATATCAATGAATGGAGAAGCGAAGTGGTCAGAGAAGTGGAGGAGGTCACAGAGACGGTGGCTCATGAATGCGAAGCAGGGGCCCTAGAAAGACGTCTGCTTAACCTGTGGAAGCGAAAGAAGCAGTGGGAAGAGCAGCTTAGGGGCCGCACGTGGGACAGTGGGCTCCGAAAAATGATCCCCAAGTCGGCAGAGAGATAGGGCGCACAGGAGTAACATAGGAGAAATAAAGGATATCAGTGCATGGAGCCGCAAAGTGGTCAGAGAGTTGGAGGAGGTCACAAGGACGGTTGCTGATGAAAGCGAAGCAGGGGCACAAGACAGACGTCTGCTTAAACTGTGGAAGCGAAAGAAGCAGTTGTAAGAGCAGCTTAGGAGCCGCACGTGGGACTGTGCTACGAAAAAGGATCCCCAACTCGGCAGAGAGATAGGGCGCACAGGAGTAACCTAGGTGAAATAAAGGATGTCAATGCATGGAGCCGCAAAGTAGTCAGAGAGGTGGAGGAGGTCACAGAGACGGCGGCTGATGAAAGCGAAGCAGGGGCACTAGACAGACGTCTTCTTAACCTGTGGAAGCGAAAGAAGCAGTGGGAGGAGCAGCTTATGGGCTGTATGTGGGACTGTGGGCTCCGGAAAAGGATCCCCAACTCGGCATCGAGATAGGGCGCACAGGAGAAACCTAGGAGAAATAAAGGATATCAATGGCTGGAGCCGCGAAGTGGTCAGAGAAGTGGAGGAGGTCACAGAGACGGTGGCTGATGAATGCGAATCAGGGGCGCTAGACAGACGTCTGCTTAACCTGTGGAAGAGAAAAAAGCAGTTGGAAGAGCAGCTTAGGAGCCGCACGTGGGACTGTGCTCCGAAAAAGGATCCCCAAATCCGCAGAGAGATAGGGCGCACCGGAGTAACCTAGGTGAAATAAAGGATGTCAATGCATGGAGCCGCAAAGTGGTCAGAGAGGTGGAGGAGGTCTCAGAGACGGCGGCTGATGAAAGCGAAGCAGGGGCACTAGACAGACGTCTTCTTAACCTGTGGAAGCGAAAGAAGCAGTGGGAAGAGCAGCTTATGGGTTGTACGTGGGACTGTGGGCTCCGGAAAAGGATCCCCAACTCTGCATCGAGATAGGGCGCACAGGAGAAACCTAGGAGAAATAAACGATATCAATGCATTGAGCCGCAAAGTGGTCAGAGAAGTGGAGGAGGTCACAGAGACGTTTGCTAATGAAAGCGAAGCAGAGGCACTAGACAGACGTGTGCTTAACCTGTGGAAACAAAAGAACCATTGGGAAGAGCAGCTTAGGGGCCGCACGTCGGATAGTGGGCTCCGAAAAAGGATCCCAAACTCGGCAGAAAGATAGGGTGCTGAGGAGTTACCTAGGAGAAATAAACGAGATCAATGCATGGAGCCGCGACGTGGTCAGTGAAGTGGAAGAGATCACGGAGACGGTGGCTGATGATTAGCGAAGCACGGGCACTAGACAGACGTCTGCTTAACCTGTGGAAGTGAAAGAAGCAGTGGGAAGAGCAGCTTAGGAGCCGCACGTGCGACAGTGGGCTTCGAAAGCGATCCTTATCTCGGCAGAGAGATAAGGCGCACAGGAGTAACTCAGGAGAAATAAAGGATATCAATGCAATGGAGCCGCAAAGTTCTCAGAGAAGTGGAGGAGGTCACAGAGACGGCGGCTGATGAAAGCGAAGCAGACGCAATAGACAGACGTGTGCTTAACCTGTGGAAGCGAAAGAAGCATTGGGCAGAGCAGCTTAGGGGCCGCACGTGGGACAGTATGCTCGGAAAAAGGATCCTCAACTCGGCAGAGAGATAGGGCGCACAGGAGTAACCTAGGAGAAATAAAGGGTATCAATGCATGGAGCCGCAAAGTGGTCAGAGAAGTGGAGGAGGTCACAGACGGTGGCTGATGAAAGCGAAGCAGGGGCACTACACAGACGTCTGCTTAACCTGTGGAAGAGAAAAAAGCAGTTGGAAGAGCAGATTAGGAGCCGCACGTGGGACTGTGCTCCGAAAAAGGATCCCCAACTCCGCAGAGAAATAGGGCGCACAGGAGTAACCTAGGTGAAATAAAGGATGTCAAAGCATGGAGCCGCAAAGTGGTCAGAGAGGTGGAGAAGTTCACAGAGACGGCGGCTGATGAAAGCGAAGCAGGGGCACTAGACAGAGGTCTTCTTAACCTGTGGAAGCGAAAGAAGCAGTGGGAAGAGCAGCTTAGAAGCTCCACGTGGGACTGTGGGCTCCGAAAAAGGATCTCCAACTCGGCAGAGAGATAGGGCGCACAGGAGTAACCTAGGAGAAATAAAGGATATCAATAGAACCGCGAAGTGGTCAGAGAAGGGGAGGAGGTCACAGAGACGGTGGCTGATGAATGCGAAGCAGTGGCGCTAGACAGACGTCTGCTTAACCTGTGGAAGAGAAAAAAGCAGTTGGAATAGCAGCTTAGGGGCCGCACGTGGGACAGTGTGCTCGGAAAAAGGATCCTCAACTCGACAGAGAGATGGGGGCACAGGAGTAACCTAGAGAGAAATAAAGATATCAGTGCATGGAGAAGCGAAGCGGTCAGATAAGTGGAGGAGGCCACAGAGACGGTGGCTCATGAAAGCGAAGCAGGGGCACTAGACAGACGTCTGCTTAACCTGAGGAAGCGAAAGAAGCAGTGGCAAGAGCAGCTTAGGTGCCGCACGTGGGAGAGTGGGCTCCGAAAAAGGATCCCCAACTCGGCAGAGAGATTGAAGGCACAAGAGTAACCTAAGAATAACCTAAGAGAAATAAAGATATCAATGCATGGAGAAGCGAAGCGGTCAGAGAAGTGTAGGAGGTCGCAGAGACGGTGGCTGATGAAAGTGGAGCAGGGGCACAAGACAGACGTCTGCTTAACCTGTGGAAGCGAAAGAAGCAGTGGGAAGAGCAGCTTATGGGCTGTACGTGGGACTGTGGGCTCCGGAAAAGGATCCCCAACTCGGCAGAGAGATAGGGCGCACAGGAGTAACCTAGGAGAAATAAAGGATATCAATGCGTGGAGCCGCGACGTGGTCAGAGAAGTGGAGGAGATCACAGAGACGGTGGCTGATGAAAGCAAAGCAGGGGCACTAGACCGACGAGTGCTTACCTGTGGAATTGAAACAAGCAGTGGGAATAGAAGCTTAGGGGCCGCACGTGGGACAGTGTGCTCGAAAAAAAAGGATCCTCAACTCGGCAGAGAGATAGGGCTCACAGGAGTAACCTAGGAGAAATAAAGGATATCAATGCATGGAGCCGCAAAGTGGTCAGAGAGGTGGAGGAGGTCACAGAGACGGTGGCTGATGAAAGCGAAGCAGGGGCACTAGACAGACGTCTGCTTAACCTGTGGAAGCGAAAGAAGCAGTGGCAAGAGCAGGTTAGGAGCCGCACGTGGGACAGTGGGCTCCGAAAAAGGATCCCCAACTCGGCAGAGAGATAGGGCGCACAGGAGTAACCTAGGAGAAACAAATGATATCAATGCATGGAGCCGCGAAGTGGTCAGTGAAGTGGAGGAGGTCACAGCGACGGTGGCTGATGAAAGCGAAACAGGGGCACAAGACAGACGTCTGCTTAACCTGTGGAAGCGAAAGAAGCAGTGGGAAGAGCAGCTCAGGGGCTGCACTTGGGACTGTGGGCTCCGTAAAAGGATCCCCAACTCTGCAGAGAGATAGGGCGCTCAGGAGTAACCTAGGAGAAATAAAGGATATCAATGCAATGGAGCCGCAAAGTTCTCAGAGAAGTGGAGGAGGTCACAGAGACGTTTGCTAATGAAAGCGAAGCAGAGGCAATAGACAGACGTGTGCTTAACCTGTGGAAGCGAAAGAAGCATTGGGCAGAGCAGCTTAGGGGCCGCACGTGGGACAGTGTGCTGGGAAAAAGGATCCTCAACTCGGCAGAGAGATAGGGCGCACAGGAGTAACCTAGGAGAAATAAAGGTTATCAATGCATGGATCCGAAGAGTGGTCAGAGGTGGAGGAGGTCACAGAGACGGTGGCTGATGAAAGCGAAGCAGGGGCACTAGACACACGTTTGCTTAACCTGTGGAACCGAAAGAAGCAGTGGCAAGAGCAGCTTAGGGGCCCCACGTGGGACTGTGGGCTCGGAGAAAGGATCCCCAACTCGGCAGAGAGATAGGGCGCACAGGAGTAACCTAGGTGAAATAAAGGTGTCAATGCATGGAACCGCAAAGTGGTCAGAAAGGTGGAGGAGGTCACAGAGACGGCGGCTGATGAATGCGAAGCAATGGCGCTAGGCAGACGTCTGGTTAACCTGTGGAAGAGAAAAAAGCAGTTGGAATAGGAGCTTAGGGGCCGCACGTGGGACAGTGGGCTTCGAAAAAGGATCCCCAAAACGGCAGAGAGATAGGGCGCACAGGAGTAACCTAGGAGAAATAAAGGATATCAATGCTTGGAGCCGCGAAGTGGTCAGAGAAGTGGAGGAGGTCACAGAGACGGTGGCTGATGAAACGAAGCAGGGGCTCTAGAGAGACGTCTGCTTAACCTGTGGAAGCGAAAGAAGCAGAGGCAAGAGCAGCTTAGGGTCCGCACGTGCGACAGTGGGCTTCGAAAGCGATCCTTATATCGGCAGAGAGATACGGCGCACAGGAGGAACTCAGGAGAAATAAAGGATATCAATGCAATGGAGCCGCAACGTTCTCAGAGAAGTGGAGGAGGTCACAGAGACGTTTGCTAATGAAAGCGAAGCAGAGGCAATAGACAGACGTGTGCTTAACCTGTGGAAGCGAAAGAAGCATTGGGCAGAGCAGCTTAGGGGCCGCACGTGGGACAGTGTGCTCGGAAAAAGGATCCTGAACTCGGCAGAGAGATAGGGCGCACAGGAGTAACCTAGGAGAAATAAAGGGTATCAATGCATGGATCCGAAGAGTGGTCAGAGGTGGAGGAGGTCACAGAGACGGTGGCTGATGAAAGCGAAGCAGGGGCACTAGACACACGTTTGCTTAAACTGTGGAACCGAAAGAAGCAGTGGCAAGAGCAGCTTAGGGTCCCCACGTGGGACTGTGGGCTCCGAAAAAAGAATCCCCAACTCGGCAGAGAGTTAGGGCGCACAGGAGTAACCTAGGAGAAATAAAGGATATCAATGCATGGAGACGCGAAGTGGTCAGAGAAGTGGAGGAGGTCACAGACGGTGGCTGATGAAAGCGAAGCAGGGGCACTACACAGACATCTGCTTAACCTGTGGAAGCGAAAGAAGCAGTGGGAAGAGCAGCTTATGGGCTTTACGTGGGACTGTGGGCTCCGGAAAAGGATCCCCAACTCGGCATCGAGATAGGGCGCACAGGAGTAACCTAGGAGAAATAAACGATATCAATGCATGGAGCCGCAAAGTGGTCAGAGAAGGGGAGGAGGTCACAGAGACGTTTGCTAATCAAAGCGAAGCAGAGGCAATAGACAGACGTGTGCTTGACCTGTGGAAGCGAAAGAAGCAGTGGGAAGAGCAACCTAGGGGCTGCGCGTGGGACAGTGGGCTCCGAAAAGGATCCCCAAATCGGCAGAGAGATAGGGCGTCCAGGAGTAACCTAGGAGAAATAAAGGATATCAATGCATGGAGCCGCGAAGTGGTCAGAGAAGGGGAGGAGGTCACAGAGACGGTGGCTGATGAATTCGAAGCAGTGGCGCTAGACAGACGTCTGCTTCACCTGTGGAAGCGAAAGAAGCAGTGGCAAGAGCAGTTTAGGGAACGCACGTGGGACAGTGGGCTCCGAAAAAGGATCCCCATCTCGGCAGCGAGATAGGGCGCACAGGAGTAACCTAGGAGAAACAAATGATATCAGTGCATGGAGCCGCGAAGTGGTCAGAGAAGTGGAGGAAGTCACAGCGACGGTTCTGATGAAAGCGAAGCAGGGGCACACGACAGACGTCTGCTTAACCTGTGGAAGCGAAAGAAGCAGTTGGAATAGCAGCTTAGGGGCCGCACGTGGGACAGTGGGCTTCGAAAAAGGATCCCCAACTCGGCAGAGAGATAGGGCGCACAGGAGTAACCTAGGAGAAATAAAGGATATCAATGCATGGAGCCGCGAAGTGGTCAGAGAAGTGGAGGAGGTCAAAGAGACGGTGGCGGATGAATGCGAAGCATGGGCGCTAGACAGACGTCTGCTTAACCTGTGGAAGAGAAAAAGCAGTTGGAAGGGCAGCTTAGGAGGCGCACGTGGGACTGTGCTCCGAAAAAGGATCCCCAACTCCGCAGAGAAATAGGGCGCACAGGAGTAACCTAGGTGAAATAAAGGATGTCAAAGCATGGAGCCGCAAAGTGATCAGAGAGGTGGAGAAGTTCACAGAGACGGCGGCTGATGAAAGCGAAGCAGGGGCACTAGACAGAGGTCTTCTTAACCTGTGGAAGCGAAAGAAGCAGTGGGAAGAGCAGCTTAGAAGCTCCACGTGGGACTGTGGGCTCCGAAAAAGGATCTCCAACTCGGCAGAGAGATAGGGCGCACAGGAGTAACCTAGGAGAAATAAAGGATATCAATAGAGCCGCGAAGTGGTCAGAGAAGGGGAGGAGGTCACAGAGACGGTGGCTGATGAATGCGAAGCAGTGGCGCTAGACAGACGTCTGCTTAACCTGTGGAAGAGAAAAAAGCAGTTGGAATAGCAGCTTAGGGGCCGCACGTGGGACAGTGTGCTCGGAAAAAGGATCCTCAACTCGACAGAGAGATAGAGCGCACAGGAGTAACCTAGGAGAAATAAAGGATATCAATGCATGGAGCCGCAAAGTGGTCACAGAAGTGGAGGAGGTAACAGAGAGGGTGGCTGATGAAAGCGAAGCAGCCGGGGCATTAGACAGACGTCTGCGTAACCTGTGGAAGCGAAAGAAGCAGTGGGAAGAGCAGCTTAGGGGCCGCACGTGGGACAGTGGGCTTCGAAAAAGGATCCCCAACTCGGCAGAGAGATAGGGCGCACAGGAGTAACCTAGGTAAAATAAAGGTGTCAATGCATGGAACCGCAAAGTGGTCAGAAAGGTGGAGGAGGTCACAGAGACGGCGGCTGATGAATGCGAAGCAATGGCGCTAGGCAGACGTCTGGTTAACCTGTGGAAGAGAAAAAAGCAGTTGGAATAGGAGCTTAGGGGCCGCACGTGGGACAGTGGGCTTCGAAAAAGGATCCCCAAAACGGCAGAGAGATAGGGCGCACAGGAGTAACCTAGGAGAAATAAAGGATATCAATGCATGGAGCCGCGAAGTGGTCAGAGAAGTGGAGGAGGCCACAGAGACAGTGGCGGATGAATGCGAAGCAGGGGCGCTAGACAGACGTCTGCTTAACCTGTGGAAGAGAAAAAAGCAGTTGGAAGAGCAGCTTAGGAGCCGCACGTGGGACTGTGCTTCGAAAAAGGATCCCCAACTCGGTAGAGAGATAGGGCGCTCAGGAGTAACCTAGGAGAAATAAAGGATATCAATGCATGGAGCCCCGAAGTGGTCAGAGAAGTGGAGGAGGTCACAGAGACGGTGGCTGATTAAAGCGAAGCAGGGACACTAGAAAGATGTCTGCTGAACCTGTGGAAGCGAAAGAAGCAGTGGGAAGAGCAGCTAATGGGCCGTACGTTGGACAGTGAGCTCCGGAAAAGTATCCCCAACTCGGCAGCGAAATAGGGCGCACAGGTGTAACCTAGGAGAAATAAAGGATATCAATGCATGGAGGCGAGAAGTGGTCACAGAAGTGGAGGAGCTCACAGAGACGGTGGCTGATGAAAGCGAAGCAGGGGCACTAGACAGCCGTCTGCTTAACCTGTGGAAGCGAGAGAAGCAGTGGGAAGAGCAGCTTAGGAGCCACACGTCGGAGAGTGGGCTCCGAAAAAGGATCCGAAACTCGGCAGACAGATTGAGGGCACAGGAGGAACCTAGGAGAATTAAAGGATATCAATGCATGGAGCCGCAAAGTGGTCAGAGAGGTGGAGGAGGTCACAAAGACGGTGGCTGATGAAAGCGAAGCAGGGTCACTAGACAGACGTCTGCTTAACCTGTGTAAGCTAAAGGAGCAGTGGGAAGAGCAGCTTAGGGGCTGCACGTGGGACAGTGGGCTCCGGAAAAGGGTCCAGAACTCGGCAGATAGATAGGGCGCACAAGAGTAACCTAGGAGAAATGAAGATATCAATGCATGGAGAAGCGAAGTGGTCAGAGAAGTGGAGGTCACAGAGACGGTGGCTGATGAAAGCGAAGCAGGGGCACAAGACAGACGTCTGCTTAACCTGTGGAAGCAAAAGAAGCAGTTCGAATAGCAGCTTAGGGGCCGCACGTGGGACAGTGGGCTCCGAAAAAGGATCCCCAACTCGGCAGAGAGATAGGGCGCACAGGAGTAACCTAGGAGAAATAAAGGATATAAATGCATAGAGCCGCAGAGTAGTCAGAGAGGTGGAGGAGGTCACAGAGACGGTGGCTGATGAAAGCGAAGCAGGGGCACTAGACAGACGTCTGCTTAAGCTGTAGTAGCGAAAGAAGCATTGGGAAGAGCAGCTTAGAGGCCGCACGTAGGACCGTGGGCTCCGAAAAAGGATATGTAACTCGGCAGACAGATATGGTGCACAATAGTAACCAAGGATAAATAAAGCATATGAATGCATGGAGCCACGAAATGGTCAGAGAGGTGGAGGAGGTCACAGAGACGGCGGCTGATTAAAGCGAAGCAGGGGCACTAGAAAGATGTCTGCTGAACCTGTGGAAGCGAAAGAAGCAGTGGGATGAGCAGCTTATGGGCCGTACGTTGGACAGTGGGCTCCGGAAAAGGATCGCCAACTCGGCAGCGAGATATGGCGCACAGGTGTAACCTAGGAGAAATAAAGGATATCAATGCATGGAGACGCGAAGTGGTCAGAGAAGTGGACGAGGTCACAGCGACGGTTCTGATGAAAGCGAAGCAGGGGCACAAGGCAGACGTCTGCTTAACCTATGTAAGCTAAAGAAGCAGTGGGTAGAGCAGCTTAGGGGCTGCACGTGGGACAGTGGGCTCCGGAAAAGGATCCAGAACGGCAGATAGATAGGGCGCACAGGAGTAACCTAGGAGAAATAAAGAATATCAATGCATGGAGCCGCGAAGCGGTCACAGAAGTGGAGGTCACAGAGACGGTGGCTGATGAATGCGAAGCAAGGGCGCTAGACAGACGTCTGCTTAAGCTGTGGAAGCGAAAGAAGAAGGGTGAAGAGTGGCTTATGGGCTGTACGTGGGAGAGTGGGCTCCGGAAAAGTATCCCCAACTCGGCAGAGACATAAGGCGCACAGGAGTAACCTAGGAGAAATAAAGGATATCAATGCATGGCGCCGCGAATTGGTCACAGAAGTGGAGGAGGTCACAGAGACGGTGGCTGATGAAAGCGATGCAGGGGCACTAGACAGACGTCTGCTTAAACTGTGGAAGCGAAAGAAGCAGTGGGAAGAGCAGCTAAGGAGCCGCACGTGGGACACTGGGTTCCGAAAAAGGATCCGGAACTCGGCAGACAGATTGAGGGCACAGGAGTAACCTAGGAGAAATAAAGATATCAATGAATGGAGAAGCGAAGTGGTCAGAGAAGTGGAGGAGGTCACAGAGACGGTGGCTCATGAATGCGAAGCAGGGGCCCTAGAAAGACGTCTGCTTAACCTGTGGAAGCGAAAGAAGCAGTGGGAAGAGCAGCTTAGGGGCCGCACGTGGGACAGTGGGCTCCGAAAAATGATCCCCAAGTCGGCAGAGAGATAGGGCGCACAGGAGTAACATAGGAGAAATAAAGGATATCAGTGCATGGAGCCGCAAAGTGGTCAGAGAGTTGGAGGAGGTCACAAGGACGGTTGCTGATGAAAGCGAAGCAGGGGCACAAGACAGACGTCTGCTTAAACTGTGGAAGCGAAAGAAGCAGTTGTAAGAGCAGCTTAGGAGCCGCACGTGGGACTGTGCTACGAAAAAGGATCCCCAACTCGGCAGAGAGATAGGGCGCACAGGAGTAACCTAGGTGAAATAAAGGATGTCAATGCATGGAGCCGCAAAGTAGTCAGAGAGGTGGAGGAGGTCACAGAGACGGCGGCTGATGAAAGCGAAGCAGGGGCACTAGACAGACGTCTTCTTAACCTGTGGAAGCGAAAGAAGCAGTGGGAGGAGCAGCTTATGGGCTGTATGTGGGACTGTGGGCTCCGGAAAAGGATCCCCAACTCGGCATCGAGATAGGGCGCACAGGAGAAACCTAGGAGAAATAAAGGATATCAATGGCTGGAGCCGCGAAGTGGTCAGAGAAGTGGAGGAGGTCACAGAGACGGTGGCTGATGAATGCGAATCAGGGGCGCTAGACAGACGTCTGCTTAACCTGTGGAAGAGAAAAAAGCAGTTGGAAGAGCAGCTTAGGAGCCGCACGTGGGACTGTGCTCCGAAAAAGGATCCCCAAATCCGCAGAGAGATAGGGCGCACAGGAGTAACCTAGGTGAAATAAAGGATGTCAATGCATGGAGCCGCAAAGTGGTCAGAGAGGTGGAGGAGGTCTCAGAGACGGCGGCTGATGAAAGCGAAGCAGGGGCACTAGACAGACGTCTTCTTAACCTGTGGAAGCGAAAGAAGCAGTGGGAAGAGCAGCTTATGGGTTGTACGTGGGACTGTGGGCTCCGGAAAAGGATCCCCAACTCTGCATCGAGATAGGGCGCACAGGAGAAACCTAGGAGAAATAAACGATATCAATGCATTGAGCCGCAAAGTGGTCAGAGAAGTGGAGGAGGTCACAGAGACGTTTGCTAATGAAAGCGAAGCAGAGGCACTAGACAGACGTGTGCTTAACCTGTGGAAACAAAAGAAGCATTGGGAAGAGCAGCTTAGGGGCCGCACGTCGGATAGTGGGCTCCGAAAAAGGATCCCAAACTCGGCAGAAAGATAGGGTGCTCAGGAGTTACCTAGGAGAAATAAACGAGATCAATGCATGGAGCCGCGACGTGGTCAGTGAAGTGGAAGAGATCACGGAGACGGTGGCTGATGATTAGCGAAGCACGGGCACTAGACAGACGTCTGCTTAACCTGTGGAAGTGAAAGAAGCAGTGGGAAGAGCAGCTTAGGAGCCGCACGTGCGACAGTGGGCTTCGAAAGCGATCCTTATCTCGGCAGAGAAATAGGGCGCACAGGAGTAACCTAGGAGAAATAAAGGGTACCAATGCATGGAGCCGCAAAGTGGTCAGAGAAGTGGAGGAGGTCACAGACGGTGGCTGATGAAAGCGAAGCAGGGGCACTACACAGACGTCTGCTTAACCTGTGGAAGAGAAAAAAGCAGTTGGAAGAGCAGATTAGGAGCCGCACGTGGGACTGTGCTCTGAAAAAGGATCCCCAACTCCGCAGAGAAATAGGGCGCACAGGAGTAACCTAGGTGAAATAAAGGATGTCAAAGCATGGAGCCGCAAAGTGGTCAGAGAGGTGGAGAAGTTCACAGAGACGGCGGCTGATGAAAGCGAAGCAGGGGCACTAGACAGAGGTCTTCTTAACCTGTGGAAGCGAAAGAAGCAGTGGGAAGAGCAGCTTAGAAGCTCCACGTGGGACTGTGGGCTCCGAAAAAGGATCTCCAACTCGGCAGAGAGATAGGGCGCACAGGAGTAACCTAGGAGAAATAAAGGATATCAATAGAGCCGCGAAGTGGTCAGAGAAGGGGAGGATGTCACAGAGACGGTGGCTGATGAATGCGAAGCAGTGGCGCTAGACAGACGTCTGCTTAACCTGTGGAAGAGAAAAAAGCAGTTGGAATAGCAGCTTAGGGGCCGCACGTGGGACAGTGTGCTCGGAAAAAGGATCCTCAACTCGACAGAGAGATAGGGCGCACAGGAGTAACCTAGGAGAAATAAAGGATATCAATGCATGGAGCCGCAAAGTGGTCACAGAAGTGGAGGAGGTAACAGAGAGGGTGGCTGATGAAAGCGAAGCAGCCGGGGCATTAGACAGACGTCTGCGTAACCTGTGGAAGCGAAAGAAGCAGTGGGAAGAGCAGCTTAGGGGCCGCACGTGGGACAGTGGGCTTCGAAAAAGGATCCCCAACTCGGCAGAGAGATAGGGCGCACAGGAGTAACCTAGGTAAAATAAAGGTGTCAATGCATGGAACCGCAAAGTGGTCAGAAAGGTGGAGGAGGTCACAGAGACGGCGGCTGATGAATGCGAAGCAATGGCGCTAGGCAGACGTCTGGTTAACCTGTGGAAGAGAAAAAAGCAGTTGGAATAGGAGCTTAGGGGCCGCACGTGGGACAGTGGGCTTCGAAAAAGGATCCCCAAAACGGCAGAGAGATAGGGCGCACAGGAGTAACCTAGGAGAAATAAAGGATATCAATGCTTGGAGCCGCGAAGTGGTCAGAGAAGTGGAGGAGGTCACAGAGACGGTGGCTGATGAAACGAAGCAGGGGCTCTAGAGAGACGTCTGCTTAACCTGTGGAAGCGAAAGAAGCAGTGGCAAGAGCAGCTTAGGGTCCGCACGTGCGACAGTGGGCTTCGAAAGCGATCCTTATCTCGGCAGAGAGATACGGCGCACAGGAGTAACTCAGGAGAAATAAAGGATATCAATGCAATGGAGCCGCAACGTTCTCAGAGAAGTGGAGGAGGTCACAGAGACGTTTGCTAATGAAAGCGAAGCAGAGGCAATAGACAGACGTGTGCTTAACCTGTGGAAGCGAAAGAAGCATTGGGCAGAGCAGCTTAGGGGCCGCACGTGGGACAGTGTGCTCGGAAAAAGGATCCTGAACTCGGCAGAGAGATAGGGCGCACAGGAGTAACCTAGGAGAAATAAAGGGTATCAATGCATGGATCCGAAGAGTGGTCAGAGGTGGAGGAGGTCACAGAGACGGTGGCTGATGAAAGCGAAGCAGGGGCACTAGACACACGTTTGCTTAACCTGTGGAACCGAAAGAAGCAGTGCCAAGAGCAGCTTAGGGGCCCCACGTGGGACTGTGGGCTCCGAAAAAAGAATCCCCAACTCGGCAGAGAGTTAGGGCGCACAGGAGTAACCTAGGAGAAATAAAGGATATCAATGCATGGAGACGCGAAGTGGTCAGAGAAGTGGAGGAGGTCACAGACGGTGGCTGATGAAAGCGAAGCAGGGGCACTACACAGACATCTGCTTAACCTGTGGAAGCGAAAGAAGCAGTGGGAAGAGCAGCTTATGGGCTTTACGTGGGACTGTGGCCTCCGGAAAAGGATCCCCAACTCGGCATCGAGATAGGGCGCACAGGAGTAACCTAGGAGAAATAAAGGATATCAATGCATGGAGCCGCAAAGTGGTCAGAGAAGTGGAGGAGGTCACAGAGACGTTTGCTAATAAAAGCGAAGCAGAGGCACTAGACAGACGTGTACTTAACCTGTGGAAGCGAAAGAAGCATTGGGCAGAGCAGCTTAGGGGCCGCACGTGCGACAGTGGGCTTCGAATGCGATCCTTATCTCGGCAGAGAGATACGGCGCACAGGAGTAACTTAGGAGAAATAAAGATATCAATGCATGGAGCCGCAAAGTGCTCAGAGAAGTGGAGGAGGTCACAGAGACGTTTGCTAATGAAAGCGAAGCAGAGGCAATAGACAGACGTGTGCTTGACCTGTGGAAGCGAAAGAAGCAGTGGGAAGAGCAACCTAGGGGCTGCACGTGGGACAGTGGGCTCCGAAAAGGATCCCCAAATTGGCAGAGAGATAGGGCGTCCAGGCGTAACCTAGGAGAAATAAAGGATATCAATGCATGTAGCCGCGAAGTGGTCAGAGAAGGGGAGGAGGTCACAGAGACGGTGGCTGATGAATTCGAAGCAGTGGCGCTAGACAGACGTCTGCTTAACCTGTGGAAGAGAAAAAAGCAGTTGGAATAGCAGCTTAGGGGCCGCACGTGGGACAGTGGGCTCCGAAAAAGGATCCCTAACTCGGCAGAGAGATAGGACGCACAGGAGTAACCTAGGAGAAATATAGATATCAATGCATGGAGAAGCGAAGTGGTCAGAGAAGTGGAGGTCACAGAGACGGTGGCTGATGAAAGCGAAGCAGGGGCACACGACAGACGTCTGCTTAACCTGTGGAAGCGAAAGAAGCATTTGGAATAGCAGCTTAGGGGCCGCACGAGGGACAGTGGGCTTCGAAAAAGGATCCCCAACTCGGCAGAGAGATAGGGCGCACAGGAGTAACCTAGGAGAAATAAAGAATATCAATGCATGGAGCCGCGAAGTGGTCAGAGAAGTGGAGGAGGTCAAAGAGACGGTGGCGGATGAATGCGAAGCATGGGCGCTAGACAGACGTCTGCTTAACCTGTGGAAGAGAAAAAGCAGTTGGAAGGGCAGCTTAGGAGGCGCACGTGGGACTGTGCGCCGGAAAAGGATCCCCAACTCGGTAGAGAGATAGGCGCACAGGAGTAACCTAGGTGAAATAAAGGATGTCAATGCATGGAACCACACAGTGGTCAGAGAGGTGGAGGAGGTCACAGAGACGGCGGCTGACGAAAGCGAAGCAGGGGCACTAGACAGACGTCTGCTTAACCTGTGGAAGCGAAAGAAGCAGTGGGAAGAGCAGCTTATGGGCTGTACGTGGGACTGTGGGCTCCGTAAAAGGATCCCCAACTCGGCAGAGAGATAGGGCGCTCAGGAGTAACCTAGGAGAAATAAAGTATATCAATGCATGGAGCCCCGAAGTGGTCAGAGAAGTGGTGGAGGTCACAGAGACGGTGGCTGATGAATGCGAAGCAATGGCGCTAGGCAGACATCTGCTTAACCTGTGGAAGAGAAAAAAGCAGTTGGAATAGCAGCTTAGGGGCCTCACGTGGGACAGTGGGCTTCGAAAAAGGATCCCCAACTCGGCAGAGATAGGGCGCACAGGAGTAACCTAGGAGAAATAAGGATATCAATGCATGGAGCCGCGAAGTGGTCAGAGAAGTGGAGGAGGTCACAGAGACGGTGGCTGATGAAAGCGAAGCAGGGGCACTAGACAGACGTCTGCTTAACCTGTGGAAGCGAAAGAAGCAGTGGCAAGAGCAGCTTTGGGGCCGCACGTGGGGCAGTGGGCTCCGAAAAAGAATCCCCAACTCGGCAGAGAGATAGGGCGCACAGGTGGAACCTAGGAGAAATAAAGGATATCAATGCATGGAGCCGCAAAGTAGTCAGAGAGGTAGAGGAGGTCACAGAGACGGTGGCTGATGAAAGCGAAGCAGGGGCACTAGACAGACGTCTGCTTAACCTGTGGAAGCGAAAGAAGAAGTGGGAAGAGCAGCTTAGGGGCCGCACGTGGGACAGTGGGCTCCGAAAAAGGATCCCCAACTCGGCAGAGAGATAGAGCACACAGGAGTAACCTAGGAGAAATAAAGGATATCAGTGCATGGAGCCGCAAAGTGGTCAGAGAGTTGGAGGAGGTCACAGAGACGTTTGCTAATGAAAGCGAAGCAGAGGCACTAGACAGACGTGTGCTTAACCTGTGGAAGCAAAAGAAGCATTGGGCAGAGCAGCTTAGGGGCTGCACGTAGGATAGTGGGCTCCGAAAAAGGATCCCAAACTCGGCAGAAAGATAGGGTGCACAGGAGTTACCTAGGAGAAATCAACGAGATCAATGCATGAAGCCGCGAAGTGGTCAGTGAAGTGGAGGAGGTCACAGAGACGGTGGCTGATGAAAGCGAAGCAGGGGCACTGCACAGACGTCTGCTTAACCTGTGGAAGAGAAAGAAGCAGTGGGAAGAGCAACCTAGGGGCTGCACGTGGGACAGTGGGCTCCGAAAAGGATCCCCAAATCGGCAGAGAGATAGGGCGTCCAGGAATAACCTAGGAGAAATAAAGGATATCAATGCATGGAGCCGCGTAGTGGTCAGAGAAGGGGAGGAGGTCACAGAGACGGTGGCTGATGAATGCGAAGCAGTGGCGCTAGACAGACGTTTTCTTATCCTGTGGAAGAGAAAAAAGCAGTTGGAATAGCAGCTTAGGGGCCGCACGTGGGACAGTGGGCTCCGAAAAAGGATCCCCAACTCGGCAGAGAGATAGGGCGCACAGGAGTAACCTAGGAGAAATATAGATATCAATGCATGGAGAAGCGAAGTGGTCAGAGAAGTGGAGGTTACAGAGACGGTGGCTGATGAAAGCGAAGCAGGGGCACAAGACAGACGTCTGCTTAACCTGTGGAAGCGAAAGAAGCAGTTGGAATAGCAGCTTAGGGGCCGCACGTGGGACAATGGGCTTCGAAAAAGGATCCCCAACTCGGCAGAGAGATAGGGCGCACAGGAGTAACCTAGGAGAAATAAAGGATATCAATGCATGGAGCCGCGAAGTGGTCAGAGAAGTGGAGGAGGCCACAGAGACAGTGGCGGATGAATGCGAAGCAGGGGCGCTAGACAGACGTCTGCTTAACCTGTGGAAGAGAAAAATGCAGTTGGAAGAGCAGCTTAGGAGCCGCACGTGGGACTGTGCTTCGAAAAAGGATCCCCAACTCGGTAGAGAGATAGGGCGCTCAGGAGTAACCTAGGAGAAATAAAGGATATCAATGCATGGAGCCCCGAAGTGGTCAGAGAAGTGGAGGAGGTCACAGAGACGGTGGCTGATGAATGCGAAGCAATGGCGCTAGGCAGACGTCTGCTTAACCTGTGGAAGAGAAAAAAACAGTTGGAATAGCAGCTTAGGGGCTCCGCACGTCGGACAGTGGGCTTCGAAAAAGGATCCCCAACTCGGCAGAGAGATAGGGCACACAGGAGTAACCTAGGAGAAATAAAGGATATCAATGCATGGAGCCGCGAAGTGGTCAGAGAAGTGGAGGTCACAGAGACGGTGGCTGATGAAAGCCAAGCAGGGGCACTAGACAGACGTCTGCTTAACTTGTGGAAGCGAAAGATGCAGTGTCAAGAGCAGCTTAGGGGCCGCACGTGGGACAGTGGGCTCCGAAAAAGGATCCTCAACTCGACAGAGAGATAGGGCGCACAGGAGTAACATAGGAGAAATAAAGGATATCAATGCATGGAGCCGCAAAGTAGTCAGAGAGGTGGAGGAGGTCACAGAGACGGTGGCTGATGAAAGCGAAGCAGGGGCACTAGACAGACGTCTGCTTAACCTGTGGAAGCGAAAGAAGAAGTGGGAAGAGCAGCTTAGGGGCCGCACGTGGGACAGTGGGCTCCGAAAAAGGATCCCCAACTCGGCAGAGAGATAGGGCACACAGGAGTAACCTAGGAAAAATAAAGGACATCAGTGCATGGAGCCGCAAAGTGGTCAGAGAGTTGGAGGAGGTCACAGAGACGGCGGCTGATGAAAGCGAAGCAGGGGCACTAGACAGACGTCTTCTTAACCTGTGGAAGCGAAAGAAGCAGTGGGAAGAGCAGCTTATGGGCTTTACGTGGGACTGTGGGCTCCGGAAAAGGATCCCCAACTCGGCATCGAGATAGGGCACACAGGAGTTACCTAGGAGAAATAAAGGAGATCAATGCATGGAGCCGCGACGTGGTCAGAGAAGTGGAGGAGATCACAGAGACGGTGGCTGATGAAAGCGAAGCACGGGCACTAGACAGACGTCTGCTTAACCTGTGGAAGCGAAAGAAGCAGTCGGAAGAGCAGCTTGCGGGCCGCACGTGGGACAGTGGGCTCCGAAAAAGGATCCCCAACTCGGCAGAGAGATTGAGGGCACAAGAGTAACCTAGGAGAAATGAAGATATCAATGCATGGAGAAGCTAAGTGGTCAGAGAAGTGGAGGTCACAGAGACGGTGGCTGATGAAAGCGAAGCAGGGGCACAAGACAGACGTCTGCTTAACCTGTGGAAGCGAAAGAAGCAGTTCGAATAGCAGCTTAGGGGCCGCACATGGGACAGTGGGCTCCGAAAAAGGATCCCCAACTCGGCAGAGAGATAGGGCGCACAGGAGTAACCTAGGAGAAATAAAGGATATCAATGCATGGAGCCGCAAAGTAGTCAGAGAGGTGGAGGAGGTCACAGAGACGGTGGCTGATGAAAGCGAAGCAGGGGCACTAGACAGACGTCTGCTTAACCTGTAGTAGTTAAAGAAGCATTGGGAAGAGCAGCTTAGAGGCCGCACGTAGGACAGTGGGCTCCGAAAAAGGATATGTAACTCGGCAGACAGATATGGTGCACAGGAGTAACCAAGGATAAATAAAGCATATGAATGCATGGAGCCACGAAGTGGTCAGAGAGGTGGAGGAGGTCACAGAGACGGTGGCTGATTAAAGCGAAGCAGGGGCACTAGAAAGATGTCTGCTGAACCTGTGGAAGCGAAAGAAGCAGTGGGAAGAGCAGCTAATGGGCCGTACGTTGGACAGTGAGCTCCGGAAAAGGATCGCCAACTCGGCAGCGAAATAGGGCGCACAGGTGTAACCTAGGAGAAATAAAGGATATCAATGCATGGAGGCGCGAAGTGGTCACAGAAGTGGAGGAGCTCACAGAGACGGTGGCTGATGAAAGCGAAGCAGGGGCACTAGACAGCCGTCTGCTTAACCTGTGGAAGCGAGAGAAGCAGTGTGAAGAGCAGCTTAGGAGCCACACGTCGGAGAGTGGGCTCCGAAAAAGGATCCGAAACTCGGCAGACAGATTGAGGGCACAGGAGGAACCTAGGAGAATTAAAGGATATCAATGCATGGAGCCGCAAAGTGGTCAGAGAGGTGGAGGAGGTCACAAAGACGGTGGCTGATGAAAGCGAAGCAGGGTCACTAGACAGACGTCTGCTTCACCTGTGGAAGCGAAAGAAGCAGTGGCAAGAGCAGTTTAGGGGCCGCACGTGGGACAGTGGGCTCCGAAAAAGGATCCCCATCTCGGCAGCGAGATAGGGCGCACAGGAGTAACCTAGGAGAAATAAAGGATATCAATGCATGGAGCCGCGAAGCGGTCACAGAAGTGGAGGTCACAGAGACGGTGGCTGATGAATGCGAAGCAAGGGCGCTAGACAGACGTCTGCTTAAG
This sequence comes from Amblyomma americanum, assembly GCF_052857255.1. Classification (NCBI taxonomy): domain Eukaryota; kingdom Metazoa; phylum Arthropoda; class Arachnida; order Ixodida; family Ixodidae; genus Amblyomma; species Amblyomma americanum. The sequence continues at coordinate 81,203,008 of NC_135497.1, read as the reverse complement.
CTGTGGAAGCGAAAGAAGAAGGGTGAAGAGCGGCATATGGGCTGTACGTGGGACAGTGGGCTCCGGAAAATTATCCCCAACTCGGCAGAGACATAAGGCGCACAAAAGTAACCTTGGAGAAATAAAGGATATCAATGCATGGCGCCGCGAATTGGTCACAGAAGTGGAGGAGGTCACAGAGACGGTGGCTGATGAAAGCGAAGCAGGGGCACTAGACAGACGTCTGCTTAATCTGTGGAAGCGAAAGAAGCAGTGGGAAGAGCAGCTAAGGAGCCGCACGTGGGACACTGGGTTCCGAAAAAGGATCCGGAACTCGGCAGACAGATTGAGGGCACAGGAGTAACCTAGGAGAAATAAAGATATCAATGAATGGAGAAGCGAAGTGGTCAGAGAAGTGGAGGAGGTCACAGAGACGGTGGCTCATGAATGCGAAGCAGGGGCCCTAGAAAGACGTCTGCTTAACCTGTGGAAGCGAAAGAAGCAGTGGGAAGAGCAGCTTAGGGGCCGCACGTGGGACAGTGGGCTCCGAAAAATGATCCCCAAGTCGGCAGAGAGATAGGGCGCACAGGAGTAACATAGGAAAAATAAAGGATATCAGTGCATGGAGCCGCAAAGTGGTCAGAGAGTTGGAGGAGGTCACAAGGACGGTTGCTGATGAAAGCGAAGCAGGGGCACAAGACAGACGTCTGCTTAACCTGTGGAAGCGAAAGAAGCAGTTGGAAGAGCAGCTTAGGAGCCGCACGTGGGACTGTGCTACGAAAAAGGATCCCCAACTCGGCAGAGAGATTGGGCGCACAGGAGTAACCTAGGTGAAATAAAGGATGTCAATGCATGGAGCCGCAAAGTAGTCAGAGAGGTGGAGGAGGTCACAGAGACGGCGGCTGATGAAAGCGAAGCAGGGGCACTAGACAGACGTCTTCTTAACCTGTGGAAGCGAAAGAATCAGTGGGAGGAGCAGCTTATGGGCTGTATGTGGGACTGTGGGCTCCGGAAAAGGATCCCCAACTCGGCATCGAGATAGGGCGCACAGGAGAAACCTAGGAGAAATAAAGGATATCAATGCATGGAGCCGCAAAGTGGTCAGAGAAGTGGAGGAGGTCACAAAGACGTTTGCTAACGAAAGCGAAGCACGGGCACTAGACAGACGTCTGCTTAACCTGTGGAAGCGAAAGAAGCAGTGGGAAGAGCAGCTTAGGAGCAGCACGTGGGACTGTGGGCTCCGAAAAACGATCCCCAACTCGGCAGAGAGAAAGGGCGCACAGGAGTAACCTAGGAGAAATAAAGGATATCAATGCATGGAGACGCGAAGTGGTCAGAGAAGTGGAGGAGGTCACAGAAGGTGGCTGAAGAAAGCGAAGCAGGGGCACTACACAGACGTCTGTTTAACCTGTGGAAGCGAAAGAAGCAGTGCAAGAGCAACCTAGGGCTGCACCTGGGACAGTGGGCTCCGAAAAGGATCCCCAAATCGGCAGAGAGATAGGGCGCACAGGAGTAACCTAGGAGAAATAAAGGATATCAATGGCTGGAGCCGCGAAGTGGTCAGAGAAGTGGAGGAGGTCACAGAGACGGTGGCTGATGAATGCGAATCAGGGGCGCTAGACAGAGGTCTGCTTCACCTGTGGAAGAGAAAAAAGCAGTTGGAAGAGCAGCTTAGGAGCCGCACGTGGGACTGTGCTCCGAAAAAGGATCCCCAACTCCGCAGAGAGATAGGGCGCACAGGAGTAACCTAGGTGAAATAAAGGATGTCAATGCATGGAGCCGCAAAGTGGTCAGAGAGGTGGAGGAGGTCTCAGAGACGGCGGCTGATGAAAGCGAAGCAGGGGCACTAGACAGACGTCTTCTTAACCTGTGGAAGCGAAAGAAGCAGTGGGAAGAGCAGCTTATGGGCTGTACGTGGGACTGTGGGCTCCGGAAAAGGATCCCCAACTCTGCATCGAGATAGGGCGCACAGGAGAAACCTAGGAGAAATAAACGATATCAATGCATGGAGCCGCAATGTGGTCAGAGAAGTGGAGGAGGTCGCAGAGACGTTTGCTAATGAAAGCGAAGCAGAGGCACTAGACAGACGTGTGCTTAACCTGTGGAAACAAAAGAAGCATTGGGAAGAGCAGCTTAGGGGCCGCACGTCGGATAGTGGGCTCCGAAAAAGGATCCCAAACTCGGCAGAAAGATAGGGTGCTCAGGAGTTACCTAGGAGAAATAAACGAGATCAATGCATGGAGCCGCGACGTGGTCAGTGAAGTGGAAGAGATCACGGAGACGGTGGCTGATGAAAGCGAAGCACGGGCACTAGACAGACGTCTGCTTAACCTGTGGAAGTGAAAGAAGCAGTGGGAAGAGCAGCTTAGGAGCCGCACGTGCGACAGTGGGCTTCGAAAGCGATCCTTATCTCGGCAGAGAGATACGGCGCACAGGAGTAACTCAGGAGAAATAAAGGATATCAATGCAATGGAGCCGCAAAGTTCTCAGAGAAGTGGAGGAGGTCACAGAGACGGCGGCTGATGAAAGCGAAGCAGAGGCAATAGACAGACGTGTGCTTAACCTGTAGAAGCAAAAGTGGCAGCATTCTGGCAGCAGCAGCGGACACGCACACAGCATATCAAGATATTGTCTTCAATTTTTTCAGCATTTCATCGACGTACTGCCCCGTGTCATCGTCAGAGGATAACCGAGGTGGGCGTGTCTGGCACCCACAGTGAGCGCCACCTGGACTATCGCTTACCTGCAGCCGTGCGAAACACGTATCTTCACATTCTGGCAGCAGCAGCGGACACGCACACAGCATATCAAGATATTGTCTTCAATTTTTTCAGGTACTAGACGCTGGACGGCTCTTCTGTACGCTTTACCGGTGGTGCTCTACCGGTGGTTGCCTTGGCAGCTGCCTTGCCTCTTCCGTTCTCCTGGCACTCATCGCGACGCCGCTTTTACAATTTCCTGCAGCATTTCATCGACGTACTGCCCCGTGTCATCGTCAGAGGATAACCGAGGTGGGCGTGTCTGGCACCCACAGTGATCGCCACCTGGACTATCGCTTACCTGCAGCCGTGCGAAACACGTATCTTCACATTCTGGCAGCAGCAGCGGACACGCACACAGCATATCAAGATATTGTCTTCAATTTTTTCAGGTTGGTGCTTGTTCGTATGCTTTATTGTAAACGGCATCGTGACCTTGCCGTCGCTGCTGCTGCCAGGTGTGTTGTGGTGTAATTTTTGTCGCCTCTAGGACTAACTTTGTCGGGTGCTTTCGCCGAGCTCCTCAGCGCGAAAATGGACAGTGCAAAGGATGCCCTACAAGATTTCAGGGCTCTCGGGGATAAGCCTCCAGGGAGCATTAAGGAAGTAGCGAAGATTCTTACCGAACTTCTAACTAAACTTGATGTATTTGCATCCGACATGAAAAGCAGCGTCGAAAAAATGGGCGGCTCAAGCACTGAAATTCGCGCTGAGCTCTCTGGCATTAAAGAGTCAATTGACTTCATGAATGAGGGGTTTGAAAACTTCAAGGCAGATGTGGAGGGTTTTCGTCGGGAGCTTGCGGAAGTCAAAAAACAAAATGAACATTATCAGAAAACAAATGAGCTTCTGAGAAATGAGCTGCAAGAGACAAAAAAAGAGATGTTAGAGCTAAAACAGTTCACCAGGAACATAAATCTTGAAATCAAGGGACTTCCTCTTGCTCCGAATGAGGACCTTGTAAACTCTGTTCAGAAGGTGGCTTCTTGCCTGGGTGTCGCACTTGCCGAGTCTGACATTGATGTAGTGCATCGAGTGCGCTCTAAAGATAAGGATAAGCCAAACGTGGTGGTCAAGTTTGTCACAAGGTCTATCCGAGATAAAGTGCTTAATGCAGCTAAAAAGACCAAACTGAACACGAGACTGCTTGGTTTTGAAGAACAAGAACCCTTGTTTGTTAATGAGCACCTGTGCGTTGAAAACAAAGTACTACTATCTAAAGCAAAGAAAGCAGCTAAGGACCACAACTGGAAGTTTGTTTGGTTGTCACAAGGAAAAATTTTGATGCGTAGGGCAGACAACTCTACTGTTCTGCACATCACAAGTGAAGGTGACTTGGCCAACGTTGTGTGACTTTTCTTCTTTTCTGTCGTTCAGATCTTAGCATGACATTTTTCCTGTTTCTTTTGACATGGCTTTTACGTTTCAACAAGTTGACGATTTGATGCGTGATAAAAGCTTTTCAATTTTGCACTGTAACGTGCGCAGCATACGAAGTAACCTAAATAACTTGATTGTACACATGGCAAGGTATGAATCCTGTTTTGATGTAATAGCCGTGAGTGAAACGTGGCTTAAGCGTGATGAAGTAGTCTCTTTCCCGGGTTATAAATTTTTATCCCAGCCACGGGATACACGAGCAAGGGGAGGTGGGGTAGGGATGTTTGTCAGAGATAGTGTCTCCTACCAGCTAATGGGAGTGGCGTCTGTTAGTTTTGACTGCATTGAAACCCTGTTCATAAAACTTCAGGATGGTTTGATGGTTGGTGTGGTTTATCGGACACCAAACACATCGATAACGGAGTTCCTTGAGAAGTTTGAAATGATTTTAACAAATTGTTTTCATGGGCGTCGCTCTAATATTGTCATAATGGGCGATTTCAATTTAGATCTATCACATGGAGTACAGAACAGCTACACTTTCCTTCTCGAATCATTTGCCTTACGTAACCTTATTACAGAACCTACCCACGTAACAAGTACTTCAAGTACTCTAATAGATCACGCCCTCTGTAATATTGTCCCAGGTGTGCTTGCCGGTACCTGCGCTGAGGTGGTAGCCGACCATTCACCCATTTTTCTTGTAATAGAAAAAGACCTGCCTCTACAAGCGCAGTTGACGCAGTGTAAAATTCGTAGTAAGATAAACTATGTAGCACTGCGTGAAACATTAGAACAAGCCGACTTCACTACGGCATATGATGAAAACGTCAATACTGAGTGCAAGAACTTTTTAGACATCCTTAAAAATGCCATTGAACAGAGCTCTCTGCCGAACACTAATAAATACAGCCAGCCAACGTGTCCTTGGATGAATACTGAAATATTAGCCGTGTTAAAAGATAAGGACAAATGGTATCGCAAATGGAAGCAGTTGAGATCAAACGAATACTACCTAACCCAGTATAAGCGCTGCAGGAACTTGTCTGTATCTCTTATGAGAAAAAGAAAAAAAGAATATTATTCATCACTGGTGAAACAGGCGCATGGAAATACAAAAAAAATTTGGGATATAGTGAACAACGCAATCGGCCTGCGATCCAGTACGGCAACACTCCCTGAGACAGTTGACGAAGACACAGTAGAATCATTCAATACCTATTTTACCTCTATTGGGCCTACGGTTGCCGCGCAAGTTCATGCTGACGCACCTACCGCGAAGATGCCGGAACGTGTTAAAAACAGTTTTGCTTTGCCTGACATAGACATAGAAGAAGTAATCACTGCAGTCGGCAGCCTTTCAGCCGGCAAGGCGGCAGGACCTGATGCAATACCCGTTAGACTGATCAAAAACAACATTGATATAATAGCGATCCATCTACTACACATATTTAACCATTCATTGGCAAACGGAATATATCCTGACGAGCTGAAGGTTGCAAGGGTTGTACCTATTTATAAAGGCGGTGAGCGATCTGATCCGCGAAACTACAGACCAATATCGGTATTAAATGCAATTAATACAGTTTTTGAAAAGGTTCTTTGTAAACGTATACAAAATTTTCTAAATAAATATAACATTATATGTCATAATCAGCATGGCTTCAGGCCCCAAAGGTCAACGTCATCCGCAGTTCTTGTTCTTTCACAACTTATAAATTCTGCACTGCATAATAACAAGCTGGCCATAGTAGTATATTTAGACATATCAAAAGCTTTCGATACGGTTGATCACACAATACTACAACAGAAATTGGAAACCTACGGTTTAAGAGGGAAAATTCGTGATCTAATTAAAAGCTATTTTACAGGACGGAAACAATATGTTGTCATGAACAATTTAGCCTCACTACCGCAAAGCATTAATCTAGGTGTGCCTCAGGGCTCCGTGCTTGGGCCGCTATTCTTTTCCCTGTATATTAATGACCTTCCATCAACGCTGAAATATTCAAAAGCTGTAATATATGCTGATGACACTGCACTGCTTTTTACAGGGGAAAATTTAGTGGCACTTAAATGTATAATTAATGAAGAGCTTGGTGAAGTTTCGCAGTGGTTTAAAAGTAATCGGTTGACCCTTAATACTGAGAAAATAAAGTACACCGTGTTTCACTCGCGCAGGAAGAACATGAACTACGAACGTATATCTGTAACTATCGACAACACGACTCTGCTGAGGGTGCCTCAATACAAGTATCTTGGTGTCCTGTTCGCGTCTGATATGCACTGGAAAGAACAAATTAATAATGTTTGCTCCAAATTAGCCTATGGTTGTCATGTTTTACTAAAGGCCAGGGACTGCTTTGATCTTCCAATTCTGCGCGTTCTGTATTTCGCCTTTGTGCACAGTCAATTATCTTATTGCCTGGAAACGTGGGGTGGTACATATAAAACATACCTAGATCCTGTTTCTCGCCTTCAAAAACGAGCTATTCGTATGATAACTTATTCAAATAATACACACCCCAGCAGGCCACTCTTTCAGCAGCTTCGTATCTTACCCCTATCAATGGCATATAAACTGAAGATAGCTGAAATAGTAAACAATGTAATAAAATCTAACAACCCCCTGCCCCTTAGTTTATTTAGATTACCAATGAAACAAACAAGAGCTGCAACTAACAATCTATTTAATTTACCACCTTGTTACAATATGTACGGCCGGAGACTCCTAGAATACAGTGGAGCCCATGTGTGGAATGAAATCCCGAATGAAGTTAAAGAAAAAAATAACTTTTCAACATCTTTAAAACACTATTTATATTCCATGGAAATGTAGGAATCAATTGTGTGTGTTAATCTTGAAGTTTTTTATTTTACACGGTCTGCGGTAGTATTGTGCTTATGTTGTATTTGGACCCCTCACTAGCCGTAAAGGCTATGGGTCCAACCAACAGTTTGTGTACTGTTTCTGAGAATAAAGAAAGAATAAAGAAAGAAAAAAAAAAAAGCATTGGGCAGAGCAGCTTAGGGGCCGCACGTGGGACAGTATGCTCGGAAAAAGGATCCTCAACTCGGCAGAGAGATAGGGCGCACAGGAGTAACCTAGGAGAAATAAAGGGTATCAATGCATGGAGCCGCAAAGTGGTCAGAGGTGGAGGAGGTCACAGAGCCGGTGGCTGATGAAAGCGAAGCAGGGGCACTCGACACACGTTTGCTTAACCTGTGGAAGCGAAAGAAGCAGTGGCAAGAGCAGCTTAGGGGCCCCACGTGGGACTGTGGGCTCCGAAAAAGGATCCCCAACTCGGCAGAGAGATAGGGCGCACAGGAGTAACCTAGGAGAAATAAAGGATATCAATGCATGGAGACGCGAAGTAGTCAGAGAGGTTGAGGAGGTCACAGAGACGGTGGCTGATGAAAGCAAAGCAGGGGCACTAGACAGACGTCTGCTTAACCTGTAGTAGCGAAAGAAGCATTGGGAAGAGCAGCTTAGAGGCCGCACGTAGGACAGTGGGCTCCGAAAAAGGATATGTAACTCGGCAGACAGATATGGTGCACAGGAGTAACCAAGGATAAATAAAGCATATGAATGCATGGAGCCACGAAGTGGTCAGAGAGGTGGAGGAGGTCACAGAGACGGTGGCTGATTAAAGCGAAGCAGGGGCACTAGAAAGATGTCTGCTGAACCTGTGGAAGCGAAAGAAGCAGTGGGAAGAGCAGCTAATGGGCCGTACGTTGGACAGTGAGCTCCGGAAAAGGATCGCCAACTCGGCAGCGAAATAGGGCGCACAGGTGTAACCTAGGAGAAATAAAGGATATCAATGCATGGAGGCGCGAAGTGGTCACAGAAGTGGAGGAGCTCACAGAGACGGTGGCTGATGAAAGCGAAGCAGGGGCACTAGACAGCCGTCTGCTTAACCTGTGGAAGCGAGAGAAGCAGTGGGAAGAGCAGCTTAGGAGCCACACGTCGGAGAGTGGGCTCCGAAAAAGGATCCGAAACTCGGCAGACAGATTGAGGGCACAGGAGGAACCTAGGAGAATTAAAGGATATCAATGCATGGAGCCGCAAAGTGGTCAGAGAGGTGGAGGAGGTCACAAAGACGGTGGCTGATGAAAGCGAAGCAGGGTCACTAGACAGACGTCTGCTTCACCTGTGGAAGCGAAAGAAGCAGTGGCAAGAGCAGTTTAGGGGCCGCACGTGGGACAGTGGGCTCCGAAAAAGGATCCCCATCTCGGCAGATAGATAGGGCGCACAAGAGTAACCTAGGAGAAATGAAGATATCAATGCATGGAGAAGCGAAGTGGTCAGAGAAGTGGAGGTCACAGAGACGGTGGCTGATGAAAGCGAAGCAGGGGCACAAGACAGACGTCTGCTTAACCTGTGGAAGCAAAAGAAGCAGTTCGAATAGCAGCTTAGGGGCCGCACGTGGGACAGTGGGCTCCGAAAAAGGATCCCCAACTCGGCAGAGAGATAGGGCGCACAGGAGTAACCTAGGAGAAATAAAGGATATAAATGCATAGAGCCGCAGAGTAGTCAGAGAGGTGGAGGAGGTCACAGAGACGGTGGCTGATGAAAGCGAAGCAGGGGCACTAGACAGACGTCTGCTTAAGCTGTAGTAGCGAAAGAAGCATTGGGAAGAGCAGCTTAGAGGCCGCACGTAGGACCGCGGGCTCCGAAAAAGGATATGTAACTCGGCAGACAGATATGGTGCACAGGAGTAACCAAGGATAAATAAAGCATATGAATGCATGGAGCCACGAAATGGTCAGAGAGGTGGAGGAGGTCACAGAGACGGCGGCTGATTAAAGCGAAGCAGGGGCACTAGAAAGATGTCTGCTGAACCTGTGGAAGCGAAAGAAGCAGTGGGAAGAGCAGCTTATGGGCCGTACGTTGGACAGTGGGCTCCGGAAAAGGATCGCCAACTCGGCAGCGAGATATGGCGCACAGGTGTAACCTAGGAGAAATAAAGGATATCAATGCATGGAGACGCGAAGTGGTCACAGAAGTGGAGGAGCTCACAGAGACGGTGGCTGATGAAAGCGAAGCAGGGGCACTAGACAGCCGTCTGCTTAACCTGTGGAAGCGAGAGAAGCAGTGGGAAGAGCAGCTTAGGAGCCACACGTCGGAGAGTGGGCTCCGAAAAAGGATCCGGAACTCGGCAGACAGATTGAGGGCACAGGAGGAACCTAGGAGAAATAAAGATATCAATGCATGGAGAAGCGAAGTGGTCAGAGAAGTGGAGGAGGTCACAGCGACGGTTCTGATGAAAGCGAAGCAGGGGCACAAGGCAGACGTCTGCTTAACCTGTGTAAGCGAAAGAAGCAGTGGGAAGAGCAGCTTAGGGGCTGCACGTGGGACAGTGGGCTCCGGAAAAGGATCCAGAACGGCAGATAGATAGGGCGCACAGGAGTAACCTAGGAGAAATAAAGGATATCAATGCATGGAGCCGCGAAGCGGTCACAGAAGTGGAGGTCACAGAGCCGGTGGCTGATGAATGCGAAGCAAGGGCGCTAGACAGACGTCTGCTTAAGCTGTGGAAGCGAAAGAAGAAGGGTGAAGAGCGGCATATGGGCTGTACGTGGGACAGTGGGCTCCGGAAAAGTATCCCCAACTCGGCAGAGACATAAGGCGCACAGGAGTAACCTTGGAGAAATAAAGGATATCAATGCATGGCGCCGCGAATTGGTCACAGAAGTGGAGGAGGTCACAGAGACGGTGGCTGATGAAAGCGAAGCAGGGGCACTAGACAGACGTCTGCTTAAACTGTGGAAGCGAAAGAAGCAGTGGGAAGAGCAGCTAAGGAGCCGCACGTGGGACACTGGGTTCCGAAAAAGGATCCGGAACTCGGCAGACAGATTGAGGGCACAGGAGTAACCTAGGAGAAATAAAGATATCATGAATAGAGAAGCGAAGTGGTCAGAGAAGTGGAGGAGGTCACAGAGACGGTGGCTCATGAATGCGAAGCAGGGGCCCTAGAAAGACGTCTGCTTAACCTGTGGAAGCGAAAGAAGCAGTGGGAAGAGCAGCTTAGGGGCCGCACGTGGGACAGTGGGCTCCGAAAAATGATCCCCAAGTCGGCAGAGAGATAGGGCGCACAGGAGTAACATAGGAGAAATAAAGGATATCAGTGCATGGAGCCGCAAAGTGGTCAGAGAGTTGGAGGAGGTCACAAAGACGGTGGCTGATGAAAGCGAAGCAGGGTCACTAGACAGACGTCTGCTTCACCTGTGGAAGCGAAAGAAGCAGTGGCAAGAGCAGTTTAGGGGCCGCACGTGGGACAGTGGGCTCCGAAAAAGGATCCCCATCTCGGCAGATAGATAGGGCGCTCAAGAGTAACCTAGGAGAAATGAAGATATCAATGCATGGAGAAGCGAAGTGGTCAGAGAAGTGGAGGTCACAGAGACGGTGACTGATGAAAGCGAAGCAGGGGCACAAGACAGACGTCTGCTTAACCTGTGGAAGCAAAAGAAGCAGTTCGAATAGCAGCTTAGGGGCCGCACGTGGGACAGTGGGCTCCGAAAAAGGATCCCCAACTCGGCAGAGAGATAGGGCGCACAGGAGTAACCTAGGAGAAATAAAGGATATAAATGCATAGAGCCGCAGAGTAGTCAGAGAGGTGGAGGAGGTCACAGAGACGGTGGCTGATGAAAGCGAAGCAGGGGCACTAGACAGACCTCTGCTTAAGCTGTAGTAGCGAAAGAAGCATTGGGAAGAGCAGCTTAGAGGCCGCACGTAGGACCGTGGGCTCCGAAAAAGGATATGTAACTCGGCAGACAGATATGGTGCACAGGAGTAACCAAGGATAAATAAAGCATATGAATGCATGGAGCCACGAAATGGTCAGAGAGGTGGAGGAGGTCAGAGAGACGGCGGCTGATTAAAGCGAAGCAGGGGCACTAGAAAGATGTCTGCTGAACCTGTGGAAGCGAAAGAAGCAGTGGGAAGAGCAGCTTATGGGCCGTACGTTGGACAGTGGGCTCCGGAAAAGGATCGCCAACTCGGCAGCGAGATATGGCGCACAGGTGTAGCCTAGGAGAAATAAAGGATATCAATGCATGGAGACGCGAAGTGGTCACAGAAGTGGAGGAGCTCACAGAGACGGTGGCTGATGAAAGCGAAGCAGGGGCACTAGACAGCCGTCTGCTTAACCTGTGGAAGCGAGAGAAGCAGTGGGAAGAGCAGCTTAGGAGCCACACGTCGGAGAGTGGGCTCCGAAAAAGGATCCGGAACTCGGCAGACAGATTGAGGGCACAGGAGGAACCTAGGAGAAATAAAGATATCAATGCATGGAGAAGCGAAGTGGTCAGAGAAGTGGAGGAGGTCACAGCGACGGTTCTGATGAAAGCGAAGCAGGGGCACAAGGCAGACGTCTGCTTAACCTGTGTAAGCGAAAGAAGCTGTGAGAAGAGCAGCTTAGGGGCTGCACGTGGGACAGTTGGCTCCGGAAAAGGATCCAGAACGGCAGATAGATAGGGCGCACAAGTGTAACCTAGGAGAAATAAAGGATATCAATGCATGGAGCCGCGAAGCGGTCACAGAAGTGGAGGTCACAGAGACGGTGGCTGATGAATGCGAAGCAAGGGCGCTAGACAGACGTCTGCTTAAGCTGTGGAAGCGAAAGAAGAAGGGTGAAGAGCGGCATATGGGCTGTACGTGGGACAGTGGGCTCCGGAAAAGTATCCCCAACTCGGCAGAGACATAAGGCGCACAGGAGTAACCTAGGAGAAATAAAGGATATCAATGCATGGCGCCGCGAATTGGTCACAGAAGTGGAGGAGGTCACAGAGACGGTGGCTGATGAAAGCGAAGCAGGGGCACTAGACAGACGTCTGCTTAAACTGTGGAAGCGAAAGAAGCAGTGGGAAGAGCAGCTAAGGAGCCGCACGTGGGACACTGGGTTCCGAAAAAGGATCCGGAACTCGGCAGACAGATTGAGGGCACAGGAGTAACCTAGGAGAAATAAAGATATCATGAATAGAGAAGCGAAGTGGTCAGAGAAGTGGAGGAGGTCACAGAGACGGTGGCTCATGAATGCGAAGCAGGGGCCATAGAAAGATGTCTGCTTAACCTGTGGAAGCGAAAGAAGCAGTGGGAAGAGCAGCTTAGGGGCCGCACGTGGGACAGTGGGCTCCGAAAAATGATCCCCAAGTCGGCAGAGAGATAGGGCGCACAGGAGTAACATAGGAGAAATAAAGGACATCAGTGCATGGAGCCGCAAAGTGGTCAGAGAGTTGGAGGAGGTCACAAGGACGGTTGCTGATGAAAGCGAAGCAGGGGCACAAGACAGACGTCTGCTTAACCTGTGGAAGCGAAAGAAGCAGTTGGAAGAGCAGCTTAGGAGCCGCACGTGGGACTGTGCTACGAAAAAGGATCCCCAACTCGGCAGAGAGATAGGGCGCACAGGAGTAACCTAGGTGAAATAAAGGATGTCAATGCATGGAGCCGCAAAGTAGTCAGAGAGGTGGAGGAGGTCACAGAGACGGCGGCTGATGAAAGCGAAGCAGGGGCACTAGACAGACGTCTTCTTAACCTGTGGAAGCGAAAGAAGCAGTGGGAGGAGCAGCTTATGGGCTGTATGTGGGACTGTGGGCTCCGGAAAAGGATCCCCAACTCGGCATCGAGATAGGGCGCACAGGAGAAACCTAGGAGAATTAAAGGATATCAATGCATGGAGCCGCAAAGTGGTCAGAGAAGTGGAGGAGGTCACAAAGACGTTTGCTAACGAAAGCGAAGCACGGGCACTAGACAGACGTCTGCTTAACCTGTGGAAGCGAAAGAAGCAGTGGGAAGAGCAGCTTAGGAGCAGCACGTGGGACTGTGGGCTCCGAAAAACGATCCCCAACTCGGCAGAGAGATAGGGCGCACAGGAGTAACCTAGGAGAAATAAAGGATATCAATGCATGGAGACGCGAAGTGGTCAGAGAAGTGGAGGAGGTCACAGAAGGTGGCTGAAGAAAGCGAAGCAGGGGCACTACACAGACGTCTGTTTAACCTGTGGAAGCGAAAGAAGCAGTGGAAGAGCAACCTAGGGCTGCACCTGGGACAGTGGGCTCAGAAAAGGATCCCCAAATCGGCAGAGAGATAGGGCGCACAGGAGTAACCTAGGAGAAATAAAGGATATCAATGGCTGGAGCCGCGAAGTGGTCAGAGAAGTGGAGGAGGTCACAGAGACGGTGGCTGATGAATGCGAATCAGGGGCGCTAGACAGACGTCTGCTTAACCTGTGGAAGAGAAAAAAGCAGTTGGAAGAGCAGCTTAGGAGCCGCACGTGGGACTGTGCTCCGAAAAAGGATCCCCAACTCCGCAGAGAGATAGGGCGCACAGGAGTAACCTAGGTGAAATAAAGGATGTCAATGCATGGAGCCGCAAAGTGGTCAGAGAGGTGGAGGAGGTCTCAGAGACGGCGGCTGATGAAAGCGAAGCAGGGGCACTAGACAGACGTCTTCTTAACCTGTGGAAGCGAAAGAAGCAGTGGGAAGAGCAGCTTATGCGCTGTACGTGGGACTGTGGGCTCCGGAAAAGGATCCCCAACTATGCATCGAGATAGGGCGCACATGAGAAACCTAGGAGAAATAAACGATATCAATGCATGGAGCCGCAAAGTGGTCAGAGAAGTGGAGGAGGTCACAGAGACGTTTGCTAATGAAAGCGAAGCAGAGGCACTAGACAGACGTGTGCTTAACCTGTGGAAACAAAAGAAGCATTGGGAAGAGCAGCTTAGGGGCCGCACGTCGGATAGTGGGCTCCGAAAAAGGATCCCAAACTCGGCAGAAAGATAGGGTGCTCAGGAGTTACCTAGGAGAAATAAACGAGATCAATGCATGGAGCCGCGACGTGGTCAGTGAAGTGGAAGAGATCACGGAGACGGTGGCTGATGAAAGCGAAGCACGGGCACTAGACAGACGTCTGCTTAACCTGTGGAAGTGAAAGAAGCAGTGGGAAGAGCAGCTTAGGAGCCGCACGTGCGACAGTGGGCTTCGAAAGCGATCCTTATCTCGGCAGAGAGATACGGCGCACAGGAGTAACTCAGGAGAAATAAAGGATATCAATGCAATGGAGCCGCAAAGTTCTCAGAGAAGTGGAGGAGGTCACAGAGACGGCGGCTGATGAAAGCGAAGCAGAGGCAATAGACAGACGTGTGCTTAACCTGTGGAAGCGAAAGAAGCATTGGGCAGAGCAGCTTAGGGGCCGCACGTGGGACAGTATGCTCGGAAAAAGGATCCTCAACTCGGCAGAGAGATAGGGCGCACAGGAGTAACCTAGGAGAAATAAAGGGTATCAATGCATGGAGCCGCAAAGTGGTCAGAGGTGGAGGAGGTCACAGAGCCGGTGGCTGATGAATGCGAAGCAGGGGCACTAGACACACGTTTGCTTAACCTGTGGAAGCGAAAGAAGCAGTGGCAAGAGCAGCTTAGGGGCCCCACGTGGGACTGTGGGCTCCGAAAAAGGATCCCCAACTCGGCAGAGAGATAGGGCGCACAGGAGTAACCTAGGAGAAATAAAGGATATCAATGCATGGAGACGCGAAGTGGTCAGAGAAGTGGAGGAGGTCACAGACGGTGGCTGATGAAAGCGAAGCAGGGGCACTACACAGACGTCTACTTAACCTGTGGAAGAGAAAAAAGCAGTTGGAAGAGCAGATTAGGAGCCGCACGTGGGACTGTGCTCCGAAAAAGGATCCCCAACTCCGCAGAGAAATAGGGCGCACAGGAGTAACCTAGGTGAAATAAAGGATGTCAATGCATGGAGCCGCGAAGTGGTCAGAGAAGGGGAGGAGGTCACAGAGACGGTGGCTGATGAATGCGAAGCAGTGGCGCTAGACAGACGTCTGCTTAACCTGTGGAAGAGAAAAAAGCAGTTGGAATAGCAGCTTAGGGGCCGCACGTGGGACAGTGGGCTCCGAAAAATGATCCCCAACTCGGCAGAGAGATAGGGCGCACAGGAGTAACCTAGGAGAAATATAGATATCAATGCATGGAGAAGCGAAGAGGTCAGAGAAGTGGAGGTCACAGAGACGGTGGCTGATGAAAGCGAAGCAGGGTCACAAGACAGACGTCTGCTTAACCTGTGGAAGCGAAAGAAGCAGTTGGAATAGCAGCTTAGGGGCCGCACGTGGGACAGTGGGCTTCGAAAAAGGATCCCCAACTCGGCAGAGAGATAGGGCGCACAGGAGTAGCCTAGGAGAAATAAAGGATATCAGTGCATGGAGCCGCGAAGTGGTCAGAGAAGTGGAGGAGGTCACAGAGACGGTGGCGGATCAATGCGAAGCAGGGGCGCCAGACAGACGTCTGCTTAACCTGTGGAAGAGAAAAAAGGAGTTGGAAGAGCAGCTTAGGAGAAGCACGTGGGACTGTGCTCCGAAAAGGATCCCCAACTCGGTAGAGAGACAGGGCGCACAGGAGTAACCTAGGTAAAATAAAGGATGTCAATGCAAGGAACCACAAAGTGGTCAGAGAGGTGGAGGAGGTCACAGAGACGGCGGCTGATGAAAGCGAAGCAGGGGCACTAGACAGACGTCTGCTTAACCTGTGGAAGCGAAAGAAGCAGTGGGAAGAGCAGCTTATGGGCTGTACGTGGGACTGTGAGCTCCGTAAAAGGATCCCCAACTCGGCAGAGAGATAGGGCGCTCAGGAGTAACCTAGGAGAAATAAAGGAAATCAATGCATGGAGCCCCGAAGTGGTCAGAGAAGTCGAGGAGGTCACAGAGACGTTTGCTAATGAAAGCGAAGCAGAGGCACTAGACAGGCGTGTGCTTAACCTGTGGAAGCGAAAGAAGCATTGGACAGAGCAGCTTAGGGGCCGCACGTAGGATAGTGGGCTCCGAAAAAGGATCTCAAACTCGGCAGGAAGATAGGGTGCACAGGAGTTACCTAGGAGAAATAAAGGAGATCAATGCATGGAGCCGCGACGTGGTCAGAGAAGTGGAGGAGATCACAGAGACGGTGGCTAATGAAAGAGAAGCACAGGCACTAGACAGACGTCTGCTTAACCTGTGGAAGCGAAAGAAGCAGTGGGAAGAGCAGCTTAGGGGCCGCACATGCGACAGTGGGCTTCGAAAGCGATCCTTATCTCGGCAGGGAGATACGGAGAAATAAAAGATATCAATGCAAGGAGCCGCAAAGTGCTCAGAGAAGTGGAGGAGGTCACAGAGACGTTTGCTAATGAAAGCGAAGCAGAGGCAATAGACAGACGTGTGCTTAACCTGTGGAAGCGAAAGAAGCATTGGGCAGAGCAGCTTAGGGGCCGCACGTGGGACAGTGTGCTCGGAAAAAGGATCCTCAACTCGACAGAGAGATAGGGCGCACAGGAGTAACCTAGGAGAAATAAAGGATATCAATGCATGGAGCCGCAAAGTGGTCACAGAAGTGGAGGAGGTAACAGAGAGGGTGGCTGATGAAAGCGAAGCAGCCGGGGCATTAGACAGACGTCTGCTTAACCTGTGGAAGCGAAAGAAGCAGTGGGAAGAGCAGCTTAGGGGCCGCACGTGGGACAGTGGGCTTCGAAAAAGGATCCCCAACTCGGCAGAGAGATGGGGCCCAGGAGTAACCTAGAGAGAAATAAAGATATCAGTGCATGGAGAAGTGAAGTGGTCAGAGAAGTGGAGGAGGCCACAGAGACGTTTGCTAATGAAAGCGAAGCAGAGGCACTAGACAGACGTGTGCTTAACCTGTGGAAACGAAAGAAGCATTGGGCGGAGCAGCTTAGGGGCCGCACGTAGGATAGTGTGCTCCGGAAAAGGATCCCCAACTCGGCAGCGAGATAGGGCGCACAGGTGTAACCTAGGAGAAATAAAGGATATCAATGCATGGAGACGCGAAGTGGTCACAGAAGTGGAGGAGGTCACAGAGACGGTGGCTGATGAATGCGAAGCAGGGGCCCTAGACAGACGTCTGCTTAACCTGTGGAAGCGAAAGAAGCAGTGGGAAGAGCAGCTTAGAGGCCGCACGTAGGACAGTGGGCTCCGAAAAAGGATATGAAACTCGGCAGACAGATATGGTGCACAGGAGTAACCAAGGATAAATAAAGCATATGAATGCATGGAGCCACGAAGTGGTCAGAGAGGTGGAGGAGGTCACAGCGACGGTGGCTGATGAAAGCGAAGCAGGGGTACAAGACAGACGTCTGCTTAACCTGTGGAAGCGAAAGAAGCAGTGGGAAGAGCAGCTTAGGGGCTGCACGTGGGACAGTGGGCTCCGGAAAAGGATCAAGAACTCGGCAGATAGATAGGGCGCACAGGAGTAACCTAGGAGAAATAAAGGATATCAATGCATGGAGTCGCGAAGCGGTCACAGAAGTGGAGGAGGTCACAGAGACGGCGGCTAATGAAAGTGAAGCAGGGGCACTAGACAGACGTCTGCTTAAACTTTGGAAGCGAAAGAAGCAGTGGGAAGAGCAGCTTAGGAGCCGCACGTGGGACAGTGGGTTCCGAAAAAGGATCCGGAACTCGACACACAGATTGAGGGCACAGGAGTAACCTAGGAGAAATAAAGATATCAATGAATGGAGAAGCGAAGTGGTCAGAGAGGTGGAAGAGGTCACAGAGACGGCGGCTGATGAAAGCGAAGCAGGGGCACTAGACAGACGTCTGCTTAACCTCTAGTAGCGAAAGAAGCATTGGGAAGAGCAGCTTAGAGGCCGCACGTAGGACAGTGGGCTCCGAAAAAGGATATGAAACTCGGCAGACAGATATGGTGCACAGGAGTAACCAAGGATAAATAAAGCATATCAATGCATGGAGTCGCGAAGCGGTCACAGAAGTGGAGGAGGTCACAGAGACGGCGGCTAATGAAAGTGAAGCAGGGGCACTAGACAGACGTCTGCTTAAACTTTGGAAGCGAAAGAGGCAGTGGGAAGAGCAGCTTAGGAGCCGCACGTGGGACAGTGGGTTCCGAAAAAGGATCCGGAACTCGACACACAGATTGAGGGCACAGGAGTAACCTAGGAGACATAAAGATATCAATGAATGGAGAAGCGAAGTGGTCAGAGAGGTGGAAGAGGTCACAGAGACGGCGGCTGATGAAAGCGAAGCAGGGGCACTAGACAGACGTCTTCTTAACCTGTGGAAGCGAAAGAAGCAGTGGGAAGAGCAGATTATGGGCTGTACGTGGGACTGTGGGCTCCGGAAAAGGATCCCCAACTCGGCATCGAGATAGGGCGCACAGGAGAAACCTAGGAGAAATAAGGGATATAAATGCATGGAGCCGGAAAGTGGTCAGAGAAGTGGAGGAGGTCACAGAGACGTTTGCTAACGAAAGCGAAGCAGAAGCACTAGACAGCCGTGTGCTTAACCTGTGGAAGCGAAATAAGCATTGGGCAGAGCAGCTTAGGGGCCGCACGTAGGATAGTGGGCTCCGAAAAAGGATCCCAAACTCGGCAGAAAGATAGGGTGCACAGGAGTTACCTAGGCGAAATAAACGAGATCAATGCATGGAGCCGCGACGTGGTCAGAGAAGTGGAGGAGATCACAGAGACGGTGGCTGATGAAAGCGAAGCACGGGCACTAGACAGACGTCTGCTTAACCTGTGGAAGCGAAAGAAGCAGTGGGAAGAGCAGCTTAGGAGCAGCACGTGGGACTGTGGGCTCCGAAAAAGGATCCCCAAATCGGCAGAGAGATAGGGCGCAAAGGAGTAACCTAGGAGAAAAAGGATATCAATGCATGGAGACGCGAAGTGGTCAGAGAAGTGGAGGAGGTCACAGACGGTGGCTGATGAAAGCGAATCAGGGGCACTACACAGACGTCTGCTTAACCTGCGGAAGCGAAAGAAGCAGTGGGAAGAGCAACCTAATGGCTGCATATGGGACAGTGGGCTCCGAAAAGGATCCCCAAATGGGCAGAGAGATAGGGCGCACAGGTGTAACCTAGGAGAAATAAAGGATATCAATGCATGGAGCCGCGAAGTGGTCAGAGAAGTGGAGGAGGTCACTTAGACGGTGGCTGATGAAAGCTAAAGCAGGGGCACTACACAGACGTCTGCTGAACCTGTGGAAGCGAAAGGATCAGTGGGAAGAGCAACCTAGGGGCTGCACGTGGGACAGTGGGCTCCGAAAAGGATCCCCAAATCGGCAGAGAGATAGGGCGTCCAAGAGTAACCTAGGAGAAATAAAGGATATCAATGCATGGAGCCGCGAAGTGGTCACAGTAGTGGAGGAGGTAACAGAGAGGGTGGCTGATGAAAGCGAAGCAGCCGGGGCATTAGACAGACGTCTGCTTAACCTGTGGATACGAAAGAAGCAGTGGGAAGAGCAGCTTAGGGGCGGCACGTGGGACAGGGGTCTCCGAAAAAGGATCCCCAACTCGGCAGAGAGATGGGGGCACAGGAGTAACCTAGAGAGAAATAAAGATATCAGTGCATGGAGAAGCGAAGTGGTCAGAGAAGTGGAGGAGGCCACAGAGACGTTTGCTAATGAAAGCGAAGCAGAGGCACTAGACAGACGTGTGCTTAACCTGTGGAAACGAAAGAAGCATTGGGCAGAGCAGCTTAGGGGCCGCACGTAGGATAGTGGGCTCCGATAAAGGATCCCAAACTCGGCAGAAAGATAGGGTGCACAGGAGTTACCTAGGAGAAATAAACGAGATCAATGCATGGAGCCGCGACGTGGTCAGTGAAGTGGAGGAGATCACAGAGACGGTGGCTGATGAAAGCGAAGCACGGGCACTAGACAGACGTCTGCTTAACCTGTGGAAGCGAAAGAAGCAGTGGGAAGAGCAGCTTAGGAGCCGCACGTGCGACAGTGGGCTTCGAAAGCGATCCTTACCTCGGCAGAGAGATACGGCG
Organism: Amblyomma americanum; assembly: GCF_052857255.1. Taxonomy (NCBI): domain Eukaryota; kingdom Metazoa; phylum Arthropoda; class Arachnida; order Ixodida; family Ixodidae; genus Amblyomma; species Amblyomma americanum. Next base: position 81,183,112 of record NC_135497.1, on the reverse strand, counting down.
CACAGGAGTAACTCAGGAGAAATAAAGGATATCAATGCAATGGAGCCGCAAAGTTCTCAGAGAAGTGGAGGATGTCACAGAGACGTTTGCTAATGAAAGCGAAGCAGAGGCAATAGACAGACGTGTGCTTAACCTGTGGAAGCGAAAGAAGCATTGGGCAGAGCAGCTCAGGGGCCGCACGTGGGACAGTGTGCTCGGAAAAAGGATCCTCAACTCGGCAGAGAGATAGGGCGCACAGGAGTAACCTAGGAGAAATAAAGGGTATCAATGCATGGAGCCGCAAAGTGGTCAGAGGTGGAGGAGGTCAATGAGACGGTGGCTGATGAAAGCGAAGGAGGGGCACTAGACACACGTTTGCTTAACCTGTGGAAGCGAAAGAAGCAGTGGCAAGAGCACCTTAGGGGCCCCACGTGGGTCTGTGGGCTCCGAAAAAGGATCCCCAACTCGGCATCGAGATAGGGCGCACAGGAGAAACCTAGGAGAAATAAAGGATATAAATGCATGGAGCCGGAAAGTGGTCAGAGAAGTGGAGGAGGTCACAGAGACGTTTGCTAACGAAAGCGAAGCAGAAGCACTAGACAGCCGTGTGCTTAACCTGTGGAAGCGAAATAAGCATTGGGCAGAGCAGCTTAGGGGCCGCACGTAGGATAGTGGGCTCCGAAAAAGGATCCCAAACTCGGCAGAAAGATAGGGTGCACAGGAGTTACCTAGGCGAAATAAACGAGATCAATGCATGGAGCCGCGACGTGGTCAGAGAAGTGGAGGAGATCACAGAGACGGTGGCTGATGAAAGCGAAGCACGGGCACTAGACAGACGTCTGCTTAACCTGTGGAAGCGAAAGAAGCAGTGGGAAGAGCAGCTTAGGAGCAGCACGTGGGACTGTGGGCTCCGAAAAAGGATCCCCAAATCGGCAGAGAGATAGGGCGCACAGGAGTAACCTAGGAGAAAAAGGATATCAATGCATGGAGACGCGAAGTGGTCAGAGAAGTGGAGGAGGTCACAGACGGTGGCTGATGAAAGCGAATCAGGGGCACTACACAGACGTCTGCTTAACCTGTGGAAGCGAAAGAAGCAGTGGGAAGAGCAACCTAATGGCTGCATATGGGACAGTGGGCTCCGAAAAGGATCCCCAAATGGGCAGAGAGATAGGGCGCACAGGAGTAACCTAGGAGAAATAAAGGATATCAATGCATGGAGCCGCGAAGTGGTCAGAGATGTGGAGGAGGTCACAGAGACGGTGGCTGAAGAAAGCTAAAGCAGGGGCACTACACAGACGTCTGCTGAATCTGTGGAAGCGAAAGGATCAGTGGGAAGAGCAACCTAGGGGCTGCACGTGGGACAGTGGGCTCCGAAAAGGATCCCCAAATCGGCAGAGAGATAGGGCGTCCAGGAGTAACCTAGGAGAAATAAAGGATATCAATGCATGGAGCCGCGAAGTGGTCACAGAAGTGGAGGAGGTAACAGAGAGGGTGGCTGATGAAAGCGAAGCAGCCGGGGCATTAGACAGACGTCTGCTTAACCTGTGGAAGCGAAAGAAGCAGTGGGAAGAGCAGCTTAGGGGCCGCACGTGGGACAGTGGTCTCCGAAAAAGGATCCCCAACTCGGCAGAGAGATGGGGGCACAGGAGTAACCTAGAGAGAAATAAAGATATCAGTGCATGGAGAAGCGAAGTGGTCAGAGAAGTGGAGGAGGCCACAGAGACGTTTGCTAATGAAAGCGAAGCAGAGGCACTAGACAGACGTGTGCTTAACCTGTGGAAACGAAAGAAGCATTGGGCAGAGCAGCTTAGGGGCCGCATGTAGGATAGTGGGCTCCGAAAAAGGATCCCAAAATCGGCAGAAAGATAGGGTGCACAGGAGTTACCTAGGAGAAATAAACGAGATCAAATGCATGGAGCCGCGACGTGGTCAGTGAAGTGGAGGAGATCACAGAGACGGTGGCTGATGAAAGCGAAGCACGGGCACTAGACAGACGTCTGCTTAACCTGTGGAAGCGAAAGAAGCAGTGGGAAGAGCAGCTTAGGAGCCGCACGTGCGACAGTGGGCTTCGAAAGCGATCCTTATCTCGGCAGAGAAATACGGCGCACAGGAGTAACTCAGGATAAATAAAGGATATCAATGCAATGGAGCCGCAAAGTTCTCAGAGAAGTGGAGGATGTCACAGAGACGTTTGCTAATGAAAGCGAAGCAGAGGCAATAGACAGACGTGTGCTTAACCTGTGGAAGCGAAAGAAGCATTGGGCAGAGCAGCTCAGGGGCCGCACGTGGGACAGTGTGCTCGGAAAAAGGATCCTCAACTGGGCAGAGAGATAGGGCGCACAGGAGTAACCTAGGAGAAATAAAGGGTATCAATGCATGGAGCCGCAAAGTGGTCAGAGGTGGAGGAGGTCAATGAGACGGTGGCTGATGAAAGCGAAGGAGGGGCACTAGACACACGTTTGCTTAACCTGTGGAAGCGAAAGAAGCAGTGGCAAGAGCACCTTAGGGGCCCCACGTGGGACTGTGGGCTCCGAAAAAGGATCCCCAACTCGGCATCGAGATAGGGCGCACAGGAGAAACCTAGGAGAAATAAAGGATATAAATGCATGGAGCCGGAAAGTGGTCAGAGAAGTGGAGGAGGTCACAGAGACGTTTGCTAACGATAGCGAAGCAGAAGCACTAGACAGCCGTGTGCTTAACCTGTGGAAGCGAAATAAGCATTGGGCAGAGCAGCTTAGGGGCCGCACGTAGGATAGTTGGCTCCGAAAAAGGATCCCAAACTCGGCAGAAAGTTAGGGTGCACAGGAGTTACGTAGGCGAAATAAACGAGATCAATGCATGGAGCCGCGACGTGGTCAGAGAAGTGGAGGAGATCACAGAGACGGTGGCTGATGAAAGCGAAGCACGGGCACTAGACAGACGTCTGCTTAACCTGTGGAAGCGAAAGAAGCAGTGGGAAGAGCAGCTTAGGAGCAGCACGTGGGACTGTGGGCTCCGAAAAAGGATCACCAAATCGGCAGAGAGATAGGGCGCACAGGAGTAACCTAGGAGAAAAAGGATATCAATGCATGGAGACGCGAAGTGGTCAGAGAAGTGGAGGAGGTCACAGGCGGTGGCTGATGAAAGCGAATCAGGGGCACTACACAGACGTCTGCTTAACCTGTGGAAGCGAAAGAAGCAGTGGGAAGAGCAACCTAATGGCTGCATATGGGACAGTGGGCTCCGAAATGGATCCCCAAATGGGCAGAGAGATAGGGCGCACAGGAGTAACCTAGGAGAAATAAAGGATATCAATGCATGGAGCCGCGAAGTGGTCAGAGAAGTGGAGGAGGTCACAGAGACGGTGGCTGATGAAAGCTAAAGCAGGGGCACTACACAGACGTCTGCTGAATCTGTGGAAGCGAAAGGATCAGTGGGAAGAGCAACCTAGGGGCTGCACGTGGGACAGTGGGCTCCGAAAAGGATCCCCAAATCGGCAGAGAGATAGCGCGTCCAGGAGTAACCTAGGAGAAATAAAGGATATCAATGCATGGAGCCGCGAAGTGGTCACAGAAGTGGATTAGGTAACAGAGAGGGTGGCTGATGAAAGCGAAGCAGCCGGGGCATTAGACAGACGTCTGCTTAACCTGTGGAAGCGAAAGAAGCAGTGGGAAGAGCAGCTTAGGGGCCGCACGTGGGACAGTGGTCTCCGAAAAAGGATCCCCAACTCGGCAGAGAGATGGGGGCACAGGAGTAACCTAGAGAGAAATAAAGATATCAGTGCATGGAGAAGCGAAGTGGTCAGAGAAGTGGAGGAGGCCACAGAGACGTTTGCTAATGAAAGCGAAGCAGAGGCACTAGACATACGTGTGCTTAACCTGTGGAAACGAAAGAAGCATTGGGCAGAGCAGCTTAGGGGCCGCACGTAGGATAGTGGGCTCCGATAAAGGATCCCAAACTCGGCAGAAAGATAGGGTGCACAGGAGTTACCTAGGAGAAATAAACGAGATCAATGCATGGAGCCGCGACGTGGTCAGTGAAGTGGAGGAGATCACAGAGACGGTGGCTGATGAAAGCGAAGCACGGGCACTAGACAGACGTCTGCTTAACCTGTGGAAGCGAAAGAAGCAGTGGGAAGAGCAGCTTAGGAGCCGCACGTGCGACAGTGGGCTTCGAAAGCGATCCTTACCTCGGCAGAGAGATACGGCGCACAGGAGTAACTCAGGAGAAATAAAGGATATCAATGCAATGGAGCCGCAAAGTTCTCAGAGAAGTGGAGGATGTCACAGAGACGTTTGCTAATGAAAGCGAAGCAGAGGCAATAGACAGACGTGTGCTTAACCTGTGGAAGCGAAAGAAGCATTGGGCAGAGCAGCTCAGGGGCCGCACGTGGGACAGTGTGCTCGGAAAAAGGATCCTAAACTCGGCAGAGAGATAGGGCGCACAGGAGTAACCTAGGAGAAATAAAGGGTATCAATGCATGGAGCCGCAAAGTGGTCAGAGGTGGAGGAGGTCAATGAGACGGTGGCTGATGAAAGCGAAGGAGGGGCACTAGACACACGTTTGCTTAACCTGTGGAAGCGAAAGAAGCAGTGGCAAGAGCACCTTAGGGGCCCCACGTGGGACTGTGGGCTCCGAAAAATGATCCCCAACTCGGCAGAGAGATAGGGCGCACAGGAGTAACCTAGGAGAAATATAGATATCAATGCATGGAGAAGCGAAGAGGTCAGAGAAGTGGAGGTCACAGAGACGGTGGCTGATGAAAGCGAAGCAGGGTCACAAGACAGACGTCTGCTTAACCTGTGGAAGCGAAAGAAGCAGTTGGAATAGCAGCTTAGGGGCCGCACGTGGGACAGTGGGCTTCGAAAAAGGATCCCCAACTCGGCAGAGAGATAGGGCGCACAGGAGTAGCCTAGGAGAAATAAAGGATATCAGTGCATGGAGCCGCGAAGTGGTCAGAGAAGTGGAGGAGGTCACAGAGACGGTGGCGGATCAATGCGAAGCAGGGGCGCTAGACAGACGTCTGCTTAACCTGTGGAAGAGAAAAAAGGAGTTGGAAGAGCAGCTTAGGAGAAGCACGTGGGACTGTGCTCCGAAAAGGATCCCCAACTCGGTAGAGAGACAGGGCGCACAGGAGTAACCTAGGTAAAATAAAGGATGTCAATGCAAGGAACCACAAAGTGGTCAGAGAGGTGGAGGAGGTCACAGAGACGGCGGCTGATGAAAGCGAAGCAGGGGCACTAGACAGACGTCTGCTTAACCTGTGGAAGCGAAAGAAGCAGTGGGAAGAGCAGCTTATGGGCTGTACGTGGGACTGTGAGCTCCGTAAAAGGATCCCCAACTCGGCAGAGAGATAGGGCGCTCAGGAGTAACCTAGGAGAAATAAAGGAAATCAATGCATGGAGCCCCGAAGTGGTCAGAGAAGTCGAGGAGGTCACAGAGACGTTTGCTAATGAAAGCGAAGCAGAGGCACTAGACAGGCGTGTGCTTAACCTGTGGAAGCGAAAGAAGCATTGGACAGAGCAGCTTAGGGGCCGCACGTAGGATAGTGGGCTCCGAAAAAGGATCTCAAACTCGGCAGGATGATAGGGTGCACAGGAGTTACCTAGGAGAAATAAAGGAGATCAATGCATGGAGCCGCGACGTGGTCAGAGAAGTGGAGGAGATCACAGAGACGGTGGCTAATGAAAGAGAAGCACAGGCACTAGACAGACGTCTGCTTAACCTGTGGAAGCGAAAGAAGCAGTGGGAAGAGCAGCTTAGGGGCCGCACATGCGACAGTGGGCTTCGAAAGCGATCCTTATCTCGGCAGGGAGATACGGAGAAATAAAAGATATCAATGCAAGGGAGCCGCAAAGTGCTCAGAGAAGTGGAGGAGGTCACAGAGACGTTTGCTAATGAAAGCGAAGCAGAGGCAATAGACAGACGTGTGCTTAACCTGTGGAAGCGAAAGAAGCATTGGGCAGAGCAGCTTAGGGGCGCACGTGGGACAGTGTGCTCGGAAAAAGGATCCTCAACTCGACAGAGAGATAGGGCGCACAGGAGTAACCTAGGAGAATAAAGGATATCAATGCATGGAGCCGCAAAGTGGTCACAGAAGTGGAGGAGGTAACAGAGAGGGTGGCTGATGAAAGCGAAGCAGCCGGGGCATTAGACAGACGTCTGCTTAACCTGTGGAAGCGAAAGAAGCAGTGGGAAGAGCAGCTTAGGGCCGCACGTGGGACAGTGGGCTTCGAAAAAGGATCCCCAACTCGGCAGAGAGATGGGGCACAGGAGTAACCTAGAGAGAAATAAAGATATCAGTGCATGGAGAAGTGAAGTGGTCAGAGAAGTGGAGGAGGCCACAGAGACGTTTGCTAATGAAAGCGAAGCAGAGGCACTAGACAGACGTGTGCTTAACCTGTGGAAACGAAAGAAGCATTGGGCGGAGCAGCTTAGGGGCCGCACGTAGGATAGTGTGCTCCGGAAAGGATCCCCAACTCCGGCAGCGAGATAGGGCGCACAGGTGTAACCTAGGAGAAATAAAGGATATCAATGCATGGAGACGCGAAGTGGTCACAGAAGTGGAGGAGGTCACAGAGACGGTGGCTGATGAAATGCGAAGCAGGGGCCCTAGACAGACGTCTGCTTAACCTGTGGAAGCGAAAGAAGCAGTGGGAAGAGCAGCTTAGAGGCCGCACGTAGGACAGTGGGCTCCGAAAAGGATATAAACTCGGCAGACAGATATGGTGCACAGGAGTAACCAAGGATAAATAAAGCATATGAATGCATGGAGCACGAAGTGGTCAGAGAGGTGGAGGAGGTCACAGCGACGGTGGCTGATGAAAGCGAAGCAGGGGTACAGACAGACGTCTGCTTAACCTGTGGAAGCGAAAGAAGCAGTGGGAAGAGCAGCTTAGGGGGCTGCACGTGGGACAGTGGGCTCCGGAAAAGGATCAAGAACTCGCAGATAGATAGGGCGCACAGGAGTAACCTAAGAGAAATAAAGGATATCAATGCATGGAGTCGCGAAGCGGTCACAGAAGTGGAGGAGGTCACAGAGACGGCGGCTAATGAAAGTGAAGCAGGGGCACTAGACAGACGTCTGCTTAAACTTTGGAAGCGAAAGAAGCAGTGGGAAGAGCAGCTTAGGAGCCGCACGTGGGACAGTGGGTTCCGAAAAAGGATCCGGAACTCGACACACAGATTGAGGGCACAGGAGTAACCTAGGAGAAATAAAGATATCAATGAATGGAGAAGCGAAGTGGTCAGAGAGGTGGAAGAGGTCACAGAGACGGCGGCTGATGAAAGCGAAGCAGGGGCACTAGACAGACGTCTGCTTAACCTCTAGTAGCGAAAGAAGCATTGGGAAGAGCAGCTTAGAGGCCGCACGTAGGACAGTGGGCTCCGAAAAAGGATATGAAACTCGGCAGACAGATATGGTGCACAGGAGTAACCAAGGATAAATAAAGCATATCAATGCATGGAGTCGCGAAGCGGTCACAGAAGTGGAGGAGGTCACAGAGACGGCGGCTAATGAAAGTGAAGCAGGGGCACTAGACAGACGTCTGCTTAAACTTTGGAAGCGAAAGAGGCAGTGGGAAGAGCAGCTTAGGAGCCGCACGTGGGACAGTGGGTTCCGAAAAAGGATCCGGAACTCGACACACAGATTGAGGGCACAGGAGTAACCTAGGAGACATAAAGATATCAATGAATGGAGAAGCGAAGTGGTCAGAGAGGTGGAAGAGGTCACAGAGACGGCGGCTGATGAAAGCGAAGCAGGGGCACTAGACAGACGTCTTCTTAACCTGTGGAAGCGAAAGAAGCAGTGGGAAGAGCAGATTATGGGCTGTACGTGGGACTGTGGGCTCCGGAAAAGGATCCCCAACTCGGCATCGAGATAGGGCGCACAGGAGAAACCTAGGAGAAATAAAGGATATAAATGCATGGAGCCGGAAAGTGGTCAGAGAAGTGGAGGAGGTCACAGAGACGTTTGCTAACGAAAGCGAAGCAGAAGCACTAGACAGCCGTGTGCTTAACCTGTGGAAGCGAAATAAGCATTGGGCAGAGCAGCTTAGGGGCCGCACGTAGGATAGTGGGCTCCGAAAAAGGATCCCAAACTCGGCAGAAAGATAGGGTGCACAGGAGTTACCTAGGCGAAATAAACGAGATCAATGCATGGAGCCGCGACGTGGTCAGAGAAGTGGAGGAGATCACAGAGACGGTGGCTGATGAAAGCGAAGCACGGGCACTAGACAGACGTCTGCTTAACCTGTGGAAGCGAAAGAAGCAGTGGGAAGAGCAGCTTAGGAGCAGCACGTGGGACTGTGGGCTCCGAAAAAGGATCCCCAAATCGGCAGAGAGATAGGGCGCAAAGGAGTAACCTAGGAGAAAAAGGATATCAATGCATGGAGACGCGAAGTGGTCAGAGAAGTGGAGGAGGTCACAGACGGTGGCTGATGAAAGCGAATCAGGGGCACTACACAGACGTCTGCTTAACCTGCGGAAGCGAAAGAAGCAGTGGGAAGAGCAACCTAATGGCTGCATATGGGACAGTGGGCTCCGAAAAGGATCCCCAAATGGGCAGAGAGATAGGGCGCACAGGTGTAACCTAGGAGAAATAAAGGATATCAATGCATGGAGCCGCGAAGTGGTCAGAGAAGTGGAGGAGGTCACTTAGACGGTGGCTGATGAAAGCTAAAGCAGGGGCACTACACAGACGTCTGCTGAACCTGTGGAAGCGAAAGGATCAGTGGGAAGAGCAACCTAGGGGCTGCACGTGGGACAGTGGGCTCCGAAAAGGATCCCCAAATCGGCAGAGAGATAGGGCGTCCAAGAGTAACCTAGGAGAAATAAAGGATATCAATGCATGGAGCCGCGAAGTGGTCACAGTAGTGGAGGAGGTAACAGAGAGGGTGGCTGATGAAAGCGAAGCAGCCGGGGCATTAGACAGACGTCTGCTTAACCTGTGGAAGCGAAAGAAGCAGTGGGAAGAGCAGCTTAGGGGCGGCACGTGGGACAGGGGTCTCCGAAAAAGGATCCCCAACTCGGCAGAGAGATGGGGGCACAGGAGTAACCTAGAGAGAAATAAAGATATCAGTGCATGGAGAAGCGAAGTGGTCAGAGAAGTGGAGGAGGCCACAGAGACGTTTGCTAATGAAAGCGAAGCAGAGGCACTAGACAGACGTGTGCTTAACCTGTGGAAACGAAAGAAGCATTGGGCAGAGCAGCTTAGGGGCCGCACGTAGGATAGTGGGCTCCGATAAAGGATCCCAAACTCGGCAGAAAGATAGGGTGCACAGGAGTTACCTAGGAGAAATAAACGAGATCAATGCATGGAGCCGCGACGTGGTCAGTGAAGTGGAGGAGATCACAGAGACGGTGGCTGATGAAAGCGAAGCACGGGCACTAGACAGACGTCTGCTTAACCTGTGGAAGCGAAAGAAGCAGTGGGAAGAGCAGCTTAGGAGCCGCACGTGCGACAGTGGGCTTCGAAAGCGATCCTTACCTCGGCATAGAGATACGGCGCACAGGAGTAACTCAGGAGAAATAAAGGATATCAATGCAATGGAGCCGCAAAGTTCTCAGAGAAGTGGAGGATGTCACAGAGACGTTTGCTAATGAAAGCGAAGCAGAGGCAATAGACAGACGTGTGCTTAACCTGTGGAAGCGAAAGAAGCATTGGGCAGAGCAGCTCAGGGGCCGCACGTGGGACAGTGTGCTCGGAAAAAGGATCCTCAACTCGGCAGAGAGATAGGGCGCACAGGAGTAACCTAGGAGAAATAAAGGGTATCAATGCATGGAGCCGCAAAGTGGTCAGAGGTGGAGGAGGTCAATGAGACGGTGGCTGATGAAAGCGAAGGAGGGGCACTAGACACACGTTTGCTTAACCTGTGGAAGCGAAAGAAGCAGTGGCAAGAGCACCTTAGGGGCCCCACGTGGGTCTGTGGGCTCCGAAAAAGGATCCCCAACTCGGCATCGAGATAGGGCGCACAGGAGAAACCTAGGAGAAATAAAGGATATAAATGCATGGAGCCGGAAAGTGGTCAGAGAAGTGGAGGAGGTCACAGAGACGTTTGCTAACGAAAGCGAAGCAGAAGCACTAGACAGCCGTGTGCTTAACCTGTGGAAGCGAAATAAGCATTGGGCAGAGCAGCTTAGGGGCCGCACGTAGGATAGTGGGCTCCGAAAAAGGATCCCAAACTCGGCAGAAAGATAGGGTGCACAGGAGTTACCTAGGCGAAATAAACGAGATCAATGCATGGAGCCGCGACGTGGTCAGAGAAGTGGAGGAGATCACAGAGACGGTGGCTGATGAAAGCGAAGCACGGGCACTAGACAGACGTCTGCTTAACCTGTGGAAGCGAAAGAAGCAGTGGGAAGAGCAGCTTAGGAGCAGCACGTGGGACTGTGGGCTCCGAAAAAGGATCCCCAAATCGGCAGAGAGATATTGCGCACAGGAGTAACCTAGGAGAAAAAGGATATCAATGCATGGAGACGCGAAGTGGTCAGAGAAGTGGAGGAGGTCACAGACGGTGGCTGATGAAAGCGAATCAGGGGCACTACACAGACGTCTGCTTAACCTGTGGAAGCGAAAGAAGCAGTGGGAAGAGCAACCTAATGGCTGCATATGGGACAGTGGGCTCCGAAATGGATCCCCAAATGGGCAGAGAGATAGGGCGCACAGGAGTAACCTAGGAGAAATAAAGGATATCAATGCATGGAGCCGCGAAGTGGTCAGAGAAGTGGAGGAGGTCACAGAGACGGTGGCTGATGAAAGCTAAAGCAGGGGCACTACACAGACGTCTGCTGAATCTGTGGAAGCGAAAGGATCAGTGGGAAGAGCAACCTAGGGGCTGCACGTGGGACAGTGGGCTCCGAAAAGGATCCCCAAATCGGCAGAGAGATAGCGCGTCCAGGAGTAACCTAGGAGAAATAAAGGATATCAATGCATGGAGCCGCGAAGTGGTCACAGAAGTGGAGGAGGTAACAGAGAGGGTGGCTGATGAAAGCGAAGCAGCCGGGGCATTAGACAGACGTCTGCTTAACCTGTGGAAGCGAAAGAAGCAGTGGGAAGAGCAGCTTAGGGGCCGCACGTGGGACAGTGGTCTCCGAAAAAGGATCCCCAACTCGGCAGAGAGATGGGGGCACAGGAGTAACCTAGAGAGAAATAAAGATATCAGTGCATGGAGAAGCGAAGTGGTCAGAGAAGTGGAGGAGGCCACAGAGACGTTTGCTAATGAAAGCGAAGCAGAGGCACTAGACAGACGTGTGCTTAACCTGTGGAAACGAAAGAAGCATTGGGCAGAGCAGCTTAGGGGCCGCACGTAGGATAGTGGGCTCCGATAAAGGATCCCAAACTCGGCAGAAAGATAGGGTGCACAGGAGTTACCTAGGAGAAATAAACGAGATCAATGCATGGAGCCGCGACGTGGTCAGTGAAGTGGAGGAGATCACAGAGACGGTGGCTGATGAAAGCGAAGCACGGGCACTAGACAGACGTCTGCTTAACCTGTGGAAGCGAAAGAAGCAGTGGGAAGAGCAGCTTAGGAGCCGCACGTGCGACAGTGGGCTTCGAAAGCGATCCTTACCTCGGCAGAGAGATACGGCGCACAGGAGTAACTCAGGAGAAATAAAGGATATCAATGCAATGGAGCCGCAAAGTTCTCAGAGAAGTGGAGGATGTCACAGAGACGTTTGCTAATGAAAGCGAAGCAGAGGCAATAGACAGACGTGTGCTTAACCTGTGGAAGCGAAAGAAGCATTGGGCAGAGCAGCTCAGGGGCCGCACGTGGGACAGTGTGCTCGGAAAAAGGATCCTCAACTCGGCAGAGAGATAGGGCGCACAGGAGTAACCTAGGAGAAATAAAGGGTATCAATGCATGGAGCCGCAAAGTGGTCAGAGGTGGAGGAGGTCAATGAGACGGTGGCTGATGAAAGCGAAGGAGGGGCACTAGACACACGTTTGCTTAACCTGTGGAAGCGAAAGAAGCAGTGGCAAGAGCACCTTAGGGGCCCCACGTGGGACTGTGGGCTCCGAAAAAGGATCCCCAACTCGGCATCGAGATAGGGCGCACAGGAGAAACCTAGGAGAAATAAAGGATATAAATGCATGGAGCCGGAAAGTGGTCAGAGAAGTGGAGGAGGTCACAGAGACGTTTGCTAACGAAAGCGAAGCAGAAGCACTAGACAGCCGTGTGCTTAACCTGTGGAAGCGAAATAAGCATTGGGCAGAGCAGCTTAGGGGCCGCACGTAGGATAGTGGGCTCCGAAAAAGGATCCCAAACTCGGCAGAAAGATAGGGTGCACAGGAGTTACCTAGGCGAAATAAACGAGATCAATGCATGGAGCCGCGACGTGGTCAGAGAAGTGGAGGAGATCACAGAGACGGTGGCTGATGAAAGCGAAGCACGGGCACTAGACAGACGTCTGCTTAACCTGTGGAAGCGAAAGAAGCAGTGGGAAGAGCAGCTTAGGAGCAGCACGTGGGACTGTGGGCTCCGAAAAAGGATCCCCAAATCGGCAGAGAGATAGGGCGCACAGGAGTAACCTAGGAGAAAAAGGATATCAATGCATGGAGACGCGAAGTGGTCAGAGAAGTGGAGGAGGTCACAGACGGTGGCTGATGAAAGCGAATCAGGGGCACTACACAGACGTCTGCTTAACCTGTGGAAGCGAAAGAAGCAGTGGGAAGAGCAACCTAATGGCTGCATATGGGACAGTGGGCTCCGAAAAGGATCCCCAAATGGGCAGAGAGATAGGGCGCACAGGAGTAACCTAGGAGAAATAAAGGATATCAATGCATGGAGCCGCGAAGTGGTCAGAGAAGTGGAGGAGGTCACAGAGACGGTGGCTGAAGAAAGCTAAAGCAGGGGCACTACACAGACGTCTGCTGAATCTGTGGAAGCGAAAGGATCAGTGGGAAGAGCAACCTAGGGGCTGCACGTGGGACAGTGGGCTCCGAAAAGGATCCCCAAATCGGCAGAGAGATAGGGCGTCCAGGAGTAACCTAGGAGAAATAAAGGATATCAATGCATGGAGCCGCGAAGTGGTCACAGAAGTGGAGGAGGTAACAGAGAGGGTGGCTGATGAAAGCGAAGCAGCCGGGGCATTAGACAGACGTCTGCTTAACCTGTGGAAGCGAAAGAAGCAGTGGGAAGAGCAGCTTAGGGGCCGCACGTGGGACAGTGGTCTCCGAAAAAGGATCCCCAACTCGGCAGAGAGATGGGGGCACAGGAGTAACCTAGAGAGAAATAAAGATATCAGTGCATGGAGAAGCGAAGTGGTCAGAGAAGTGGAGGAGGCCACAGAGACGTTTGCTAATGAAAGCGAAGCAGAGGCACTAGACAGACGTGTGCTTAACCTGTGGAAACGAAAGAAGCATTGGGCAGAGCAGCTTAGGGGCCGCACGTAGGATAGTGGGCTCCGAAAAAGGATCCCAAAATCGGCAGAAAGATAGGGTGCACAGGAGTTACCTAGGAGAAATAAACGAGATCAAATGCATGGAGCCGCGACGTGGTCAGTGAAGTGGAGGAGATCACAGAGACGGTGGCTGATGAAAGCGAAGCACGGGCACTAGACAGACGTCTGCTTAACCTGTGGAAGCGAAAGAAGCAGTGGGAAGAGCAGCTTAGGAGCCGCACGTGCGACAGTGGGCTTCGAAAGCGATCCTTATCTCGGCAGAGAAATACGGCGCACAGGAGTAACTCAGGATAAATAAAGGATATCAATGCAATGGAGCCGCAAAGTTCTCAGAGAAGTGGAGGATGTCACAGAGACGTTTGCTAATGAAAGCGAAGCAGAGGCAATAGACAGACGTGTGCTTAACCTGTGGAAGCGAAAGAAGCATTGGGCAGAGCAGCTCAGGGGCCGCACGTGGGACAGTGTGCTCGGAAAAAGGATCCTCAACTGGGCAGAGAGATAGGGCGCACAGGAGTAACCTAGGAGAAATAAAGGGTATCAATGCATGGAGCCGCAAAGTGGTCAGAGGTGGAGGAGGTCAATGAGACGGTGGCTGATGAAAGCGAAGGAGGGGCACTAGACACACGTTTGCTTAACCTGTGGAAGCGAAAGAAGCAGTGGCAAGAGCACCTTAGGGGCCCCACGTGGGACTGTGGGCTCCGAAAAAGGATCCCCAACTCGGCATCGAGATAGGGCGCACAGGAGAAACCTAGGAGAAATAAAGGATATAAATGCATGGAGCCGGAAAGTGGTCAGAGAAGTGGAGGAGGTCACAGAGACGTTTGCTAACGATAGCGAAGCAGAAGCACTAGACAGCCGTGTGCTTAACCTGTGGAAGCGAAATAAGCATTGGGCAGAGCAGCTTAGGGGCCGCACGTAGGATAGTGGGCTCCGAAAAAGGATCCCAAACTCGGCAGAAAGTTAGGGTGCACAGGAGTTACGTAGGCGAAATAAACGAGATCAATGCATGGAGCCGCGACGTGGTCAGAGAAGTGGAGGAGATCACAGAGACGGTGGCTGATGAAAGCGAAGCACGGGCACTAGACAGACGTCTGCTTAACCTGTGGAAGCGAAAGAAGCAGTGGGAAGAGCAGCTTAGGAGCAGCACGTGGGACTGTGGGCTCCGAAAAAGGATCACCAAATCGGCAGAGAGATAGGGCGCACAGGAGTAACCTAGGAGAAAAAGGATATCAATGCATGGAGACGCGAAGTGGTCAGAGAAGTGGAGGAGGTCACAGGCGGTGGCTGATGAAAGCGAATCAGGGGCACTACACAGACGTCTGCTTAACCTGTGGAAGCGAAAGAAGCAGTGGGAAGAGCAACCTAATGGCTGCATATGGGACAGTGGGCTCCGAAAAGGATCCCCAAATGGGCAGAGAGATAGGGCGCACAGGAGTAACCTAGGAGAAATAAAGGATATCAATGCATGGAGCCGCGAAGTGGTCAGAGAAGTGGAGGAGGTCACAGAGACGGTGGCTGATGAAAGCTAAAGCAGGGGCACTACACAGACGTCTGCTGAATCTGTGGAAGCGAAAGGATCAGTGGGAAGAGCAACCTAGGGGCTGCACGTGGGACAGTGGGCTCCGAAAAGGATCCCCAAATCGGCAGAGAGATAGCGCGTCCAGGAGTAACCTAGGAGAAATAAAGGATATCAATGCATGGAGCCGCGAAGTGGTCACAGAAGTGGAGGAGGTAACAGAGAGGGTGGCTGATGAAAGCGAAGCAGCCGGGGCATTAGACAGACGTCTGCTTAACCTGTGGAAGCGAAAGAAGCAGTGGGAAGAGCAGCTTAGGGGCCGCACGTGGGACAGTGGTCTCCGAAAAAGGATCCCCAACTCGGCAGAGAGATGGGGGCACAGGAGTAACCTAGAGAGAAATAAAGATATCAGTGCATGGAGAAGCGAAGTGGTCAGAGAAGTGGAGGAGGCCACAGAGACGTTTGCTAATGAAAGCGAAGCAGAGGCACTAGACAGACGTGTGCTTAACCTGTGGAAACGAAAGAAGCATTGGGCGGAGCAGCTTAGGGGCCGCACGTAGGATAGTGGGCTCCGAAAAAGGATCCCAAACTCGGCAGAAAGATAGGGTGCAGAGGAGTTACCTAGGAGAAATAAACGAGATCAATGCATGGAGCCGCGACGTGGTCAGTGAAGTGGAGGAGATCACAGAGACGGTGGCTGATGAAAGCGAAGGAGGGGCACTAGACACACGTTTGCTTAACCTGTGGAAGCGAAAGAAGCAGTGGCAAGAGCACCTTAGGGGCCCCACGTGGGACTGTGGGCTCCGAATAAGGATCCCCAACTCGGCAGAGAGATAGGGCGCACAGGAGTACCCTAGGAGAAATAAAGGATATCAATGCTTGGAGCCGCGAAGTGGTCAGAGAAGTGGAGGAGGTCACAGCGACGGTGGCTGATGAATGCGAATCAGGGGCGCTAGACAGACGTCTGCTTACCCTGTGGAAGAGAAAAAAGCAGTTGGAAGAGCAGCTTAGGAGCCGCACGTGGGACTGTGCTCCGAAAAAGGATCCCCAACTCCACAGAGAGATAGGGCGCACAGGAGTAACCTTGGTGAAATAAAGGATGTCAATGCATGGAGCCGCAAAGTGGTCAGAGAAGTGGAGGAGGTCACAGAGACGTTTGCTAATGAAAGCGAAGCAGAGGCAGTAGACAGACGTGTGCTTAACCTGTGGAAGCGAAAGAAGCATTGGGCAGAGCAGCTTAGGGGCCGCAAGTAGGATAGTGGGCTCCGAAAAAGGATATCAAACTCGGCAGGAAGATAGGGTGCACAGGAGTTACCTAGCAGAAATAAAGATCAATGCATGGAGCCGCGACGTGGTCAGAGAAGTGGAGGAGGTCACCGAGACGGTGGCTGATGAAAGCGAATCACGGGCACTAGACAGACGTCTGCTTAACCTGTGGAAGCGAAAGAAGCAGTGGGAAGAGCAGCTTGGGGGCCGCACATGGGACAGTTGGCTCCGAAAGAGGATCCCCAACTCTGCAGAGAGATTGAGGGCACAAGAGTAACCTAGGAGAAATGAAGATATCAATGCATGGAGAAGCGATGTGGTCAGAGAAGTGGAGGTCACAGAGACGGTGGCTGATGAAAGCGAAGCAGGGGCACAAGACAGACGTCTGCTTAACCTGTGGAAGCGAAAGAAGCGGTTCGAATAGCAGCTTAGGGGCCGCACGTGGGACAGTGGGCTCCGAAAAAGGATCCCCAACTAGGCAGAGAGATAGGGCGCACAGGAGTAACCTAGGAGAAATAAAGGATATCAATGCATGGAGCCGCAAAGTAGTCAGAGAGGTGGAGGAGGTCACAGAGACGGTGGCTGATGAAAGCGAAGCAGGGGCACTAGACAGATGTCTGCTTAACCTGTAGTAGCGAAAGAAGCATTGGGACGAGCAGCTTAGAGGCCGCACGTAGGACAGTGGGCTCCGAAAAAGGATATGTAACTTGGCAGACAGATATGGTGCACAGGAGTTACCAAGGATAAATAAAGCATATGAATGCATGGAGCCACGAAGTGGTCAGAGAGGTGGAGGAGGTCACAGAAACGGTGGCTGAATAAAGCGAAGCAGGGGCACTAGAAAGATAACTGCTGAACCTGTGGAAGCGAAAGAAGCAGTGGGAAGAGCAGCTTATGGGCCGTACGTTGGAGAGTGGGCTCCGGAAAAGGATCCCCAACTCGGCAGCGAGATAGGGCGCACAGGTGTAACCTAGGAGAAATAAAGGATATCAATGCATGGAGACGCGAAGTGGTCACAGAAGTGGAGGAGCTCACAGAGACGGTGGCTGTTGAAAGCGAAGCAGGCGCACTAGACAGCCGTCTGCTTAACCTGTGGAAGCGAGAGAAGCAGGGGGAAGAGCAGCTTAGGAGCCGCACGTCGGAGAGTGGGCTCCGAAAAAGGATCCGGAACTCGGCAGACAGATTGAGGGCACAGGAGGAACCTAGGAGAAATAAAGATATCAATGCATGGAGAAGCGAAGTGGTCAGAGAAGTGGAGGAGGTCACAGAGACGGTGGCTGATGAATGCGAAGCAGGGGCCCTAGACAGACGTCTGCTTAACCCGTGGAAGCGAAAGAAGCAGTGGGAAGAGCAGCTTAGGGGCCGCACGTGGGACAGTGTGCTCCGAAAAAGGATCCCCAACTCGGCAGAGAGATAGGGCGCAGAGAATAACCTAGGAGAAATAAAGGATATGAATGCATGGAGCCGCAAAGTGGTCAGAGAGGTGGAGGAGGTCACAGAGACGGTGGCTGATGAAAGCGAAGCAGGGGCACTAGACAGACGTCTGCTTAACCTGTGGAAGCGAAAGAAGCAGTGGCAAGAGCAGCTTAGGGGCCGCACGTGCGACAGTGGGCTCCGAAAGCGATCCCCATTTCGGCAGAGAGATTCAGGGCACAAGAGTAACCTAGGAGAAATAAAGATATCAATGCATGGAGAAGCGAAGTGGTCAGAGAAGTGTAGGAGGTCACAGAGACGGTGGCTGATGAATGCGAAGCAGGGGTGCTAGACAGACGTCTGCTTAACCTGTGGAAGCGAAAGAAGAAGGGGAAGAGCGGCTTATGGGCTGTACGTGGAACAGTGGGCTCCGGAAAAGTATCGCCAAATCGGCAGAGAGATATGGCGCACAGGAGTAACATAGGAGAAATAAAGGATATCAGTGCATGGAGCCGCAAAGTGGTCAGAGAGTTGGAGGAGGTCACAGGGACGGTGGCTGATGAAAGCGAAGCAGGGGCACAAGACAGACGTCTGCTTAACCTCTGGAAGCGAAAGAAGCAGTTGGAAGAGCAGCTTAGGAGCCGCACGTGGAACTGTGCTACGAAAAAGGATCCCTAACTCGGCAGAGAGATAGGGCGCACAGGAGTAACCTAGGTGAAATAAAGGATGTCAATGCATAGAGCCGCAAAGTGGTCAGAGAGGTGGAGGAGGTCACAGAGACGGCGGCTGATGAAAGCGAAGCAGCCGGGGCATTAGACAGACGTCTGCTTAACCTGTGGAAGCGAAAGAAGCAGTGGGAAGAGCAGCTTAGGGGCCGCACGTGAGACAGTGGTCTCCGAAAAAGGATCCCCAACTCGGCAGAGAGATGGGGGCACAGGAGTAACCTAGAGAGAAATAAAGATATCAGTGCATGGAGAAGCGAAGTGGTCAGAGAAGTGGAGGAGGCCACAGAGACGTTTGCTAATGAAAGCGAAGCAGAGGCACTAGACAGACGTGTGCTTAACCTGTGGAAACGAAAGAAGCATTGGGCAGAGCAGCTTAGGGGCCGCACGTAGGATAGTGGGCTCCGAAAAAGGATCCCAAACTCGGCAGAAAGATAGGGTGCAGAGGAGTTACCTAGGAGAAATAAACGAGATCAATGCATGGAGCCGCGACGTGGTCAGTGAAGTGGAGGAGATCACAGAGACGGTGGCTGATGAAAGCGAAGCACGGGCACTAGACAGACGTCTGCTTAACCTGTGGAAGCGAAAGAAGCAGTGGGAAGAGCAGCTTAGGAGCCGCACGTGCGACAGTGGGCTTCGAAAGCGATCCTTATCTCGGCAGAGAGATACGGCGCAAGGGGGTAACTCAGGAGAAATAAAGGATATCAATGCAATGGAGCCGCAAAGTTCTCAGAGAAGTGGAGGATGTCACAGAGACGTTTGCTAATGAAAGCGAAGCAGAGGCAATAGACAGACGTGTGCTTAACCTGTGGAAGCGAAAGAAGCATTGGGCAGAGCAGCTCAGGGGCCGCACGTGGGACAGTGTGCTCGGAAAAAGGATCCTCAACTCGGCAGAGAGATAGGGCGCACAGGAGTAACCTAGGATAAATAAAGGGTATCAATGCATGGAGCCGCAAAGTGGTCAGAGGTGGAGGAGGTCAATGAGACGGTGGCTGATGAAAGCGAAGGAGGGGCACTAGACACACGTTTGCTTAACCTGTGGAAGCGAAAGAAGCAGTGGCAAGAGCACCTTAGGGGCCCCACGTGGGACTGTGGGCTCCGAAAAAGGATCCCCAACTCGGCAGAGAGATAGGGCGCACAGGAGTACCCTAGGAGAAATAAAGGATATCAATGCATGGAGCCGCGAAGTGGTCAGAGAAGTGGAGGAGGTCACAGCGACGGTGGCTGATGAATGCGAATCAGGGGCGCTAGACAGACGTCTGCTTACCCTGTGGAAGAGAAAAAAGCAGTTGGAAGAGCAGCTTAGGAGCCGCACGTGGGACTGTGCTCCGAAAAAGGATCCCCAACTCCACAGAGAGATAGGGCGCACAGGAGTAACCTAGGTGAAATAAAGGATGTCAATGCATGGAGCCGCAAAGTGGTCAGAGAAGTGGAGGAGGTCACAGAGACGTTTGCTAATGAAAGCGAAGCAGAGGCACTAGACAGACGTGTGCTTAACCTGTGGAAGCGAAAGAAGCATTGGGCAGAGCAGCTTAGGGGCCGCAAGTAGGATAGTGGGCTCCGAAAAAGGATATCAAACTCGGCAGGAAGATAGGGTGCACAGGAGGTACCTAGGAGAAATAAAGGAGATCAATGCATGGAGCCGCGACGTGGTCAGAGAAGTGGAGGAGGTCACCGAGACGGTGGCTGATGAAACCGAATCACGGGCACTAGACAGACGTCTGCTTAACCTGTGGAAGCGAAAGAAGCAGTGGGAAGAGCAGCATAGGGGCCGCACGTGGGACAGTGGGCTCCGAAAAAGGATCCCCAACTCTGCAGAGAGATTGAGGGCACAAGAGTAACCTAGGAGAAATGAAGATATCAATGCATGGAGAAGCGAAGTGGTGAGAGAAGGGGAGGAGGTCACAGAGACGGTGGCTGATGAAAGCGGAGCAGGGGCACTACACAGGCGTCTGCTTAACGTGTGGAAGCGAAAGAAGCAGTGAGAAGAGCAGCTTAGGGGCCGCACGTCGGACAGTGGGCTCCGAAAAAGGATATGTAACTCGGCAGACAGATACGGGGCACAGGAGTAACCTAGGAGAAATAAAGGATATCAATGCATGGAGACGCGAAGTGGTCACAGAAGTGGAGGAAGTCGCAGAGACGGTGGCTGTTGAAGGCGAAGCAGGGGCACTAGACAGACGTCTGCTTAACCTGTGGAAGCGAAACAAGCAGTGGGAAGAGCAGCTTGGGGGCCGCACATGGGACAGTTGGCTCCGAAAGAGGATCCCCAACTCGGCAGAGAGATTGAGGGCACAAGAGTAACCTAGGAGAAATGAAGATATCAATCAATGCATGGAGAAGCGAAGTGGTCAGAGAAGTGGAGGTCACAGAGACGGTGGCTGATGAAAGCGGAGCAGGGGCACTACACAGGCGTCTGCTTAACGTGTGGAAGCGAAAGAAGCAGTGAGAAGAGCAGCTTAGGGGCCGCACGTCGGACAGTGGGCTCCGAAAAAGGATATGTAACTCGGCAGACAGATACGGGGCACAGGAGTAACCTAGGAGAAATAAAGGATATCAATGCATGGAGACGCGAAGCGGTCAGAGAAGTGGAGGAGGTCACAGAGACGGTGGGTGATGAATGCGAAGCAGGGGCCCTAGACAGACGTCTGCTTAACCTGTGGAAG
The DNA here is from genome assembly GCF_052857255.1 of Amblyomma americanum. Lineage (NCBI taxonomy): Eukaryota > Metazoa > Arthropoda > Arachnida > Ixodida > Ixodidae > Amblyomma > Amblyomma americanum. The sequence goes on along the minus strand of NC_135497.1, from coordinate 81,162,170 downwards.
CGAAAGAAGCAGTGGGAAGAGCAGCTTAGGGGCCGCACGTGGGACAGTCTGCTCCGAAAAAGGATCCCCAACTCGGCAGAGAGATAGGGCGCAGAGAATAACCTAGGAGAAATAAAGGATATGAATGCATGGAGCCGCAATGTGGTCAGAGAGGTGGAGGAGGTCACAGCGACGGTTCTGATGAAAGCGAAGCAGGGGCACTAGACAGACGTCTGCTTAACCTGTGGAAGCGAAAGAAGCAGTGGGAAGAGCAGCTTAGGGGCCGCACGTGCGACAGTGGGCTCCGAAAGCGATCCCCATTTCGGCAGAGAGGTTCAGGGCACAAGAGTAACCTAGGAGAAATAAAGATATCAATGCATGGAGAAGCGAAGTGGTCAGAGAAGTGTAGGAGGTCACAGAGACGGTGGCTGATGAATGCGAAGCAGGGGCGCTAGACAGACGTCTGCTTTACCTGTGGAAGAGAAAGAAGAAGGGGAAGAGCGGCTTATGGGCTGTACGTGGAACAGTGGGCTCCGGAAAAGTATCGCCAAATCGGCAGAGAGATAGGGCGCACAGGAGTAACATAGGAGAAATAAAGGATATCAGTGCATGGAGCCGCAAAGTGGTCAGAGAGTTGGAGGAGGTCACAGGGACGGTGGCTGATGAAAGCGAAGCAGGGGCACAAGACAGACGTCTGATTAACCTCTGGAAGCGAAAGAAGCAGTTGGAAGAGCAGCTTAGGAGCCGCACGTGGAACTGTGCTACGAAAAAGGATCCCTAACTCGGCAGAGAGATAGGGCGCACAGGAGTAACCTAGGTGAAATAAAGGATGTCAATGCATAGAGCCGCAAAGTGGTCAGAGAGGTGGAGGAGGTCACAGAGACGGCGGCTGATGAAAGCGAAGCACGGGCACTAGACAGACGTCTGCTTAACCTGTGGAAGCGAAAGAAGCAGTGGGAAGAGCAGCTTAGGAGCCGCACGTGCGACAGTGGGCTTCGAAAGCGATCCTTATCTCGGCAGAGAGATACGGCGCACAGGAGTAACTCAGGAGAAATAAAGGATATCAATGCAATGGAGCCGCAAAGTTCTCAGAGAAGTGGAGGAGGTCACAGAGACGTTTGCTAATGAAAGCGAAGCAGAGGCAATAGACAGACGTGTGCTTAACCTTTGGAAGCGAAAGAAGCATTGGGCAGAGCAGCATAGGGGCCGCACGTGGGAAAAGTATGCTCGGAAAAAGGATCCTCAACTCGGCAGAGAGATAGGGCGCACAGGAGTAACCTAGGAGAAATAAAGGGTATCAATGCATGCAGCCGCAAAGTGGTCAGAGGTGGAGGAGGTCACAGAGACTGTGGCTGATGAAAGCGAAGCAGGGGCACTAGACACACGTTTGCTTAACCTGTGGAAGCGAAAGAAGCAGTGGCAAGAGCAGCTTAGGGGCCCCAAGTGGGACTGTGGGCTCCGAAAAAGGATCCCCAACTCGGCAGAGAGGTTCAGGGCACAAGAGTAACCTAGGAGAAATAAAGATATCAATGCATGGAGAAGCGAAGTGGTCAGAGAAGTGTAGGAGGTCACAGAGACGGTGGCTGATGAATGCGAAGCAGGGGCGCTAGACAGACGTCTGCTTAACCTGTGGAAGAGAAAGAAGAAGGGGAAGAGCGGCTTATGGGCTGTACGTGGAACAGTGGGCTCCGGAAAAGTATCGCCAAATCGGCAGAGAGATAGGGCGCACAGGAGTAACATAGGAGAAATAAAGGATATCAGTGCATGGAGCCGCAAAGTGGTCAGAGAGTTGGAGGAGGTCACAGGGACGGTGGCTGATGAAAGCGAAGCAGGGGCACAAGACAGACGTCTGCTTAACCTCTGGAAGCGAAAGAAGCAGTTGGAAGAGCAGCTTAGGAGCCGCACGTGGAACTGTGCTACGAAAAAGGATCCCTAACTCGGCAGAGAGATAGGGCGCACAGGAGTAACCTAGGTGAAATAAAGGGTGTCAATGCATAGAGCCGCAAAGTGGTCAGAGAGGTGGAGGAGGTCACAGATACGGCGGCTGATGAAAGCGAAGCAGGGGCACTAGACAGACGTCTGCTTAACCTGTGGAAGAGAAAAAAGCAGTTGGAAGAGCAGCTTAGGAGCGGCACGTGGGACTGTGCTCCGAAAAAGGATCCCCAACTCCGCAGAGAAATAGGGCGCACAGGAGTAACGTAGGTGAAATAAAGGATGTCAATGCAGGGAGCCGCAAAGTGGTCAGAGAGCTGGAGGACACACAGAGACGGCGGCTGATGAAAGCGAAGCAGGGGCACTAGACAGAGGTCTTCTTAAACTGTGGAAGCGAAAGAAGCAGTGGGAAGAGCAGCTTATGGGCTTTACGTGGGACTGTGGGCTCCGGAAAAGGATCCCCAACTCGGCATCGAGATAGGGCGCACAGGAGTAACCTAGGAGAAATAAAGGATATCAATGCATGGAGCCGCAAAGTGGTCAGAGAAGTGGAGGAGGTCACAGAGACGTTTGCTAATGAAAGCGAAGCAGAGGCACTAGATAGACGTGTGCTTAACCTGTGGAAACGAAAGAAGCATTGGGCAGAGCAGCTTAGGGGCCGCACGTAGGATAGTGGGCTCCGAAAAAGGATCCCAAACTTGGCAGAAAGACAGGATGCACAGGAGTTACCTAGGAGAAATAAACGAGATCAATTCATGAAGCCGCGACGTGGTCAGTGAATTGGAGGAGATCACAGAGACGGTGGCTGATGAAAGCGAAGCACGGGCACTAGACAGACGTCTGCTTAACCTGTGGAAGCGAAAGAAGCAGTGGGAAGAGCAGCTTAGGAGCCGCACGTGCGACAGTGGGCTTCGAAAGCGATCCTTATCTCGGCAGAGAGATACGGCGCACAGGAGTAACTCAGGAGAAATAAAGGATATCAATGCTATGGAGCCGCAAAGTTCTCAGAGAAGTGGAGGATGTCACAGAGACGTTTGCTAATGAAAGCGAAGCAGAGGCAATAGACAGACGTGTGCTTAACCTGTGGAAGCGAAAGAAGCATTGGGCAGAGCAGCTCAGGGGCCGCACGTGGGACAGTGTGCTCGGAAAAAGGATCCTCAACTCGGCAGAGAGATAGGGCGCACAGGAGTAACCTAGGAGAAATAAAGGGTATCAATGCATGGAGCCGCAAAGTGGTCAGAGGTGGAGGAGGTCAATGAGACGGTGGCTGATGAAAGCGAAGGAGGGGCACTAGACACACGTTTGCTTAACCTGTGGAAGCGAAAGAAGCAGTGGCAAGAGCACCTTAGGGGCCCCACGTGGGACTGTGGGCTCCGAAAAAGGATCCCCAACTCGGCAGAGAGATAGGGCGCACAGGAGTACCCTAGGAGAAATAAAGGATATCAATGCATGGAGCCGCGAAGTGGTCAGAGAAGTGGAGGAGGTCACAGCGACGGTGGCTGATGAATGCGAATCAGGGGCGCTAGACAGACGTCTGCTTACCCTGTGGAAGAGAAAAAAGCAGTTGGAAGAGCAGCTTAGGAGCCGCACGTGGGACTGTGCTCCGAAAAAGGATCCCCAACTCCACAGAGAGATAGGGCGCACAGGAGTAACCTAGGTGAAATAAAGGATGTCAATGCATGGAGCCGCAAAGTGGTCAGAGAAGTGGAGGAGGTCACAGAGACGTTTGCTAATGAAAGCGAAGCAGAGGCACTAGACAGACGTGTGCTTAACCTGTGGAAGCGAAAGAAGCATTGGGCAGAGCAGCTTAGGGGCCGCAAGTAGGATAGTGGGCTCCGAAAAAGGATATCAAACTCGGCAGGAAGATAGGGTGCACAGGAGTTACCTAGGAGAAATAAAGGAGATCAATGCATGGAGCCGCGACGTGGTCAGAGAAGTGGAGGAGGTCACCGAGACGGTGGCTGATGAAAGCGAATCACGGGCACTAGACAGACGTCTGCTTAACCTGTGGAAGCGAAAGAAGCAGTGGGAAGAGCAGCATAGGGGCCGCACGTGGGACAGTGGGCTCCGAAAAAGGATCCCCAACTCTGCAGAGAGATTGAGGGCACAAGAGTAACCTAGGAGAAATGAAGATATCAATGCATGGAGAAGCGAAGTGGTGAGAGAAGGGGAGGAGGTCACAGAGACGGTGGCTGATGAAAGCGGAGCAGGGGCACTACACAGGCGTCTGCTTAACGTGTGGAAGCGAAAGAAGCAGTGAGAAGAGCAGCTTAGGGGCCGCACGTCGGACAGTGGGCTCCGAAAAAGGATATGTAACTCGGCAGACAGATACGGGGCACAGGAGTAACCTAGGAGAAATAAAGGATATCAATGCATGGAGACGCGAAGTGGTCACAGAAGTGGAGGAAGTCGCAGAGACGGTGGCTGATGAAGGCGAAGCAGGGGCACTAGACAGACGTCTGCTTAACCTGTGGAAGCGAAACAAGCAGTGGGAAGAGCAGCTTGGGGGCCGCACATGGGACAGTTGGCTCCGAAAGAGGATCCCCAACTCGGCAGAGAGATTGAGGGCACAAGAGTAACCTAGGAGAAATGAAGATATCAATCAATGCATGGAGAAGCGAAGTGGTCAGAGAAGTGGAGGTCACAGAGACGGTGGCTGATGAAAGCGGAGCAGGGGCACTACACAGGCGTCTGCTTAACGTGTGGAAGCGAAAGAAGCAGTGAGAAGAGCAGCTTAGGGGCCGCACGTCGGACAGTGGGCTCCGAAAAAGGATATGTAACTCGGCAGACAGATACGGGGCACAGGAGTAACCTAGGAGAAATAAAGGATATCAATGCATGGAGACGCGAAGCGGTCAGAGAAGTGGAGGAGGTCACAGAGACGGTGGGTGATGAATGCGAAGCAGGGGCCCAAGACAGACGTCTGCTTAACCTGTGGAAGCGAAAGAAGCAGTGGGAAGAGCAGCTTAGGGGCCGCACGTGGGACAGTCTGCTCCGAAAAAGGATCCCCAGCTCGGCAGAGAGATAGGGCGCAGAGAATAACCTAGGAGAAATAAAGGATATGAATGCATGGAGCCGCAATGTGGTCAGAGTGGTGGAGGAGGTCACAGCGACGGTTCTGATGAAAGCGAAGCAGGGGCACTAGACAGACGTCTGCTTAACCTGTGGAAGCGAAAGAAGCAGTGGGAAGAGCAGCTTAGGGGCCGCACGTGCGACAGTGGGCTCCGAAAGCGATCCCCATTTCGGCAGAGAGGTTCAGGGCACAAGAGTAACCTAGGAGAAATAAAGATATCAATGCATGGAGAAGCGAAGTGGTCAGAGAAGTGTAGGAGGTCACAGAGACGGTGGCTGATGAATGCGAAGCAGGGGCGCTAGACAGACGTCTGCTTTACCTGTGGAAGAGAAAGAAGAAGGGGAAGAGCGGCTTATGGGCTGTACGTGGAACAGTGGGCTCCGGAAAAGTATCGCCAAATCGGCAGAGAGATAGGGCGCACAGGAGTAACATAGGAGAAATAAAGGATATCAGTGCATGGAGCCGCAAAGTGGTCAGAGAGTTGGAGGAGGTCACAGGGACGGTGGCTGATGAAAGCGAAGCAGGGGCACAAGACAGACGTCTGCTTAACCTCTGGAAGCGAAAGAAGCAGTTGGAAGAGCAGCTTAGGAGCCGCACGTGGAACTGTGCTACGAAAAAGGATCCCTAACTCGGCAGAGAGATAGGGCGCACAGGAGTAACCTAGGTGAAATAAAGGATGTCAATGCATAGAGCCGCAAAGTGGTCAGAGAGGTGGAGGAGGTCACAGAGACGGCGGCTGATGAAAGCGAAGCACGGGCACTAGACAGACGTCTGCTTAACCTGTGGAAGCGAAAGAAGCAGTGGGAAGAGCAGCTTAGGAGCCGCACGTGCGACAGTGGGCTTCGAAAGCGATCCTTATCTCGGCAGAGAGATACGGCGCACAGGAGTAACTCAGGAGAAATAAAGGATATCAATGCAATGGAGCCGCAAAGTTCTCAGAGAAGTGGAGGAGGTCACAGAGACGTTTGCTAATGAAAGCGAAGCAGAGGCAATAGACAGACGTGTGCTTAACCTTTGGAAGCGAAAGAAGCATTGGACAGAGCAGCATAGGGGCCGCACGTGGGAATAGTATGCTCGGAAAAAGGATCCTCAACTCGGCAGAGAGATAGGGCGCACAGGAGTAACCTAGGAGAAATAAAGGGTATCAATGCATGCAGCCGCAAAGTGGTCAGAGGTGGAGGAGGTCACAGAGACTGTGGCTGATGAAAGCGAAGCAGGGGCACTAGACACACGTTTGCTTAACCTGTGGAAGCGAAAGAAGCAGTGGCAAGAGCAGCTTAGGGGCCCCAAGTGGGACTGTGGGCTCCGAAAAAGGATCCCCAACTCGGCAGAGAGGTTCAGGGCACAAGAGTAACCTAGGAGAAATAAAGATATCAATGCATGGAGAAGCGAAGTGGTCAGAGAAGTGTAGGAGGTCACAGAGACGGTGGCTGATGAATGCGAAGCAGGGGCGCTAGACAGACGTCTGCTTAACCTGTGGAAGAGAAAGAAGAAGGGGAAGAGCGGCTTATGGGCTGTACGTGGAACAGTGGGCTCCGGAAAAGTATCGCCAAATCGGCAGAGAGATAGGGCGCACAGGAGTAACATAGGAGAAATAAAGGATATCAGTGCATGGAGCCGCAAAGTGGTCAGAGAGTTGGAGGAGGTCACAGGGACGGTGGCTGATGAAAGCGAAGCAGGGGCACAAGACAGACGTCTGCTTAACCTCTGGAAGCGAAAGAAGCAGTTGGAAGAGCAGCTTAGGAGCCGCACGTGGAACTGTGCTACGAAAAAGGATCCCTAACTCGGCAGAGAGATAGGGCGCACAGGAGTAACCTAGGTGAAATAAAGGATGTCAATGCATAGAGCCGCAAAGTGGTCAGAGAGGTGGAGGAGGTCACAGAGACGGCGGCTGATGAAAGCGAAGCAGGGGCACTAGACAGACGTCTGCTTAACCTGTGGAAGAGAAAAAAGCAGTTGGAAGAGCAGCTTAGGAGCGGCACGTGGGACTGTGCTCCGAAAAAGGATCCCCAACTCCGCAGAGAAATAGGGCGCACAGGAGTAACGTAGGTGAAATAAAGGATGTCAATGCAGGGAGCCGCAAAGTGGTCAGAGAGCTGGAGGACACACAGAGACGGCGGCTGATGAAAGCGAAGCAGGGGCACTAGACAGAGGTCTTCTTAAACTGTGGAAGCGAAAGAAGCAGTGGGAAGAGCAGCTTATGGGCTTTACGTGGGACTGTGGGCTCCGGAAAAGGATCCCCAACTCGGCATCGAGATAGGGCGCACAGGAGTAACCTAGGAGAAATAAAGGATATCAATGCATGGAGCCGCAAAGTGGTCAGAGAAGTGGAGGAGGTCACAGAGACGTTTGCTAATGAAAGCGAAGCAGAGGCACTAGATAGACGTGTGCTTAACCTGTGGAAACGAAAGAAGCATTGGGCAGAGCAGCTTAGGGGCCGCACGTAGGATAGTGGGCTCCGAAAAAGGATCCCAAACTCGGCAGAAAGACAGGATGCACAGGAGTTACCTAGGAGAAATAAACGAGATCAATTCATGAAGCCGCGACGTGGTCAGTGAATTGGAGGAGATCACAGAGACGGTGGCTGATGAAAGCGAAGCACGGGCACTAGACAGACGTCTGCTTAACCTGTGGAAGCGAAAGAAGCAGTGGGAAGAGCAGCTTAGGAGCCGCACGTGCGACAGTGGGCTTCGAAAGCGATCCTTATCTCGGCAGAGAGATACGGCGCACAGGAGTAACTCAGGAGAAATAAAGGATATCAATGCAATGGAGCCGCAAAGTTCTCAGAGAAGTGGAGGAGGTCACAGAGACGTTTGCTAATGAAAGCGAAGCAGAGGCAATAGACAGACGTGTGCTTAACCTTTGGAAGCGAAAGAAGCATTGGACAGAGCAGCATAGGGGCCGCACGTGGGAATAGTATGCTCGGAAAAAGGATCCTCAACTCGGCAGAGAGATAGGGCGCACAGGAGTAACCTAGGAGAAATAAAGGGTATCAATGCATGCAGCCGCAAAGTGGTCAGAGGTGGAGGAGGTCACAGAGACTGTGGCTGATGAAAGCGAAGCAGGGGCACTAGACACACGTTTGCTTAACCTGTGGAAGCGAAAGAAGCAGTGGCAAGAGCAGCTTAGGGGCCCCAAGTGGGACTGTGGGCTCCGAAAAAGGATCCCCAACTCGGCAGAGAGGTTCAGGGCACAAGAGTAACCTAGGAGAAATAAAGATATCAATGCATGGAGAAGCGAAGTGGTCAGAGAAGTGTAGGAGGTCACAGAGACGGTGGCTGATGAATGCGAAGCAGGGGCGCTAGACAGACGTCTGCTTAACCTGTGGAAGAGAAAGAAGAAGGGGAAGAGCGGCTTATGGGCTGTACGTGGAACAGTGGGCTCCGGAAAAGTATCGCCAAATCGGCAGAGAGATAGGGCGCACAGGAGTAACATAGGAGAAATAAAGGATATCAGTGCATGGAGCCGCAAAGTGGTCAGAGAGTTGGAGGAGGTCACAGGGACGGTGGCTGATGAAAGCGAAGCAGGGGCACAAGACAGACGTCTGCTTAACCTCTGGAAGCGAAAGAAGCAGTTGGAAGAGCAGCTTAGGAGCCGCACGTGGAACTGTGCTACGAAAAAGGATCCCTAACTCGGCAGAGAGATAGGGCGCACAGGAGTAACCTAGGTGAAATAAAGGATGTCAATGCATAGAGCCGCAAAGTGGTCAGAGAGGTGGAGGAGGTCACAGAGACGGCGGCTGATGAAAGCGAAGCAGGGGCACTAGACAGACGTCTGCTTAACCTGTGGAAGAGAAAAAAGCAGTTGGAAGAGCAGCTTAGGAGCGGCACGTGGGACTGTGCTCCGAAAAAGGATCCCCAACTCCGCAGAGAAATAGGGCGCACAGGAGTAACGTAGGTGAAATAAAGGATGTCAATGCAGGGAGCCGCAAAGTGGTCAGAGAGCTGGAGGACACACAGAGACGGCGGCTGATGAAAGCGAAGCAGGGGCACTAGACAGAGGTCTTCTTAAACTGTGGAAGCGAAAGAAGCAGTGGGAAGAGCAGCTTATGGGCTTTACGTGGGACTGTGGGCTCCGGAAAAGGATCCCCAACTCGGCATCGAGATAGGGCGCACAGGAGTAACCTAGGAGAAATAAAGGATATCAATGCATGGAGCCGCAAAGTGGTCAGAGAAGTGGAGGAGGTCACAGAGACGTTTGCTAATGAAAGCGAAGCAGAGGCACTAGATAGACGTGTGCTTAACCTGTGGAAACGAAAGAAGCATTGGGCAGAGCAGCTTAGGGGCCGCACGTAGGATAGTGGGCTCCGAAAAAGGATCCCAAACTCGGCAGAAAGACAGGATGCACAGGAGTTACCTAGGAGAAATAAACGAGATCAATTCATGAAGCCGCGACGTGGTCAGTGAATTGGAGGAGATCACAGAGACGGTGGCTGATGAAAGCGAAGCACGGGCACTAGACAGACGTCTGCTTAACCTGTGGAAGCGAAAGAAGCAGTGGGAAGAGCAGCTTAGGAGCCGCACGTGCGACAGTGGGCTTCGAAAGCGATCCTTATCTCGGCAGAGAGATACGGCGCACAGGAGTAACTCAGGAGAAATAAAGGATATCAATGCTATGGAGCCGCAAAGTTCTCAGAGAAGTGGAGGAGGTCACAGAGACGTTTGCTAATGAAAGCGAAGCAGAGGCAATAGACAGACGTGTGCTTAACCTGTGGAAGCGAAAGAAGCATTGGGCAGAGCAGCATAGGGGCCGCACGTGGGAATAGTATGCTCGGAAAAAGGATCCTCAACTCGGCAGAGAGATAGGGCGCACAGGAGTAACCTAGGAGAAATAAAGGGTATCAATGCATGCAGCCGCAAAGTGGTCAGAGGTGGAGGAGGTCACAGAGACTGTGGCTGATGAAAGCGAAGGAGGGGCACTAGACACACGTTTGCTTAACCTGTGGAAGCGAAAGAAGCAGTGGCAAGAGCAGCTTAGGGGCCCCAAGTGGGACTGTGGGCTCCGAAAAAGGATCCCCAACTCGGCAGAGAGATAGGGCGCACAGGAGTAACCTAGGAGAAATAAAGGATATCAATGCATGGAGACGAGAAGTGGTCAGGGAAGTGGAGGAGGTCACAGACGGTGGCTGATGAAAGCGAAGCAGGGGCACTACACAGACGTCTGCTTAACCTGTGGAAGCGAAAGAAGCAGTGGGAAGAGCAACCTAGGGGCTGCACCTGGGACAGTGGGCTCCGAAAAGGATCCCTAAATCGGCAGAGAGATAGGGCGCACAGGAGTAACATAGGAGAAATAAAGGATATCAATGCATGGAGCCGCGAAGTGGTCAGAGAAGTGGAGGAGGTCACAGAGACGGTGGCTGATGAATGCGTATCAGGGGCGCTAGACAGACGTCTGCTTAACCTGTGGAAGAGAAAAAAGCAGTTGGAAGAGCAGCTTAGGAGCGGCACGTGGGACTGTGCTCCGAAAAAGGATCCCCAACTCGGCAGAGAAATAGGGCGCACAGGAGTAACCTAGGTGAAATAAAGGATGTCAATGCAGGGAGCCGCAAAGTGGTCAGAGAGCTGGAGGACACACAGAGACGGCGGCTGATGAAAGCGAAGCAGGGGCACTAGACAGAGGTCTTCTTAAACTGTGGGAGCGAAAGAAGCAGTGGGAAGAGCAGCTTATGGGCTTTACGTGGGACTGTGGGCTCCGGAAAAGGATCCCCAACTCGGCATCGAGATAGGGCGCACAGGAGTAACCTAGGAGAAATAAAGGATATCATTGCATGGAGCCGCAAAGTGGTCAGAGAAGTGGAGGAGGTCACAGCGACGGTGGCTGATGAATGCGAATCAGGGGCGCTAGACAGACGTCTGCTTACCCTGTGGAAGAGAAAAAAGCAGTTGGAAGAGCAGCTTAGGAGCCGCACGTGGGACTGTGCTCCGAAAAAGGATCCCCAACTCCACAGAGAGATAGGGCGCACAGGAGTAACCTAGGTGAAATAAAGGATGTCAATGCATGGAGCCGCAAAGTGGTCAGAGAAGTGGAGGAGGTCACAGAGACGTTTGCTAATGAAAGCGAAGCAGAGGCACTAGACAGACGTGTGCTTAACCTGTGGAAGCGAAAGAAGCATTGGGCAGAGCAGCTTAGGGGCCGCAAGTAGGATAGTGGGCTCCGAAAAAGGATATCAAACTCGGCAGGAAGATAGGGTGCACAGGAGTTACCTAGGAGAAATAAAGGAGATCAATGCATGGAGCCGCGACGTGGTCAGAGAAGTGGAGGAGGTCACCGAGACGGTGGCTGATGAAAGCGAATCACGGGCACTAGACAGACGTCTGCTTAACCTGTGGAAGCGAAAGAAGCAGTGGGAAGAGCAGCATAGGGGCCGCACGTGGGACAGTGGGCTCCGAAAAAGGATCCCCAACTCTGCAGAGAGATTGAGGGCACAAGAGTAACCTAGGAGAAATGAAGATATCAATGCATGGAGAAGCGAAGTGGTGAGAGAAGGGGAGGAGGTCACAGAGACGGTGGCTGATGAAAGCGGAGCAGGGGCACTACACAGGCGTCTGCTTAACGTGTGGAAGCGAAAGAAGCAGTGAGAAGAGCAGCTTAGGGGCCGCACGTCGGACAGTGGGCTCCGAAAAAGGATATGTAACTCGGCAGACAGATACGGGGCACAGGAGTAACCTAGGAGAAATAAAGGATATCAATGCATGGAGACGCGAAGTGGTCACAGAAGTGGAGGAAGTCGCAGAGACGGTGGCTGATGAAGGCGAAGCAGGGGCACTAGACAGACGTCTGCTTAACCTGTGGAAGCGAAACAAGCAGTGGGAAGAGCAGCTTGGGGGCCGCACATGGGACAGTTGGCTCCGAAAGAGGATCCCCAACTCGGCAGAGAGATTGAGGGCACAAGAGTAACCTAGGAGAAATGAAGATATCAATCAATGCATGGAGAAGCGAAGTGGTCAGAGAAGTGGAGGTCACAGAGACGGTGGCTGATGAAAGCGGAGCAGGGGCACTACACAGGCGTCTGCTTAACGTGTGGAAGCGAAAGAAGCAGTGAGAAGAGCAGCTTAGGGGCCGCACGTCGGACAGTGGGCTCCGAAAAAGGATATGTAACTCGGCAGACAGATACGGGGCACAGGAGTAACCTAGGAGAAATAAAGGATATCAATGCATGGAGACGCGAAGCGGTCAGAGAAGTGGAGGAGGTCACAGAGACGGTGGGTGATGAATGCGAAGCAGGGGCCCAAGACAGACGTCTGCTTAACCTGTGGAAGCGAAAGAAGCAGTGGGAAGAGCAGCTTAGGGGCCGCACGTGGGACAGTCTGCTCCGAAAAAGGATCCCCAACTCGGCAGAGAGATAGGGCGCAGAGAATAACCTAGGAGAAATAAAGGATATGAATGCATGGAGCCGCAATGTGGTCAGAGAGGTGGAGGAGGTCACAGCGACGGTTCTGATGAAAGCGAAGCAGGGGCACTAGACAGACGTCTGCTTAACCTGTGGAAGCGAAAGAAGCAGTGGGAAGAGCAGCTTAGGGGCCGCACGTGCGACAGTGGGCTCCGAAAGCGATCCCCATTTCGGCAGAGAGGTTCAGGGCACAAGAGTAACCTAGGAGAAATAAAGATATCAATGCATGGAGAAGCGAAGTGGTCAGAGAAGTGTAGGAGGTCACAGAGACGGTGGCTGATGAATGCGAAGCAGGGGCGCTAGACAGACGTCTGCTTTACCTGTGGAAGAGAAAGAAGAAGGGGAAGAGCGGCTTATGGGCTGTACGTGGAACAGTGGGCTCCGGAAAAGTATCGCCAAATCGGCAGAGAGATAGGGCGCACAGGAGTAACATAGGAGAAATAAAGGATATCAGTGCATGGAGCCGCAAAGTGGTCAGAGAGTTGGAGGAGGTCACAGGGACGGTGGCTGATGAAAGCGAAGCAGGGGCACAAGACAGACGTCTGCTTAACCTCTGGAAGCGAAAGAAGCAGTTGGAAGAGCAGCTTAGGAGCCGCACGTGGAACTGTGCTACGAAAAAGGATCCCTAACTCGGCAGAGAGATAGGGCGCACAGGAGTAACCTAGGTGAAATAAAGGATGTCAATGCATAGAGCCGCAAAGTGGTCAGAGAGGTGGAGGAGGTCACAGAGACGGCGGCTGATGAAAGCGAAGCACGGGCACTAGACAGACGTCTGCTTAACCTGTGGAAGCGAAAGAAGCAGTGGGAAGAGCAGCTTAGGAGCCGCACGTGCGACAGTGGGCTTCGAAAGCGATCCTTATCTCGGCAGAGAGATACGGCGCACAGGAGTAACTCAGGAGAAATAAAGGATATCAATGCAATGGAGCCGCAAAGTTCTCAGAGAAGTGGAGGAGGTCACAGAGACGTTTGCTAATGAAAGCGAAGCAGAGGCAATAGACAGACGTGTGCTTAACCTTTGGAAGCGAAAGAAGCATTGGACAGAGCAGCATAGGGGCCGCACGTGGGAATAGTATGCTCGGAAAAAGGATCCTCAACTCGGCAGAGAGATAGGGCGCACAGGAGTAACCTAGGAGAAATAAAGGGTATCAATGCATGCAGCCGCAAAGTGGTCAGAGGTGGAGGAGGTCACAGAGACTGTGGCTGATGAAAGCGAAGCAGGGGCACTAGACACACGTTTGCTTAACCTGTGGAAGCGAAAGAAGCAGTAGCAAGAGCAGCTTAGGGGCCCCAAGTGGGACTGTGGGCTCCGAAAAAGGATCCCCAACTCGGCAGAGAGGTTCAGGGCACAAGAGTAACCTAGGAGAAATAAAGATATCAATGCATGGAGAAGCGAAGTGGTCAGAGAAGTGTAGGAGGTCACAGAGACGGTGGCTGATGAATGCGAAGCAGGGGCGCTAGACAGACGTCTGCTTAACCTGTGGAAGAGAAAGAAGAAGGGGAAGAGCGGCTTATGGGCTGTACGTGGAACAGTGGGCTCCGGAAAAGTATCGCCAAATCGGCAGAGAGATAGGGCGCACAGGAGTAACATAGGAGAAATAAAGGATATCAGTGCATGGAGCCGCAAAGTGGTCAGAGAGTTGGAGGAGGTCACAGGGACGGTGGCTGATGAAAGCGAAGCAGGGGCACAAGACAGACGTCTGCTTAACCTCTGGAAGCGAAAGAAGCAGTTGGAAGAGCAGCTTAGGAGCCGCACGTGGAACTGTGCTACGAAAAAGGATCCCTAACTCGGCAGAGAGATAGGGCGCACAGGAGTAACCTAGGTGAAATAAAGGATGTCAATGCATAGAGCCGCAAAGTGGTCAGAGAGGTGGAGGAGGTCACAGAGACGGCGGCTGATGAAAGCGAAGCAGGGGCACTAGACAGACGTCTGCTTAACCTGTGGAAGAGAAAAAAGCAGTTGGAAGAGCAGCTTAGGAGCGGCACGTGGGACTGTGCTCCGAAAAAGGATCCCCAACTCCGCAGAGAAATAGGGCGCACAGGAGTAACGTAGGTGAAATAAAGGATGTCAATGCAGGGAGCCGCAAAGTGGTCAGAGAGCTGGAGGACACACAGAGACGGCGGCTGATGAAAGCGAAGCAGGGGCACTAGACAGAGGTCTTCTTAAACTGTGGAAGCGAAAGAAGCAGTGGGAAGAGCAGCTTATGGGCTTTACGTGGGACTGTGGGCTCCGGAAAAGGATCCCCAACTCGGCATCGAGATAGGGCGCACAGGAGTAACCTAGGAGAAATAAAGGATATCAATGCATGGAGCCGCAAAGTGGTCAGAGAAGTGGAGGAGGTCACAGAGACGTTTGCTAATGAAAGCGAAGCAGAGGCACTAGATAGACGTGTGCTTAACCTGTGGAAACGAAAGAAGCATTGGGCAGAGCAGCTTAGGGGCCGCACGTAGGATAGTGGGCTCCGAAAAAGGATCCCAAACTCGGCAGAAAGACAGGATGCACAGGAGTTACCTAGGAGAAATAAACGAGATCAATTCATGAAGCCGCGACGTGGTCAGTGAATTGGAGGAGATCACAGAGACGGTGGCTGATGAAAGCGAAGCACGGGCACTAGACAGACGTCTGCTTAACCTGTGGAAGCGAAAGAAGCAGTGGGAAGAGCAGCTTAGGAGCCGCACGTGCGACAGTGGGCTTCGAAAGCGATCCTTATCTCGGCAGAGAGATACGGCGCACAGGAGTAACTCAGGAGAAATAAAGGATATCAATGCTATGGAGCCGCAAAGTTCTCAGAGAAGTGGAGGAGGTCACAGAGACGTTTGCTAATGAAAGCGAAGCAGAGGCAATAGACAGACGTGTGCTTAACCTGTGGAAGCGAAAGAAGCATTGGGCAGAGCAGCATAGGGGCCGCACGTGGGAATAGTATGCTCGGAAAAAGGATCCTCAACTCGGCAGAGAGATAGGGCGCACAGGAGTAACCTAGGAGAAATAAAGGGTATCAATGCATGCAGCCGCAAAGTGGTCAGAGGTGGAGGAGGTCACAGAGACTGTGGCTGATGAAAGCGAAGGAGGGGCACTAGACACACGTTTGCTTAACCTGTGGAAGCGAAAGAAGCAGTGGCAAGAGCAGCTTAGGGGCCCCAAGTGGGACTGTGGGCTCCGAAAAAGGATCCCCAACTCGGCAGAGAGATAGGGCGCACAGGAGTAACCTAGGAGAAATAAAGGATATCAATGCATGGAGACGAGAAGTGGTCAGGGAAGTGGAGGAGGTCACAGACGGTGGCTGATGAAAGCGAAGCAGGGGCACTACACAGACGTCTGCTTAACCTGTGGAAGCGAAAGAAGCAGTGGGAAGAGCAACCTAGGGGCTGCACCTGGGACAGTGGGCTCCGAAAAGGATCCCTAAATCGGCAGAGAGATAGGGCGCACAGGAGTAACATAGGAGAAATAAAGGATATCAATGCATGGAGCCGCGAAGTGGTCAGAGAAGTGGAGGAGGTCACAGAGACGGTGGCTGATGAATGCGTATCAGGGGCGCTAGACAGACGTCTGCTTAACCTGTGGAAGAGAAAAAAGCAGTTGGAAGAGCAGCTTAGGAGCGGCACGTGGGACTGTGCTCCGAAAAAGGATCCCCAACTCGGCAGAGAAATAGGGCGCACAGGAGTAACCTAGGTGAAATAAAGGATGTCAATGCAGGGAGCCGCAAAGTGGTCAGAGAGCTGGAGGACACACAGAGACGGCGGCTGATGAAAGCGAAGCAGGGGCACTAGACAGAGGTCTTCTTAAACTGTGGGAGCGAAAGAAGCAGTGGGAAGAGCAGCTTATGGGCTTTACGTGGGACTGTGGGCTCCGGAAAAGGATCCCCAACTCGGCATCGAGATAGGGCGCACAGGAGTAACCTAGGAGAAATAAAGGATATCATTGCATGGAGCCGCAAAGTGGTCAGAGAAGTGGAGGAGGTCACAGAGACGTTTGCTAATGAAATCGAAGCAGAAACACTAGACAGACGTGTGCTTAACCTGTGGAAGCGAAAGAAGCATTGAGCAGAGCAGCTTAGGGGCCGCACGTAGGATCGTGGGCTCCGAAAAAGGATCCCAAACTCGGCAGGAAGATAAGGTGCACAGGCGTTACCTAGGAGAAAT
Organism: Amblyomma americanum; assembly: GCF_052857255.1. Taxonomy (NCBI): domain Eukaryota; kingdom Metazoa; phylum Arthropoda; class Arachnida; order Ixodida; family Ixodidae; genus Amblyomma; species Amblyomma americanum. The sequence continues at coordinate 81,145,659 of NC_135497.1, read as the reverse complement.
AAAGGATATCAATGCATGGAGCCGCGACGTGGTCAGAGAAGCGGAGGAGGTCACAGAGACAGTGGCTGATGAAAGCGAAGCAGGGGCACTAGACACACGTTTGCTTAACCTGTGGAAGCGAAAGAAGCAGTGGGAAGAGCAGCTTAGGGGCTCCACGTGGGACTGTGGGCTCCGAAAAAGGATCTCCAACTCAGCAGAGAGATAGGGCGCACAGGAGTAACCTAGGAGAAATAAAGGATATCAATGCACGGAGCCGCGAAGTGGTCAGAGAAGTGGAGGAGGTCACAGCCGGTGGCTGATGAAAGCGAAGCAGGGCCACTACACAGACGTCTGCTTAACCTGTGGAAGCGAAAGAAGCAGTGGGAAGAGCAACCTAGGGGCTGCACCTGGGACAGTGGGCTCCGAAAAGAATCCCCAAATCGGTAGAGAGATAGGGCGCACAGGAGTAACCTAGGAGAAATAAAGGATATCAATGCATGGAGCCGCGAAGAGGTCAGAGAAGTGGAGGAGGTCACAGAGACGGTGGCTGATGAATGCGAATCAGGGGCGCTAGACAGACGTCTGCTTAACCTGTGGAAGAGAAAAAAGCAGTTGGAAGAGCAGCTTAGGAGCCGCACGTGGGACTGTGCTCCGAAAAATGTTCCCCAACTCCGCAGAGAGATAGGGCGCACAGGAGTAACCTAGGTGAAATAAAGGATGTCAATGCATGGAGCCGCAAAGTGGTCAGAGAGGTGGAGGAGGTCTCAGAGACGGCGGCTGATGAAAGCGAAGCAGGGGCACTAGACAGACGTCTTCTTAACCTGTGGAAGCGAAAGAAGCAGTGGGAAGAGCAGCTTATGGGCTGTACGTGGGACTGTGGGCTCCGGAAAAGGATCCCCAACTCTGCATCGAGATAGGGCGCACAGGAGAAACCTAGGAGAAATAAAGGATATCAATGCATGGAGCCGCAAAGTGGTCAGAGAAGAGGAGGAGGTCACAGAGACGTTTACTAATGAAAGCGAAGCAGAGGCACTAGACAGACGTGTGCTTAACCTGTGGAAACTAAAGAAGCATTGGGCAGAGCAGCTTAGGGGCCGCACGTAGGATAGTGGGCTCCGAAAATGGATCCCAAACTCGGCAGAAAGACAGGATGCACAGGAGTTACCTAGGAGAAATAAACGAGATCAATTCATGAAGCCGCGACGTGGTCAGTGAATTGGAGATCACAGAGACGGTGGCTGATGAAAGCGAAGCACGGGCACTAGACAGACGTCTGCTTAACCTGTGGAAGCGAAAGAAGCAGTGGGAAGAGCAGCTTAGGAGCCGCACGTGCGACAGTGGGCTTCGAAAGCGATCCTTATCTCGGCAGAGAGAGACGGCGCACAGGAGTAACTCAGGAGAAATAAAGGATATCAATGCAATGGAGCCGCAAAGTTCTCAGAGAAACGGAAGAGGTCACAGAGACGTTTGCTAATGAAAGCGAAGCAGAGGCAATAGACAGACGTGTGCTTAACCTGTGGAAGCGAAAGAAGCATTGGGCAGAGCAGCTTAGGGGCCGCACGTGGGAATAGTATGCTCGGAAAAAGGATCCTCAACTCGGCAGAGAGATAGGGCGTACAGGAGTAACCTAGGAGAAATAAAGGGTATCAATGCATGCTGCCGCAAAGTGGTCAGAGGTGGAGGAGGTCACAGAGACTGTGGCTGATGAAAGCGAAGCAGGGGCACTAGACACACGTTTGCTTAACCTGTGGAAGCGAAAGAAGCAGTGGGAAGAGCAACCTAGGGGCTGCACCTGGGACAGTGGGCTCCGAAAAGGATCCCTAAATCGGCAGAGAAATAGGGCGCACAGGAGTAACATAGGAGAAATAAAGAATATTAATGCATGGAGCCGCGAAGTGGTCAGAGAAGTGGAGGAGGCCACAGAGACGGTGGCTGATGAATGCGAATCAGGGGCGCTAGACAGACGTCTGCTTAACCTGTGGAAGAGAAAAAAGCAGTTGGAAGAGCAGCTTAGGAGCCGCACGTGGGACTGTGCTCCGAAAAAGGATCCCCAACTCCGCAGAGAAATAGGGCGCACAGGAGTAACCAAGGTGAAATAAAGGATGTCAATGCATGGAGCCGCAAAGTGGTCAGAGAGCTGGAGGACAGACAGAGACGGCGGCTGATGAAAGCGAAGCAGGGGCACTAGACAGAGGTCTTCTTAAACTGTGGAAGCGAAAGAAGCAGATGGAATAGCAGCTAAGGGGCCGCACGTGGGACAGTGGGCTTCGAAAAAGGATCCCCAACTCGGCAGAGAGATAGGGCGCACAGGTGTAACCTAGGAGAAATAAAGGATATCAATGCATGGAGCCGCGAAGTGGTCAGAGAAGTGGAGGAGGTCACAGAGACAGTGGCTGATGAAAGCGAAGCAGGGGCACTAGACACACGTTTGCTTAACCTGTGGAAGCGAAAGAAGCAGTGGGAAGAGCAGCGTAGGGGCTCCTCATGGGACTGTGGGCTCCGAAAAAGGATCTCCAACTCGGCAGAGAGATAGGGCGCATAGGAGTAACCTAGGAGAAATAAAGGATATCAATGCACGGAGCCGCGAAGTGGTCAGAGAAGTGGAGGAGGTCACAGAGACGGTGGCTGATGAAAGCGAAGAAGGGGCACTACACAGACGTCTGCTTAACCTGTGGAAGCGAAAGAAGCAGTGGGAAGAGCAGCTTAGGGGCTCCACGTGGGAGTGTGGGCTCCGAAAAAGGATCCCCAACTCGGCAGAGAGATAGGGCGCACAGGAGTAACCTAGGAGAAATATAGATATCAATGCATGGAGAAGCGAAGTGGTGAGAGAAGTGGAGGTCACAGAGACGTTGGCTGATGAAAGCGAAGCAGGGGCACAAGACAGACGTCTGCTTAACCTGTGGAAGCGAAAGAAGCAGTTCGAATAGCAGCTTAGGGGCCGAACGTGGGACAGTGGGCTTCGAAAAAGGATCCCCAACTCGGCAGAGAGATAGGGCGCACAGGAGTAACCTAGGAGAAATAAAGGATATCAATGCACGGAGCCGCGAAGTGGTCAGAGAAGTGGAGGAGGTCACAGAGACGGTGGCTGATGAAAGCGAAGCAGAGGCACTACACAGACGTCTGCTTAACCTGTGGAAGCGAAAGAAGCAGTGGGAAGAGCAACCTAGGGGCTGCACGTGGGACAGTGGGCTCCGAAAAGGATGCCCAAATCGGCAGAGAGATAGGGCGTCCAGGAGTAACCTAGGAGAAATAAAAAATATCAATGCATGAAGCCGCGATGTGGTCAGAGAAGGGGAGGAGGTCACAGAGACGGTGGCTGATGAATGCGAAGCAGTGGCGCTAGACAGACGTCTGCTTAACCTGTGGAAGAGAAAAAAGCAGTTGGAATAGCAGCTTAGGGGCCGCACGTGGGACAGTGGGCTCCGAAAAAGGATCCCCAACTCGGCAGAGAGATAGGGCGCACAGGAGTAACCTAGGAGAAATATAGATATCAATGCATGGAGAAGCGAAGTGGTCAGAGAAGTGGAGGTCACAGAGACGGTGGCTGATGAAAGCGAAGCAGGGGCACAAGACAGACGTCTGCTTAACCTGTGGAAGCGAAAGGAGCAGTGGGAAGAGCAACCTAGGGGCTGCACGTGGGACAGTGGGCTCCGAAAAGGATCCCCAAATCGGCAGAGAGATAGGGCGTCCAGGAGTAACATAGGAGAAATAAAGGATATCAATGCATGGAGCCGCGAAGTGGTCAGAGAAGGGGAGGAGCTCACAGAGACGGTGGCTGATGAAAGCGAAGCAGGGGCACAAGACAGACGTCTGCTTAACCTGTGGAAGCGAAAGAAGCAGTTGGAATAGCAGCTTAGGGGCCGCACGTGGGACAGTGGGCTTCGAAAAAGGATCCCCAACTCGGCAGAGAGATAGGGCGCACAGGAGTAACCTAGGAGAAATAAAGGATATCAATGCATGGAGCCGCGAAGTGGTCAGAGAAGTGGAGGAGGTCACAGAGACGGTGGCGGATGAATGCGAAGCAGGGGCGCTAGACAGACGTCTGCTTAACCTCTGGAAGAGAAAAAAAGCAGTTGGAAGAGCAGCTTAGGAGCCGCACGTGGGACTGTGCTCCGAAAAAGGATCCCCATCTCGGTAGAGAGATAGGGCGCACAGGAGTAATCTAGGTGAAATAAAGGATGTCAATGCATGGAACCACAAAGTGGTCAGAGAGGTGGAGGAGGTCACAGAGAACGCGGCTGATGAAAGCCAAGCAGGGGCACTAGACAGACGTCTGCTTAACCTGTGGAAGCGAAAGAATCAGTGGGAAGAGCAGCTTATGGGCTGTACGTGGGACTGTGAGCTCCGTAAAAGGATCCCCAACTCGGCAGAGAGATAGGGCGCTCAGGAGTAACCTAGGAGAAATAAAAGATATCAATGCATGGAGCCCCGAACTGGTCAGAGAAGTGGAGGAGGTCACAGAGACGGTGGCTGATGAATGCGAAGCAATGGCGCTAGGCAGACGTCTGCTTAACCTGTGGAAGAGAAAAAAGCAGTTGGAATAGCAGCTTAGGGGCCGCACGTGGGACAGTAGGCTTCGAAAAAGGATCCCCAACTCGGCAGAGAGATAGGGCGCACAGGAGTAACCTAGGAGAAATAAAGGATATCAATGCATAAAGCCGCGAAGTGGTCAGAGAAGTGGAGGAGGTCACAGAGACGGTGGCTGATGAAAGCGAAGCAGGGGTACTAGACAGACGTCTGCTTAACCTGTGGAAGTGAAAGAAGCAGTGGCAACAGCAGCTTAGGGGCCGCACGTGGGACAGTGGGCTAAGAAAAAGGATCCCCAACTCGGCAGAGAGATAGGGCACACAGGAGTAACCTAGGAGAAATAAAGGATATCAGTGCATGGAGCCGCAAAGTGGTCAGAGAGTTGGAGGAGGTCACAGAGACGGCGGCTGATGAAAAGCGAAGCAGGAGCACTAGACAGACGTCTTCTTAACCTGTGGAAGCGAAAGAAGCAGTGGGAAGAGCAGCTTATGGGCTTTACGTGGGACTGCGGGCTCCGGAAAAGGATCCCCAACTCGGCATCGAGATAGGGCGCACAGGAGAAACCTAGGAGAAATTAAGGATATCAATGCATGGAGCCGCAAAGTGGTCTGAGAATTGGAGGAGGTCACAGAGACGTTTGCTAATGAAAGCGAAGCAGAGGCACTAGACAGACGTGTGCTTAACCTGTGGAAGCGAAAGAAGCATTGGGCAGAGCAGCTTAGGGGCCGCACGTAGGATAGTGGGCTCCGAAAAAGGATCTCAAACTCGGCAGGAAGATAGGGTGCACAGGAGTTACCTAGGAGAAATAAAGGAGATCAATGCATGGAGCAGCGACGTGGTCAGAGAAGTGGAGGAGATCACAGAGACGGTGGCTAATGAAAGCGAAGCAGCCGGGGCATTAGACAGACGTCTGCTTAACCTGTGGAAGCGAAAGAAGCAGTGGGAAGAGCAGCTTAGGGGCCGAACATGCGACAGTGGGCTTCGAAAGCGATCCTTATCTCGGCAGGGAGATACGGAGAAATAAAGGATATCAATGCAGGGAGCCGCAAAGTGCTCAGAGAAGTGCAGGAGGTCACAGAGACGTTTGCTAATGAAAGCGAAGCAGAGGCAATAGACAGACGTGTGCTTAACCTGTGGAAGCGAAAGAAGCATTGGGCAGAGCAGCTTAGGAGCCGCACGTGGGACAGTGTGCTCGGATAAAGGATCCTCAACTAGACAGAGAGATAGGGCGCACAGCAGTAACCTAGGAGAAATAAAGGATATCAATGCATGGAGCCGCAAAGTGGTCAGAGGTGGAGGAGGTCACAGAGACAGTGGCTGATGAAAGCGAAGCAGGGGCACTATACACACGTTTGCTTAACCTGTGGAAGCGAAAGAAGCAGTGGGAAGAGCAGCTTAGGGGCTCCTCGTGGGACTGTGGGCTCCGAAAAAGGATCTCCAAATCGGCAGAGAGATAGGGCGCATAGGAGTAACCTAGGAGAAATAAAGGATATCAATGCACGGAGCCGCGAAGTGGTCAGAGAAGTATAGGAGGGCACAGAGACGGTGGCTGATGAAAGCGAAGCAGGGGCCCTACACAGACGTCTGCTTAACCTCTGGAAGCGAAAGAAGCAGTGGGAAGAGCAGCGTAGGGGCTCCTCATGGGACTGTGGGCTCCGAAAAAGGATCTCCAACTCGGCAGAGAGATAGGGCGCATAGGAGTAACCTAGGAGAAATAAAGGATATCAATGCACGGAGCCGCGAAGTGGTCAGAGAAGTGGAGGAGGTAACAGAGAGGGTGGCTGATGAAAGCGAAGCAGCCGGGGCATTAGACAGACGTCTGCTTAACCTGTGGAAGAGAAAAAAGCAGTTGGAAGAGCAGCTTAGGAGCCGCACGTGGGACTGTGCTCCGAAAAAGGATCCCCAACTCCGCAGAGAAATAGGGCGTCCAGGAGTAACCTAGGAGAAATAAAGGATATCAATGCAAGGAGCCACGAAGTGGTCAGAGAAGGGGAGGAGGTCACAGAGACGGTGGCTGATGAAAGCGGAGCAGGGGCACTAGACAGTCGTCTGCTTAACGTGTGGAAGCGAAAGAAGCAGTGAGAAGAGCAGCTTAGGGGCCGCACTTCGGACAGTGGGCTCCGAAAATGGATATGTAACTCGGCAGACAGATACGGGGCAAAGGAGTAACCTAGGAGAAATAAAGGATATCAATGCATGGAGACGCGAAGTGGTCAGAGAAGTGGAGGAGGTCACAGACGGTGGCTGATGAAAGCGAAGCAGGGGCACTACACAGACGTCTGCTTAACCTGTGGAAGAGAAAAAAGCAGTTGGAAGAGCAGCTTAGGAGCGGCACGTGGGACTGTGCTCCGAAAAAGGATCCCCAACTCGGCAGAGAAATAGGGCGCACAGGAGTAACCTAGGAGAAATATAGATATCAATGCATGGAGAAGCGAAGTGGTCAGAGAAGTGGAGGTCACAGAGACGGTGGCTGATGAAAGCGAAGCAGGGGCACAAGACAGACGTCTGCTTAACCTGTGGAAGCGAAAGGAGCAGTGGGAAGAGCAACCTAGGGGCTGCACGTGGGACAGTGGGCTCCGAAAAGGATCCCCAAATCGGCAGAGAGATAGGGCGTCCAGGAGTAACATAGGAGAAATAAAGGATATCAATGCATGGAGCCGCGAAGTGGTCAGAGAAGGGGAGGAGCTCACAGAGACGGTGGCTGATGAAAGCGAAGCAGGGGCACAAGACAGACGTCTGCTTAACCTGTGGAAGCGAAAGAAGCAGTTGGAATAGCAGCTTAGGGGCCGCACGTGGGACAGTGGGCTTCGAAAAAGGATCCCCAACTCGGCAGAGAGATAGGGCGCACAGGAGTAACCTAGGAGAAATAAAGGATATCAATGCATGGAGCCGCGAAGTGGTCAGAGAAGTGGAGGAGGTCACAGAGACGGTGGCGGATGAATGCGAAGCAGGGGCGCTAGACAGACGTCTGCTTAACCTCTGGAAGAGAAAAAAAGCAGTTGGAAGGGCAGCTTAGGAGCCGCACGTGGGACTGTGCTCCGAAAAAGGATCCCCATCTCGGTAGAGAGATAGGGCGCACAGGAGTAATCTAGGTGAAATAAAGGATGTCAATGCATGGAACCACAAAGTGGTCAGAGAGGTGGAGGAGGTCACAGAGAACGCGGCTGATGAAAGCCAAGCAGGGGCACTAGACAGACGTCTGCTTAACCTGTGGAAGCGAAAGAATCAGTGGGAAGAGCAGCTTATGGGCTGTACGTGGGACTGTGAGCTCCGTAAAAGGATCCCCAACTCGGCAGAGAGATAGGGCGCTCAGGAGTAACCTAGGAGAAATAAAAGATATCAATGCATGGAGCCCCGAACTGGTCAGAGAAGTGGAGGAGGTCACAGAGACGGTGGCTGATGAATGCGAAGCAATGGCGCTAGGCAGACGTCTGCTTAACCTGTGGAAGAGAAAAAAGCAGTTGGAATAGCAGCTTAGGGGCCGCACGTGGGACAGTAGGCTTCGAAAAAGGATCCCCAACTCGGCAGAGAGATAGGGCGCACAGGAGTAACCTAGGAGAAATAAAGGATATCAATGCATAAAGCCGCGAAGTGGTCAGAGAAGTGGAGGAGGTCACAGAGACGGTGGCTGATGAAAGCGAAGCAGGGGTACTAGACAGACGTCTGCTTAACCTGTGGAAGTGAAAGAAGCAGTGGCAACAGCAGCTTAGGGGCCGCACGTGGGACAGTGGGCTAAGAAAAAGGATCCCCAACTCGGCAGAGAGATAGGGCACAAAGGAGTAACCTAGGAGAAATAAAGGACATCAGTGCATGGAGCCGCAAAGTGGTCAGAGAGTTGGAGGAGGTCACAGAGACGGCGGCTGATGAAAGCGAAGCAGGAGCACTAGACAGACGTCTTCTTAACCTGTGGAAGCGAAAGAAGCAGTGGGAAGAGCAGCTTATGGGCTTTACGTGGGACTGCGGGCTCCGGAAAAGGATCCCCAACTCGGCATCGAGATAGGGCGCACAGGAGAAACCTAGGAGAAATTAAGGATATCAATGCATGGAGCCGCAAAGTGGTCTGAGAATTGGAGGAGGTCACAGAGACGTTTGCTAATGAAAGCGAAGCAGAGGCACTAGACAGACGTGTGCTTAACCTGTGGAAGCGAAAGAAGCATTGGGCAGAGCAGCTTAGGGGCCGCACGTAGGATAGTGGGCTCCGAAAAAGGATCTCAAACTCGGCAGGAAGATAGGGTGCACAGGAGTTACCTAGGAGAAATAAAGGAGATCAATGCATGGAGCAGCGACGTGGTCAGAGAAGTGGAGGAGATCACAGAGACGGTGGCTAATGAAAGCGAAGCAGCCGGGGCATTAGACAGACGTCTGCTTAACCTGTGGAAGCGAAAGAAGCAGTGGGAAGAGCAGCTTAGGGGCCGCACATGCGACAGTGGGCTTCGAAAGCGATCCTTATCTCGGCAGGGAGATACGGAGAAATAAAGGATATCAATGCAGGGAGCCGCAAAGTGCTCAGAGAAGTGGAGGAGGTCACAGAGACGTTTGCTAATGAAAGCGAAGCAGAGGCAATAGACAGACGTGTGCTTAACCTGTGGAAGCGAAAGAAGCATTGGGCAGAGCAGCTTAGGAGTTGCACGTGGGACAGTGTGCTCGGATAAAGGATCCTCAACTAGACAGAGAGATAGGGCGCACAGCAGTAACCTAGGAGAAATAAAGGATATCAATGCATGGAGCCGCAAAATGGTCAGAGGTGGAGGAGGTCACAGAGACAGTGGCTGATGAAAGCGAAGCAGGGGCACTATACACACGTTTGCTTAACCTGTGGAAGCGAAAGAAGCAGTGGGAAGAGCAGCTTAGGGGCTCCTCGTGGGACTGTGGGCTCCGAAAAAGGATCTCCAAATCGGCAGAGAGATAGGGCGCATAGGAGTAACCTAGGAGAAATAAAGGATATCAATGCACGGAGCCGCGAAGTGGTCAGAGAAGTATAGGAGGGCACAGAGACGGTGGCTGATGAAAGCGAAGCAGGGGCCCTACACAGACGTCTGCTTAACCTCTGGAAGCGAAAGGATCAGTGGGAAGAGCAACCTAGGGGCTGCACGTGGGACAGTGGGCTCCGAAATGGATCCCCAAATCGGCTGAGAGATAGGGCGTCCAGGAGTAACCTAGGAGAAATAAAGGATATCAATGCAAGGAGCCACGAAGTGGTCAGAGAAGGGGAGGAGGTCACAGAGACGGTGGCTGATGAAAGCGGAGCAGGGGCACTAGACAGTCGTCTGCTTAACGTGTGGAAGCGAAAGAAGCAGTGAGAAGAGCAGCTTAGGGGCCGCACTTCGGACAGTGGGCTCCGAAAATGGATATGTAACTCGGCAGACAGATACGGGGCAAAGGAGTAACCTAGGAGAAATAAAGGATATCAATGCATGGAGACGCGAAGTGGTCTCAGAAGTGGAGGAAGTCGCAGAGACGGTGGCTGATGAAGGCGAAGCAGGGACACTAGACAGACGTCTGCTTAACCTGTGGAAGCGAAACAAGCAGTGGGAAGAGCAGCTTGGGGGCCGCACGTGGGACAGTGGGCTCCGAAAAAGGATCCCCAACTCGGCAGAGAGATTGAGGGCACAAGAGTAACCTAGGAGAAATGAAGATATCAATGCATGGAGAAGCGAAGTGGTCAGAGAAGTGGAGGTCACAGAGACGGTGGCTGATGAAAGCGAAGCAGGGGCACAAGACAGACGTCTGCTTAACCTGTGGAAGCGAAAGAAGCAGTTCGAATAGCAGCTTAGGGGCCGCACGTGGGACAGTGGGCTCCGAAAAAGGATCCCCAACTCGGCAGAGAGATAGGGCGCACAGGAGTAACCTAGGAGAAAAAAAGGATATCAATGCATGGAGCCGCAAAGTAGTCAGAGAGGTGGAGGAGGTCACAGAGACGGTGGCTGATGAAAGCGAAGCAGGGGCACTAGACAGACGTCTGCTTAACCTGTAGTAGCGAAAGAAGCATTGGGAAGAGCAGCTTAGAGGCCGCACGTAGGACAGTGGGCTCCGAAAAAGGAAATGTAACTCGGCAGACAGATATGGTGCACAGGAGTAACCAAGGATAAATAAAGCATATGAATGCATGGAGCCACGAAGTGGTCAGAGAGGTGGAGGAGGTCACAGAGACGGTGGCTGATTAAAGCGAAGCAGGGGCACTAGACAGACGTCTGCTTAACCTGTGGAAGCGAAAGAAGCAGTGGGAAGAGCAGCTTAGGGGCCGCACGTGCGACAGTGGGCTCCCAAAGCGATCCCCATTTCGGCAGAGAGATTGAGGGCACAAGAGTAACCTAGGAGAAATAAAGATATCAATGCATGGAGAAGCGAAGTGGTCAGAGAAGTGGAGGAGGTCACAGAGACGGTGGGTGATGGATGCGAAGCAGGGGCGGTATACAGACGTCTGCTTAACCTGTGGAAGCTAAAGAAGAAGGGGAAGAGCGGCTTATGGGCTGTACGTGGGACAGTGGGCTCCGGAAAAGTATCCCCAACTCGGCAGAGACATAGGGCGCACCGGAGTAACCTAGGAGAAATAAAGGATATCAATGCATGGAGCCGCGAATTGGTCACAGAAGTGGAGGAGGTCACAGAGACGGTGGCTGATGAAAGCGAAGCAGGGGCCCTAGACAGACGTCTGCTTAACATGTGGAAGCGAAAGAAGCAGTGGGAAGAGCAGCTTAGGGGCCGCACGTGGGAATGTGGGCTCCGAAAAATGATCCCCAACTCGGCAGAGAGATAGGGCGCACAGGAGTAACATAGGAGAAATAAAGGATATCAGTGCATGGAGCCGCAAAGTTGTCAGAGAGTTGGAGGAGGTCACAGGGATGGTGGCTGATGAAAGCGAAGCAGGGGCACAAGACAGACGTCTGCTTAACCTGTGGAAGCGAAAGAAGCAGTTGGAAGAGCAGCTTAGGAGCCGCACGTGGGACTCTGCTACGAAAAAGGATCCCCAACTCGGCAGAGAGATAGGGCGCACAGGAGTAACCTAGGTGAAATAAAGGATGTCAATGCATGGCGCCGCAAAGTGGTCAGAGAAGTGGAGGAGGTCACAGAGACGTTTGCTAATGAAAGCGAAGCAGAGGCACTAGACAGACGTGTGCTTAACCTGTGGAAGCGAAAGAAGCAGTGGGAAGAGCAACCTAATGGCTGCACCTGGGACAGTGGGCTCCGAAAAGGATCCCCAAATCGGCAGAGAGATAGGGCGCACAGGAGTAACCTAGGAGAAATAAAGGATATCAATGCATGGAGCCGCGAAGTGGTCAGAGAAGTGGAGGAGGTCACAGAGACGGTGGCTGATGAATGCGAATCAGGGGCGCTAGACAGACGTCTGCTTAACCTGTGGAAGAGAAAAAAGCAGTTGGAAGAGCAGCTTAGGAGCCACACGTGGGACTGTGCTCCGAAAAAGGATCCCCAACTCCGCAGAGAGATAGGGCGCACAGGAGTTACCTAGGAGAAATAAAGGAGATCAATGCATGAAGCCCCGACGTGGTCAGAGAAGTGGAGGAGATCACAGAGACGGTGGCTGATGAAAGCGAAGCACGGGCACTAGACAGACGTCTGCTTAACCTGTGGAAGCGAAGGAAGCAGTGGGAAGAGCAGCTTAGGGGCCGCACGTGCGACAGTGGGCTTCGAAAGCTATCCTTATCTCGGCAGACAGATACGGCGCACCGGAGTAACTTAGGAGAAATAAAGGATATCAATGCATGGAGCCGCAAAGTTCTCAGAGAAGTGGAGGAGGTCACAGAGAGGTTTGCTAATGAAAGCGAAGCAGAGGCAATAGACAGACGTGGGCTTAACCTGTGGAAGCGAAAGAAGCATTGGGCAGAGCAGCTTAGGGGCCGCACGTGGGAGAGCGTGCTCGGAAAAAGGATCCTCAACTCGGCAGAGAGATAAGGCGCACAGGAGTAACATAGGAGAAATAAAGAATATCAATGCATGGAGCCGCAAAGTGGTCAGAGGTGGAGGAGGTCACAGAGACAGTGGCTGATGAAAGCGAAGCAGGGGCACAAGACACACGTTTGCTTAACCTGTGGAAGCGAAAGAAGCAGTGGGAAGAGCAGCTTAGGGGCTCCACGTGGGACTGTGGGATCCGAAAAAGGATCTCCAACTCGGCAGAGAGATAGGGCGCACAGGAGTAACCTAGGAGAAATAAAGGATATCAATGCACGGAGCCGCGAAGTGGTCAGAGAAGTGGAGGAGGTCACAGAGACGGTGGCTGATGAAAGCGAAGCAGGGGCACTACACAGACGTCTGCTTAACCTGTGGAAGCAAAAGAAGCAGTGGGAAGATCAACCTAGGGGCTGCACGTGGGACATTGGGCTCCGAAAAGGATCCCCAAATCGGCAGAGAGATAGGGCGCACAGGAGTAACCTAGGAGAAATAAAGGATATCAATGCATGGAGCCGCGAAGTGGTCAGAGAAGTGGAGGAGGTCACAGAGACGGTGGCTGATGAAAGCGAAGCAGGGGCACTACACAGACGTCTGCTTAACCTGTGGAAGCAAAAGAAGCAGTGGGAAGATCAACCTAGGGGCTGCACGTGGGACATTGGGCTCCGAAAAAGGATCCCCAACTCCGTAGAGAGATAGGGCGCACAGGAGTAACCTAGGTGAAATAAAGGATGTCAATGCATGGAGCCGCAAAGTGGTCAGAGAGGTGGAGGAGGTCTCAGAGACGGCGGCTGATGAAAGCGAAGCAGGGGCACTAGACAGACGTCTTAACCTGTGGAAGCGAAAGAAGCAGTGGGAAGAGCAGCTTATGGGCTGTACGTGGGACTGTGGGCTCCGGAAAAGGATCCCCAACTCTGCATCGAGATAGGGCGCACAGGAGAAACCTAGGAGAAATAAAGGATATCAATGCATGGAGCCGCAAAGTGGTCAGAGAAGTGGAGAGGTCACAGAGACGTTTGCTAATGAAAGCGAAGCAGAGGCACTAGACAGACGTGTGCTTAACCTGTGGAAACGAAAGAAGCATTGGGCAGAGCAGCTTAGGGGCCGCACGTAGGATAGTGGGCTCCGAAAAAGGATCCCAAACTCGGCAGAAAGATAGGGTGCACAGGAGTTACCTAGGAGAAATAAACGAGATCAATGCATGGAGCCGCGACGTGGTCAGTGAAGTGGAGGAGATCACAGAGACGGGGGCTGATGAAAGCGAAGCATGGGCACTATACAGACGTCTGCTTAACCTGTGGAAGCGAAAGAAGCAGTGGGAAGAGCAGCTTAGGAGCCGCACGTGCGACAGTGGGCTTCGAAAGCGATCCTTATCTCGGCAGAGAGATACGGCGCACAGGAGTAACTCAGGAGAAATAAAGGATATCAATGCAATGGAGGCCCAAAGTTCTCAGAGAAGTGGAGGAGGTCACAGAGACGTTTTCTAATGAAAGCGAAGCAGAGGCAATAGACAGACGTGTGCTTAACCTGTGGAAGCGAAAGAAGCATTGGGCAGAGCAGCTTAGGGGCCGCACGTGGGACAGTGTGCTCGGAAAAAGGATCCTCAACTCGGCAGAGAGATAGGGCGCACAGGAGTAACCTAGGAGAAATAAAGGGTATCAATGCATGGAGCCGCAAGGTGGTCAGAGGTGGAGGAGGTCACAGAGACGGTGGCTGATGAAAGGGAAGCAGGGGCACTAGACACACGTTTGCTTAACCTGTGGAAGCGAAAGAAGCAGTGGCAAGAGCAGCTTAGGGGCCCCACGTGGGACTGTGGGCTCCGAAAAAGGATCCCCAACTCCGCAGAGAGATAGGGCGCACAGGAGTAACCTAGGTGAAATAAAGGATATCAATGCATGGAGCCGCAAAGTGGTCAGAGGTGGAGGAGGTCACAGAGACAGTGGCTGATGAAAGCGAAGCAGGGGCACAAGACACACGTTTGCTTAACCTGTGTAAGCGAAAGAAGCAGTGGGAAGAGTAGCTTAGGGGCTCCACGTGGGACTGTGGGCTCCGAAAAAGGATCTCCAACTCGGCAGAGAGATGGGGCGCACAGGAGTAACCTGGGAGAAATAAAGGATATCAATGCACGGAGACGCGAAGTGGTCAGAGAAGTGGAGGAGGTCACAGAGACGGTGGCTGATGAAAGCGAAGCAGGGACACTACACAGACGTCTGCTTAACCTGTGGAAGCGAAAGAAGCAGTGGGAAGAGCAACCTAGGGGCTGCACGTGGGACATTGGGCTCCGAAAAGGATCCCCAAATCGGCAGAGAGATGGGCGCACAGGAGTAACCTAGAGAGAAATAAAGATATCAGTGCATGGAGAAGCGAAGTGGATTTGGAGCCGGCACGCTTGCTGACATGCGCCTCACGCTGCTGTTGCACATGCAGGTCTTTTTTACGCTCGGAACCTCGGCTGCGCTCGGCCCGACAGGACAGGCGATGTCCCCTTGCCTCATCGAGCCTTTTTCATCGGCCGCGAGCGGTTGGAAGCTGACCGCCGTGTCGACCACCGTCGACAAGAGGGGATCGCCGGTTATCAACGTTTCCAAGCTTCACTCGGACACTGATTCCATTGACTGCGACCCACCAATCTTCTTTGAGCATCAGGAGCCACGTGACTACAACCAAGCCTACTTAAACCCGCTGCGCTTTGGCTACGTGGGATTTGGAGCCGGCACGCTTGCCGACATGCGCCTCACGCTGCTGTTGCACATGCAGGTTAGTTACCGCTATTCTATTGTGATACGAGAACCTCTGTATGCATTGCCGGCTCCACCCACGCCAAGTGCTTCTGTTGGTCGTATCAGACGAGTACGCAAACTTGTATGTTGCAGGCAGTTTCGCCTGATTGTGAATCGGGTGTTGTACCTGATGATTCTACTGCTACTTTCCGGAGGTATTGAGCTCAATCCTGGCCCTCTTAGTGAATGTCAAGTGGAACTGCTTAAGAGTTTACAAAGCGGTCAGGCAGCTATTATGGCTAAGTTAGTTAACATCGATGCGAGGATCGCTAAGCATGAAGCCATCATAGGGGATATAAGCAGTAAACTTGACAAAGCTGGAGGACAGATTGACGCTCTCGACAAAGTGGTTATTGAACAGGCTAATGTTATTGAACACTTAACGCGAGAGGTAAAGGATCTGCATAGCAAGAATACCGATCTTGAAAATCAAAGTCGGAGGCAAAACCTTGTCTTCTATGGCGTTAAGAACAGCAACCAATCAGAAACATGGGAACAATCTGAGAACCTAATCAAAAGCATCTGTCAGTCAAGGCTAGGGATCGAATTGAAAACTGTACAAAGGGCGCACCGTGTCGGGCGTTTCAGTGATAAGACTGCACGACCTATAATAGTGATATTTGCCTCCTATAAAGAGAAACAAGAAGTCATGAGTTGCGCGAAAATGTTTAATGGTTCTGAGTATAGCGTGGATCAAGATTATTCAACAGAGACACGTAATGTTCGGAAGCGACTGTGGGAATACGCAAAAATTCAGGAGGCCGACAAAAGCAAGATAAAACTAAAGTACGACAAACCTATTCTGAACGAAAAGGCTTTTATATGGGACAAAGAAAAGCAGGTGGTTGTTCCCGCCATGAAACGATGACGCCCCATTCATCCAAGGAAAAGCCTCCAACGATATTTAGTTGCCGTAATCGTTAACTGCAGAAGCATTGTAAATAAAGTCGATGAGTTTGCTAGTCTTCTAGAGTCTGTAAAGGCAGACATAGTATTTGGTACTGAATCATGGTTAGATGCATCAATCAGGGATAGCGAGGTGTTTCCTAAAGAATTCATTGCTTACCGCAAAGACAGATCCCGGTTTGGCGGGGGCGTCTTTCTGTTGGTGCATTCCTCTTTAAGATCATCATTACTAGATGTCGATTACAATGATGTTGAATCAATATGGTGTACACTTACGCTGCACGACAACTCGTCATACGCTGTTGGATCATTTTATCGCCCTCCCGGTTCTGATCTGAGCACTTTGCAATCACTTTATGAAATCATTTCCGAGGTTTCCCAAAAACCGATATTGCTCGGGGGTGATTTCAATCTGCCGGATCTGCACTGGGGTGATGGCATGTGTGTAACCACAACAGGTTGTGGAATCGATATAGAAATGAAGAGCATCATAGATACTTTTGGCTTAGTACAGTACGTTCAGGAACCAACTAGGGATAAAAATGTTTTAGATCTTTTATTTTCCAACTCTCCGGATCAAGTTAATGCTGTTCATGTTATTCCAGGCATTAGTGATCATCAGGCGGTCATTGCATGCATAAAAGCATCGCATAGTAGACAAAAGAAATGTGAGTCAAGGCGAGTCTTTATTTACGATAAAGGTGACTACGCTAGAATGTCCGAAAAATTACAAAATCACTTGCCCGTTTTTGAGTGCTTTTATGATGAGTGCGATATTCATGAATTATGGCGTTTATCTGAGCAAAACCTTTTTGAACTGAGGGATGCACACGTGCCAAGTATAGATTCAGCTAGAATGAAGAAACGCAGAAAGCCGTGGGTGACTGCCAGTTTGATAAAAATGATAAGGAAAAGAAGGCGTGCGTACCTCAAGTTTAAGAGAACAAAACGTGAAGATGACTTCAGCAGATTACTTGTACTAACGCGTGAGCACAAAGAAAAACTAAAACTGCGAAAGAGGAGTACTTTAAAACGCTGGACGTTAAAATGAAGAAAAACCCTAAACTTTTTTGGCACTACTTAAGGGAGTGTGGAACAGATTCATCTGGTGTAGGTGAAATTGTTTATAATCAACAGGTCATCTCAGGTGACTTAGAGAAGGCAACGTGTTTTAATAATCACTTCAAGTCTGTTTTCTCCCCTAACCATATCAACAGTCACCAACATTACACAAGTTATGCGCCAGCAATGCCGCCAGTCGAAATAAGTGTAAGAGGGATTCTAGCGCTCCTAGAGGATATAGATGAATCAAAGGCCTGTGGTCCCGACGGCATATCACCCCGGTTGCTAAAGAACTGTGCTTATCCTATCTCACAGTATCTATGCCTTATTTATAAAAAATCTTTGGATACAGGTCTTTTACCACACGACTGGAAGGTAGCTCATGTGGTCCCGATTCACAAAGGCGGATCAAGAAAAGATGTATCAAATTACAGGCCTATTTCTCTAACATCAGTTTCATGCAAAATTTTTGAGCACATCTTATACACAGAAATAATGAACCACCTGGTAAAGAATGATTTGCTGATGAAGGAACAACATGGGTTCCGGAAAGGTTTATCATGTACTACTCAACTTGTTGAATTTTATCACGAACTTGTATCTGAAGTTGACCGCGGGGGCCAGACTGCATATTTATGGATTTCCGGAAAGCGTTTGACACTGTGTCACACCCACTCCTTCTCTATAAACTAAAAATGTTGAATCTGGACACAGCTGTTATAGTATGGATTCAGAATTATTTGCTCGGCCGCCGCCAACGTGTAGTCCTTAATGGTGTATGTTCAGATTACGTTGATGTGACATCAGCGGTCCCACAGGGGTCGGTCCTGGGGCCACTCCTGTTCTTAATCTATATAAATGATGTTTCACTCGGTATCTCCTCAAGTATACGTCTGTTTGCAGATGACTGCGTTTTGCACAGGAAAATTAACAATGCCAATGACGTCGTTCAACTCCAAACTGACTTAACACTTATCCACGATTGGTGTCTGAAATGGAAAATGTCTTTGAATACGGAGAAATGCGCTCATCTTTGTTTTTCATGAAAAAAAATCAAAGTCCAAGCTCAGTATCGCATAAGAAATGAATTGATCACACAGAAATGTGCTTACAGATACTTAGGTGTTATGCTAACGGATGACTGTTCCTGGAATGCTCACGTGGATCATGTGGTTACCAAAGCCGGTAGGGCACTAAATTTCATACAGCGTAGTTTAAGGTCTTCGCAGCCAAACCTCAAGAAAACTGCTTTTCTTTCTTGTGTTCGACCTATCATTGAATATGCCTGTATTGTATGGGACCCTGCACATCGGGTCTTAATTGAAAAACTTGAAAAAATCGATAACAGAGCAGCAAGGTTCGTCCTGGGCAGGTACGGGCGAAGGGATAGTTGTACAGCAATGAAAAAATAATTGCAATGGAAACCACTCGCTTCCCGTAGAAGAAAATTGAGGCTAAAAATGCTGTACTTAATATTTCACGGAAAAACGGGGATTGATTTTGAAAATTACTTAAAACAGCCCTTTTACGTTTCTCAACGACATGATCATTCCCGTAAAATTTGAGAGTACCGTACCAGGACGAACTTGTTTGCAAATTCATTTTTTGTTAAAACAGTGCAACAGTGGAACCGGCTTTCCGAGGAGCAAGTGTGCTCTGCAAGTGAAGATGTATTTTTTGCCAATCTGTAACCCCCCTGCTATAACGCCTTCGGGCAAATGCGGGGTAACTCTTGAATAAAGAATAAAATAAAGAGAAGTGGAGGAGGCCACAGAGATGGTGGCTGATGAATGCGAAACAAGGGCGCTAGACAGACGTCTGCTTAACCTGTGGAAGCGAAAAAAGCAGTGGGAATAGCAGCTTAGGGGCCGCACGTAGGATAGTGGACTCCGAAGAAGGATCCCAAACTCGGCCGAGAGATAGGACGCACGGGAGTATCCTAGGAGAAATAAAGGATATCAATGCATGGAGCCGCGAAGTGGTCAGAGAAGGGGAGGAGGTCACAGAGACGGTGGCTGATGAATGCGAAGCAGTGGCGCTAGACAGACGTCTGCTTAACCTGTGGAAGAGAAAAAAGCAGTTGGAATAGCAGCTTAGGGGCCGAACGTGCGACAGTGGGCTCCGAAAAAGGATCCCCAACTCGGCAGAGAGATAGGGCGCACAGGAGTAACCTAGGAGAAATATAGATATCAATGCATGGAGAAGCGAAGTGGTCAGAGAAGTGGAGCTCCCAGAAACGGTGGCTGATGAAAGCGAGCAGGGGCACAAGACAGACGTCTGCTTAACCTGTGGAAGCGAAAAAAGCAGTTGGAATAGCAGCTTAGGGCCCGCACGTGGGACTGTGCTCCGAAAAAGGATCCCCAACTCGGTAGAGAGATAGGGCGCACAGGAGTAACCTAGGTGAAATAAAGGATGTCAATGCATGGAACCACAAAGTGGTCAGAGAGGTGGAGGAGGTCACAGAGACGGCGGCTGATGAAAGCGAAGCAGGGGCACTAGACAGACGTCTGCTTAACCTGTGGAAGCGAAAGAAGCAGTGGGAAGAGCAGGTTATGGGCTGTACGGGGGACTGTGGGCTCCGTAAAAGGATCCCCAACTCGGCAGAGAGATAGGGCGCTCAGGAGTAACCTAGGAGGAATAAAGGATATCAATGCATGGAGCCCCGAAGTGGTCAGAGAAGTGGAGGAGGTCACAGAGACGGTGGCTGATGAATGCGAAGCAATGGCGCTAGGCAGACGTCTGCTTAACCTGTGGAAGAGAAAAAAGCAGTTGGAATAGCAGCTTAGGGGCCGCACGTGGGACAGTGGGCTTCGAAAAAGGATCCCCAGCTCGGCAGAGAGATAGGGCGCACAGGAGTAACCTAGGAGAAATAAAGGATATCAATGCATGGAGCCGCGAAGTGGTCAGAGAAGTGGAGGAGGTCACAGAGACGGTGGCTGATGAAAGCGAAGCAGGGGCACGAGACAGACGTCTTCTTAACCTGTGGAAGCGAAAGAAGCAGTGGGAAGAGCAGCTTATGGGCTTTACGTGGGACTGTGGGCTACGGAAAAGGATCCCCAACTCGGCATCGAGATAGGGCGCACAGGAGTAACCTAGGAGAAATTAAGGATATCAATGCATGGAGCCGCAAATTGGTCAGAGAAGTGGAGGAGGTCACAGAGACGTTTGGTAATGAAAGCGAAGCAGAGGCACTAGACAGACGTATGCTTAACCTGTGGAAGCGAAAGAAGCATTGGGCAGAGCAGCTTAGGGGCCGCACGTAGGATAGCGGGCTCCGAAAAAGGATCTCAAACTCGGCAGGAAGATAGGGTGCACAGGAGTAACTTAGGAGAACTAAAGGAGTTCAATGCATGGAGCCGCGACGTGGTCAGAGAAGTGGAGGAGATCACAGAGACGGTGGCTGATGAAAGCGAAGCAGAGGCAATAGACAGACGTGTGGTTAACCTGTGGAAGCGAAAGAAGCATTGGGCAGAGCAGCTTAGGGGCCGCACGTGGGACAGTGTGCTCGGAAAAAGAATCCTCAACTCGACAGAGAGATAGGGCGCACAGGAGTAACCTAGGAGAAATAAAGGATATCACTGCATGGAGCCGCAAAGTGGTCAGAGGTGGAGGAGGTCACAGAGACAGTGGCTGATGAAAGCGAAGCAGGGGCACTAGACACACGTTTGCTTAACCTGTGGAAGCGAAAGATGCAGTGGGAAGAGCAGCTTAGGGGCTCCTCGTGGGACTGTGGGCTCCGAAAAAGGATCTCCAACTAGGCAGAGAGATAGGCCGCACAGGAGTAACCTAGGAGAAATAAAGGATATCAATGCACGGAGCCGCGAAGTGGTGAGAGAAGTGGAGGAGGTCACAGAGACGGTGGCTGATGAAAGCGAAGCAGGGGCACTACACAGACGTCTGCTTAACCTGTGGAAGCGAAAGAAGCAGTGGGAAGAGCAACCTAGATGCTGCACGTGGGACAGTGGGCTCCGAAAAGGATCCCCAAATCGGCAGAGAGATAGGGCGTCCCGGAGTAACCTAGGAGAAATAAAGAATATCAATGCATGGAGCCGCGAAGTGGTCACAAAAGTGGAGGAGGTAACAGAGAGGGTTGCTGATGAAAGCGAAGCAGCCGGGGCACTAGACAGACGTCTGCTTAACCTGTGGAAGCGAAAGAAGCAGTGGGAAGAGCAGCTTAGGGGCCGCACGTGGGACAATGGGCTCCGAAAAAGGATCCCCAACTCGGCAGAGAGATGGGGGCACAGGAGTAACCTAGAGAGAAATAAAGATATCAGTGCATGGAGAAGCGAAGTGGTCAGAGAAGTGGAGGAGGCCACAGAGACGGTGGCTGATGAATGCGAAGCAGGGGCGCTAGACAGACGTCTGCTTAACCTGTGGAAGAGAAAAAAGCAGTTGGAATAGCAGCTTAGGGGCCGCACGTGGGACAGTGGGCTCCGAAAAAGGATCCCCAACTCGGCAGAGAGATATGGCGCACAGGAGTAACCTAGGAGAAATATAGATATCAATGCATGGAGAAGCGAAGTGGTCAGAGAAGTGGAGGTCCCAGAAACGGTGGCTGATGAAAGCAAGCAGGGGCACAAGACAGACGTCTGCTTAACCTGTGGAAGCGAAAAAAGCAGTTGGAATAGCAGCTTAGGGGCCGCACGTGGGACTGTGCTCCGAAAAAGGATCCCCAACTCGGTATAGAGATAGGGCGCACAGGAGTAACCTAGGTGAAATAAAGGATGTCAATGCATGGAACCACAAAGTGGTCAGAGAGGTGGAGGAGGTCACAGAGACGGCGGCTGATGAAAGCGAAGCAGGGGCACTAGACAGACGTCTGCTTAACCTGTGGAAGCGAAAGAAGCAGTGGTAAGAGCAGCTTATGGGCTGTACGTGGGACTGTGGGCTCCGTAAAAGGATCCCCAACTCGGCAGAGAGATAGGGCGCTCAGGAGTAACCTAGGAGAAATAAAGGATATCAATGCATGGAGCCCCGAAGTGGTCAGTGAAGTGGAGGAGGTCACAGAGACGGTGGCTGATGAATGCGAAGCAATGGCGCTAGGCAGACGTCTGCTTAACCTGTGGAAGAGAAAAAAGCAGTTGGAATAGCAGCTTAGGGGCCGCACGTGGGATAGTGGGCTTCGAAAAAGGATCCCCAGCTCGGCAGAGAGATAGGGCGCACAGGAGTAACCTAGGAGAAATAAAGGATATCAATGCATGGAGCCGCGAAGTGGTCAGAGAAGTGGAGGAGGTCACAGAGACGGTGGCTGATGAAAGCGAAGCAGGGGCACTAGACAGACGTCTTCTTAACCTGTGGAAGCGAAAGAAGCAGTGGGAAGAGCAGCTTAGGGGCCGCACGTGGGACAGTGGGCTCCGAAAAAGGATCCCCAACTCGGCAGAAAGATAGGACACACAGGAGTAACCTAGGAGAAATAAAGGATATCAGTGCATGGAGCCGCAAAGTGGTCAGAGAGTTGGAGGAGGTCACAGAGACGGCGGCTGATGAAAGCGAAGCAGGGGCACTAGACAGACGTCTTCTTTAACTGTGGAAGCGAAAGAAGCAGTGGGAAGAGCAGCTTATGGGCTTTACGTGGGACTGTGGGCTCCGGAAAAGGATCCGCAACTCGGCATCGAGATAGGGCGCACAGGAGTAACCTAGGAGAAATTAAGGATATCAATGCATGGAGCCGCAAAGTGGTCAGAGAAGTGGACGAGGTCACAGAGACGTTTGCTAATGAAAGCGAAGCAGAGGCACTAGACAGACGTGTGCTTAACCTGTGGAAGCGAAAGAAGCATTGGGCAGAGCAGCTTAGGGGCCGCACGTAGGATAGTGGGCTCCGAAAAAGGATCTCAAACTCGGCAGGAAGATAGGGTGCACAGGAGTTACCAAGGAGAAATAAAGAAGATTAATGCATGGAGCCGCGATGTGGTCAGAGAAGTGGAGGAGATCACAGAGACGGTGGCTGATGAAAGCGAATCACGGGCACTAGACAGACGTCTGCTTAACCTGTGGAAGCGAAAGAAGCAGTGGGAAGAGCAGCTTAGGGGCAGCACATGCGACAGTGGGCTTCGAAAGCGATCCTTATCTCGGCAGGGAGATACTGCGCACAGGAGTAACTTAGGAGAAATAAAGGAGATCAATGCATGGAGCCGCGACGTGGTCAGAGAAGTGGAGGAGATCACAGAGACGGTGGCTGATGAAAGCGAAGCAGAGGCAATAGACAGACGTGCGCTTAACCTGTAGAAGCGAGAGAAGCATTGGGCAGAGCAGCTTAGGGGCCGCACGTGGGACAGTGTGCTCGGAAAAAGAATCCTCAACTCGACAGAGAGATAGGGCGCACAGGAGTAACCTAGGAGAAATAAAGGATATCAATGCATGGAGCCGCAAAGTGGTCAGAGGTGGAGGAGGTCACAGAGACAGTGGCTGATGAAAGCGAAGCAGGGGCACTAGACACACGTTTGCTTAACCTGTGGAAGCGAAGGAAGCAGTGGGAAGAGCAGCTTAGGGGCCGCACGTGCGACAGTGGGCTTCGAAAGCGATCCTTATCTCGGCAGACAGATACGGCGCACAGGAGTCACTTAGGAGAAATAAAGGATATCAATGCATGGAGCCGCAAAGTGCTCAGAGAAGTGGAGGAGGTCACAGAGACGGCGGCTGATGAAAGCGAAGCAGGGGCACTAGACAGACGTCTTCTTAACCTGTGGAAGCGAAAGAAGCAGTGGGAAGAGGAGCTTATGGGCTTTACGTGGGACTGTGGGCTCAGGAAAAGGATTCCCAACTCGGCATCGAGATAGGGCGCACAGGAGTAACATAGGAGAAATAAAGGATATCAATGCATGGAGCCGCAAAGTGGTCAGAGGTGGAGGAGGTCACAGACACAGTGGCTGATGAAAGCGAAGCAGGGGCACAAGACACACGTTTGCTTAACCTGTGGAAGCGAAAGAAGCAGTGGGAAGAGCAGCTTAGGGGCTCCACGTGGGACTGTGGGCTCCGAAAAAGTATCTCCAGCTCGGCAGAGAGATAGGGCGCACAGGAGTAACCTAGGAGAAATAAAGGATATCAATGCACGGAGACGCGAAGTGGTCAGAGAAGTGGAGGAGGTCACAGAGACGGTGGCTGATGAAAGCTAAGCAGGGGCTCTACACAGACGTCTGCTTAACCTGTGGAAGCGAAAGAAGCAGTGGGAAGAGCAACCTAGGGGCTGCACGTGGGACATTGGGCTCCGAAAAGTATCCCCAAATCGGCAGAGAGATATGGCGTCCAAGAGTAACCTAGGAGAAATAAAGGATATCAATGCATGGAGCAGCGAAGTGGTCACAGAAGTGGATGAGGTAACAGAGAGGGTGGCTAATGAAAGCGAAGCAGCCGGGGCACTAGACAGACGTCTGCTTCACCTGTGGAAGCGAAAGAAGCAGTGGGAAGAGCAGCTTAGGGGCTGCACGTGGGACAGTGGGCTCCGAAAAAGGATCCCCAACTCGGCAGAGAGATGGGGGCACAGGAGTAACCTAGAGAGAAATAAAAATATCAGTGCTTGGAGAAGCGAAGTGGTCTGAGAAGTGGAAGAGGCCACCGAGACGGTGGCTGATGAATGCGAAACAAGGGCGCTAGACAGACGTCTGCTTAACCTGTGGAAGCGAAAAAAGCAGTGGGAATAGCAGCTTAGGGGCCGCACGTAGGATAGTGGACTCCGAAGAAGGATCCCAAACTCGGCCAAGAGATGGGACGCACGGGAGTAACCTAGGAGAAATAAAGGATATCAATGCATGGAGCCGCGAAGTGGTCAGAGAAGGGGAGGAGGTCACAGAGACGGTGGCTGATGAATGCGAAGCAGTGGCGCTAGACAGACGTCTGCTTAACCTGTGGAAGAGAAAAAAGCAGTTGGAATAGCAGCTTAGGGGCCGCACGTGGGACAGTGGGCTCCGAAAAGGATCCCCAAATCGGCAGAGAGATGGGCGCACAGGAGTAACCTAGAGAGAAATAAAGATATCAGTGCATGGAGAAGCGAAGTGGATTTGGAGCCGGCACGCTTGCCGACATGCGCCTCACGCTGCTGTTGCACATGCAGGTCTTTTTTACGCTCGGAACCTCGGCTGCGCTCGGCCCGACAGGACAGGCGATGTCCCCTTGCCTCATCGAGCCTTTTTCATCGGCCGCGAGCGGTTGGAAGCTGACCGCCGTGTCGACCACCGTCGACAAGAGGGGATCGCCGGTTATCAACGTTTCCAAGCTTCACTCGGACACTGATTCCATTGACTGCGACCCACCAATCTTCTTTGAGCATCAGGAGCCACGTGACTACAACCAAGCCTACTTAAACCCGCTGCGCTTTGGCTACGTGGGATTTGGAGCCGGCACGCTTGCCGACATGCGCCTCACGCTGCTGTTGCACATGCAGGTTAGTTACCGCTATTCTATTGTGATACGAGAACCTCTGTATGCATTGCCGGCTCCACCCACGCCAAGTGCTTCTGTTGGTCGTATCAGACGAGTACGCAAACTTGTATGTTGCAGGCAGTTTCGCCTGATTGTGAATCGGGTGTTGTACCTGATGATTCTACTGCTACATTCCGGAGGTATTGAGCTCAATCCTGGCCCTCTTAGTGAATGTCAAGTGGAACTGCTTAAGAGTTTACAAAGCGGTCAGGCAGCTATTATGGCTAAGTTAGTTAACATCGATGCGAGGATCGCTAAGCATGAAGCCATCATAGGGGATATAAGCAGTAAACTTGACAAAGCTGGAGGACAGATTGACGCTCTCGACAAAGTGGTTATTGAACAGGCTAATGTTATTGAACACTTAACGCGAGAGGTAAAGGATCTGCATAGCAAGAATACCGATCTTGAAAATCAAAGTCGGAGGCAAAACCTTGTCTTCTATGGCGTTAAGAACAGCAACCAATCAGAAACATGGGAAGAATCTGAGAACCTAATCAAAAGCATCTGTCAGTCAAGGCTAGGGATCGAAATGAAAACTGTACAAAGGGCGCACCGTGTCGGGCGTTTCAGTGATAAGACTGCACGACCTATAATAGTGATATTTGCCTCCTATAAAGAGAAACAAGAAGTCATGAGTTGCGCGAAAAAGTTTAAGGGTTCTGAGTATAGCGTGGATCAAGATTATTCAACAGAGACACGTAATGTTCGGAAGCGACTGTGGGAATACGCAAAAATTCAGGAGGCCGACAAAAGCAAGATAAAACTAAAGTTCGACAAACTTATTCTGAACGAAAAGGCTTTTATATGGGACAAAGAAAAGCAGGTGGTTGTTCCCGCCATGAAACGATGACGCCCCATTCATCCAAGGAAAAGCCTCCAACGATATTTAGTTGCCGTAATCGTTAACTGCAGAAGCATTGTAAATAAGGTCGATGAGTTTGCTAGTCTTCTAGAGTCTGTAAAGGCAGACATAGTATTTGGTACTGAATCATGGTTAGATGCATCAATCAGGGATAGCGAGGTGTTTCCTAAAGAATTCATTGCTTACCGCAAAGACAGATCCCGGTTTGGCGGGGGCGTCTTTCTGTTGGTGCATTCCTCTTTAAGATCATCATTACTAGATGTCGATTACAATGATGTTGAATCAATATGGTGTACACTTACGCTGCACGACAACTCGTCATACGCTGTTGGATCATTTTATCGCCCTCCCGGTTCTGATCTGAGCACTTTGCAATCACTTTATGAAATCATTTCCGAGGTTTCCCAAAAACCGATATTGCTCGGGGGTGATTTCAATCTGCCGGATCTGCACTGGGGTGATGGCATGTGTGTAACCACAACAGGTTGTGGAATCGATATAGAAATGAAGAGCATCATAGATACTTTTGGCTTAGTACAGTACGTTCAGGAACCAACTAGGGATAAAAATGTTTTAGATCTTTTATTTTCCAACTCTCCGGATCAAGTTAATGCTGTTCATGTTATTCCAGGCATTAGTGATCATCAGGCGGTCATTGCATGCATAAAAGCATCGCATAGTAGACAAAAGAAATGTGAGTCAAGGCGAGTCTTTATTTACGATAAAGGTGACTACGCTAGAATGTCCGAAAAATTACAAAATCACTTGCCCGTTTTTGAGTGCTTTTATGATGAGTGCGATATTCATGAATTATGGCGTTTATCTGAGCAAAACCTTTTTGAACTGAGGGATGCACACGTGCCAAGTATAGATTCAGCTAGAATGAAGAAACGCAGAAAGCCGTGGGTGACTGCCAGTTTGATAAAAATGATAAGGAAAAGAAGGCGTCCGTACCTCAAGTTTAAGAGAACAAAACGTGAAGATGACTTCAGCAGATTACTTGTACTAACGCGTGAGCACAAAGAAAAACTAAAACTGCGAAAGAGGAGTACTTTAAAACGCTGGACGTTAAAATGAAGAAAAACCCTAAACTTTTTTGGCACTACTTAAGGGAGTGTGGAACAGATTCATCTGGTGTAGGTGAAATTGTTTATAATCAACAGGTCATCTCAGGTGACTTAGAGAAGGCAACGTGTTTTAATAATCACTTCAAGTCTGTTTTCTCCCCAAACCATATCAACAGTCACCAAAATTACACAAGTTATGCGCCAGCAATGCCGCCAGTCGAAATAAGTGTAAGAGGGATTCTAGCGCTCCTAGAGGATATAGATGAATCAAAGGCCTGTGGTCCCGACGGCATATCACCCCGGTTGCTAAAGAACTGTGCTTATCCTATCTCACAGTATCTATGCCTTATTTATAAAAAATCTTTGGATACAGGTCTTTTACCACACGACTGGAAGGTAGCTCATGTGGTCCCGATTCACAAAGGCGGATCAAGAAAAGATGTATCAAATTACAGGCCTATTTCTCTAACATCAGTTTCATGCAAAATTTTTGAGCACATCTTATACACAGAAATAATGAACCACCTGGTAAAGAATGATTTGCTGATGAAGGAACAACATGGGTTCCGGAAAGGTTTATCATGTACTACTCAACTTGTTGAATTTTATCACGAACTTGTATCTGAAGTTGACCGCGGGGGCCAGGACTGCATATTTCTGGATTTCCGGAAAGCGTTTGACACTGTGTCACACCCACTCCTTCTCTATAAACTAAAAATGTTGAATCTGGACACAGCTGTTATAGTATGGATTCAGAATTATTTGCTCGGCCGCCGCCAACGTGTAGTCCTTAATGGTGTATGTTCAGATTACGTTGATGTGACATCAGGGGTCCCACAGGGGTCGGTCCTGGGGCCACTCCTGTTCTTAATCTATATAAATGATATTTCACTCGGTAATCTCCTCAAGTATACGTCTGTTTGCAGATGACTGCGTTTTGTACAGGAAAATTAACAATGCCAATGACGTCGTTCAACTCCAAACTGACTTAACACTTATCCACGATTGGTGTCTGAAATGGAAAAATGTCTTTGAATACGGAGAAATGCGCTCATCTTTGTTTTTCACGAAAAAAAATCAAAGTCCAAGCTCAGTATCGCATAAGAAATGAATTGATCACACAGAAATGTACTTACAGATACTTAGGTGTTATGCTAACGGATGACTGTTCCTGGAATGCTCACGTGGATCATGCGGTTACCAAAGCCGGTAGGGCACTAAATTTCATACAGCGTAGTTTAAGGTCTTCGCAGCCAAACCTCAAGAAAACTGCTTTTCTCTCTTGTGTTCGACCTATCATTGAATATGCCTGTATTGTATGGGACCCTGCACATCGGGTCTTAATTGAAAAACTTGAAAAAATCCATAACAGAGCAGCAAGGTTCGTCCTGGGCAGGTACGGGCGAAGGGATAGTTGTACAGCAATGAAAAAATAATTGCAATGGGAACACTCGCTTCCCGTAGAAGAAAATTGAGGCTAAAAATGCTGTACTTTATATTTCACGGAAAAACGGGGATTGATTTTGAAAATTACTTAAAACAGCCCTTTTACGTTTTCTCAACGACATGATCATTCCCGTAAAATTTGAGAGTACCGTACCAGGACGAACTTGTTTGCAAATTCATTTTTTGTTAAAACAGTGCAACAGTGGAACCGGCTTTCCGAGGAGCAAGTGTGCTCTGCAAGTGAAGATGTATTTTTTGCCAATCTGTAACCCCCCTGCTATAACGCCTTCGGGCAAATGCGGGGTAACTCTTGAATAAAGAATAAAATAAAGAGAAGTGGAGGAGGCCACAGAGATGGTGGCTGATGAATGCGAAACAAGGGCGCTAGACAGACGTCTGCTTAACCTGTGGAAGCGAAAAAAGCAGTGGGAATAGCAGCTTAGGGGCCGCACGTAGGATAGTGGACTCCGAAGAAGGATCCCAAACTCGGCCGAGAGATAGGGACGCACGGGAGTATCCTAGGAGAAATAAAGGATATCAATGCATGGAGCCGCGAAGTGGTCAGAGAAGGGGAGGAGGTCACAGAGACGGCGGCTGATGAATGCGAAGCAGTGGCGCTAGACAGACGTCTGCTTAACCTGTGGAAGAGAAAAAAAGCAGTTGGAATAGCAGCTTAGGGGCCGAACGTGCGACAGTGGGCTCCGAAAAAGGATCCCCAACTCGGCAGAGAGATAGGGCGCACAGGAGTACCCTAGGAGAAATATAGATATCAATGCATGGAGAAGCGAAGTGGTCAGAGAAGTGGAGCTCCCAGAAACGGTGGCTGATGAAAGCGAGCAGGGGCACAAGACAGACGTCTGCTTAACCTGTGGAAGCGAAAAAAGCAGTTGGAATAGCAGCTTAGGGGCCGCATGTGGGACTGTGCTCCGAAAAAGGATCCCCAACTCGGTAGAGAGATAGGGCGCACAGGAGTAACCTAGGTGAAATAAAGGATGTCAATGCATGGAACCACAAAGTGGTCAGAGAGGTGGAGGAGGTCACAGAGACGGCGGCTGATGAAAGCGAAGCAGGGGCACTAGACAGACGTCTGCTTAACCTGTGGAAGCGAAAGAAGCAGTGGGAAGAGCAGGTTATGGGCTGTACGGGGGACTGTGGGCTCCGTAAAAGGATCCCCAACTCGGCAGAGAGATAGGGCGCTCAGGAGTAACCTAGGAGGAATAAAGGATATCAATGCATGGAGCCCCGAAGTGGTCAGAGAAGTGGAGGAGGTCACAGAGACGGTGGCTGATGGATGCGAAGCAATGGCGCTAGACAGACGTCTGCTTAACCTGTGGAAGAGAAAAAAGCAGTTGGAATAGCAGCTTAGGGGCCGCACGTGGGACAGTGGGCTTCGAAAAAGGATCCCCAGCTCGGCAGAGAGATAGGGCGCACAGGAGTAACCTAGGAGAAATAAAGGATATCAGTGCATGGAGCCGCGAAGTGGTCAGAGAAGTGGAGGAGGTCACAGAGACGGTGGCTGATGAAAGCGAAGCAGGGGCACTAGACAGACGTCTGCTTAACCTGTGGAAGCGAAAGAAGCAGTGGGAAGAGCAGCTTAGGGGCCGCACGTGGGACAGTGGGCTCCGAAAAAGGATCCCCAACTCGGCAGAGAGATAGGGCACACAGGAGTAACCTAGGAGAAATAAAGGATGTCAGTGCATGGAGCCGCAAAGTGGTCAGAGAGTTGGAGGAGGTCACAGAGACGGCGGCTGATGAAAGCGAAGCAGGGGCACGAGACAGACGTCTTCTTATCCTGTGGAAGCGAAAGAAGCAGTGGGAAGAGCAGCTTATGGGCTTTACGTGGGACTGTGGGCTCCGGAAAAGGATCCCCAACTCGGCATCGAGATAGGGCGCACAGGAGTAACCTAGGAGAAATTAAGGATATCAATGCATGGAGCCGCAAATTGGTCAGAGAAGTGGAGGAGGTCACAGAGACGTTTGGTAATGAAAGCGAAGCAGAGGCACTAGACAGACGTATGCTTAACCTGTGGAAGCGAAAGAAGCATTGGGCAGAGCAGCTTAGGGGCCACACGTAGGATAGCGGGCTCCGAAAAAGGATCTCAAACTCGGCAGGAAGATAGGGTGCACAGGAGTTACCAAGAAGAAATAAAGGAGATCAATGCATGGAGCCGCGACGTGGTCAGAGAAGTGGAGGAGATCACAGAGAAGGTGGCTGATGGAAGCGAATCACGGGCACTAGACAGACGTCTGCTTAACCTGTGGAAGCGAAAGAAGCAGTGGGAAGAGCAGCTTAGGGGCCGCACATGCGACAGTGGGCTTCGAAAGCGATCCTTATCTCGGCAGGGAGATACGGCGCACAGGAGTAACTTAGGAGAACTAAAGGAGATCAATGCATGGAGCCGCGACGTGGTCAGAGAAGTGGAGGAGATCACAGAGACGGTGGCTGATGAAAGCGAAGCAGAGGCAATAGACAGACGTGTGCTTAACCTGTGGAAGCGAAAGAAGCATTGGGCAGAGCAGCTTAGGGGCCGCACGTGGGACAGTGTGCTCGGAAAAAGAATCCTCAACTCGACAGAGAGATAGGGCGCACAGGAGTAACCTAGGAGAAATAAAGGATATCACTGCATGGAGCCGCAAAGTGGTCAGAGGTGGAGGAGGTCACAGAGACAGTGGCTGATGAAAGCGAAGCAGGGGCACTAGACACACGTTTGCTTAACCTGTGGAAGCGAAAGATGCAGTGGGAAGAGCAGCTTAGGGGCTCCTCGTGGGACTGTGGGCTCCGAAAAAGGATCTCCAACTCGGCAGAGAGATAGGCCGCACAGGAGTAACCTAGGAGAAATAAAGGATATCAATGCACGGAGCCGCGAAGTGGTGAGAGAAGTGGAGGAGGTCACAGAGACGGTGGCTGATGAAAGCGAAGCAGGGGCACTACACAGACGTCTGCTTAACCTGTGGAAGCGAAAGAAGCAGTGGGAAGAGCAACCTACATGCTGCACGTGGGACAGTGGGCTCCGAAAAGGATCCCCAAATCGGCAGAGAGATAGGGCGTCCAGGAGTAACCTAGGAGAAATAAAGAATATCAATGCATGAAGCCGCGAAGTGGTCACAAAAGTGGAGGAGGTAACAGAGAGGGTTGCTGATGAAAGCGAAGCAGCCGGGGCACTAGACAGACGTCTGCTTAACCTGTGGAAGCGAAAGAAGCAGTGGGAAGAGCAGCTTAGGGGCCGCACGTGGGACAATGGGCTCCGAAAAAGGATCCCCAACTCGGCAGAGAGATGGGGGCACAGGAGTAACCTAGAGAGAAATAAAGATATCAGTGCATGGAGAAGCGAAGTGGTCAGAGAAGTGGAGGAGGCCACAGAGACGGTGGCTGATGAATGCGAAGCAGGGGCGCTAGACAGACGTCTGCTTAACCTGTGGAAGAGAAAAAAGCAGTTGGAATAGCAGCTTAGGGGCCGCACGTGGGACAGTGGGCTCCGAAAAAGGATCCCCAACTCGGCAGAGAGATATGGCGCACAGGAGTAACCTAGGAGAAATATAGATATCAATGCATGGAGAAGCGAAGTGGTCAGAGAAGTGGAGGTCCCAGAAACGGTGGCTGATGAAAGCAAGCAGGGGCACAAGACTGACGTCTGCTTAACCTGTGGAAGCGAAAAAAGCAGTTGGAATAGCAGCTTAGGGGCCGCACGTGGGACTGTGCTCCGAAAAAGGATCCCCAACTCGGTATAGAGATAGGGCGCACAGGAGTAACCTAGGTGAAATAAAGGATGTCAATGCATGGAACCACAAAGTGGTCAGAGAGGTGGAGGAGGTCACAGAGACGGCGGCTGATGAATGCGAAGCAATGGCGCTAGGCAGACGTCTGCTTAACCTGTGGAAGAGAAAAAAGCAGTTGGAATAGCAGCTTAGGGGCCGCACGTGGGACAGTGGGCTTCGAAAAAGGATCCCCAGCTCGGCAGAGAGATAGGGCGCACAGGAGTAACCTAGGAGAAATAAAGGATATCAATGCATGGAGCCGCGAAGTGGTCAGAGAAGTGGAGGAGGTCACAGAGACGGTGGCTGATGAAAGCGAAGCAGGGGCACTAGACAGACGTCTTCTTAACCTGTGGAAGCGAAAGAAGCAGTGGGAAGAGCAGCTTAGGGGCCGCACGTGGGACAGTGGGCTCCGAAAAAGGATCCCCAACTCGGCAGAAAGATAGGGCACACAGGAGTAACCTAGGAGAAATAAAGGATATCAGTGCATGGAGCCGCAAAGTGGTCAGAGAGTTGGAGGAGGTCACAGAGACGGCGGCTGATGAAAGCGAAGCAGGGGCACTAGACAGACGTCTTCTTTAACTGTGGAAGCGAAAGAAGCAGTGGGAAGAGCAGCTTATGGGCTTTACGTGGGACTGTGGGCTCCGGAAAAGGATCCGCAACTCGGCATCGAGATAGGGCGCACAGGAGTAACCTAGGAGAAATTAAGGATATCAATGCATGGAGCCGCAAAGTGGTCAGAGAAGTGGACGAGGTCACAGAGACGTTTGCTAATGAAAGCGAAGCAGAGGCACTAGACAGACGTGTGCTTAACCTGTGGAAGCGAAAGAAGCATTGGGCAGAGCAGCTTAGGGGCCGCACGTTGGATAGTGGGCTCCGAAAAAGGATCTCAAACTCGGCAGGAAGATAGGGTGCACAGGCGTTACCAAGGAGAAATAAAGAAGATTAATGCATGGAGCCGCGATGTGGTCAGAGAAGTGGAGGAGATCACAGAGACGGTGGCTGATGAAAGCGAATATCGGGCACTAGACAGACGTCTGCTTAACCTGTGGAAGCGAAAGAAGCAGTGGGAAGAGCAGCTTAGGGGCAGCACATGCGACAGTGGGCTTCGAAAGCGATCCTTATCTCGGCAGGGAGATACTGCGCACAGGAGTAACTTAGGAGAAATAAAGGAGATCAATGCATGGAGCCGCGACGTGGTCAGAGAAGTGGAGGAGATCACAGAGACGGTGGCTGATGAAAGCGAAGCAGAGGCAATAGACAGACGTGCGCTTAACCTGTAGAAGCGAGAGAAGCATTGGGCAGAGCAGCTTAGGGGCCGCACGTGGGACAGTGTGCTCGGAAAAAGAATCCTCAACTCGACAGAGAGATAGGGCGCACCGGAGTAACCTAGGAGAAATAAAGGATATCAATGCATGGAGCCGCAAAGTGGTCAGAGGTGGAGGAGGTCACAGAGACAGTGGCTGATGAAAGCGAAGCAGGGGCACTAGACACACGTTTGCTTAACCTGTGGAAGCGAAGGAAGCAGTGGGAAGAGCAGCTTAGGGGCCGCACGTGCGACAGTGGGCTTCGAAAGCGATCCTTATCTCGGCAGACAGATGCGGCGCACAGGAGTCACTTAGGAGAAATAAAGGATATCAATGCATGGAGCCGCAAAGTGCTCAGAGAAGTGGAGGAGGTCACAGAGACGGCGGCTGATGAAAGCGAAGCAGGGGCACTAGACAGACGTCTTCTTAACCTGTGGAAGCGAAAGAAGCAGTGGGAAGAGGAGCTTATGGGCTTTACGTGGGACTGTGGGCTCCGGAAAAGGATTCCCAACTCGGCATCGAGATAGGGCGCACAGGAGTAACATAGGAGAAATAAAGGATATCAATGCATGGAGCCGCAAAGTGGTCAGAGGTGGAGGAGGTCACAGACACAGTGGCTGATGAAAGCGAAGCAGGGGCACAAGACACACGTTTGCTTAACCTGTGGAAGCGAAAGAAGCAGTGGGAAGAGCAGCTTAGGGGCTCCACGTGGGACTGTGGGCTCCGAAAAAGTATCTCCAGCTCGGCAGAGAGATAGGGCGCACAGGAGTAACCTAGGAGAAATAAAGGATATCAATGCACGGAGACGCGAAGTGGTCAGAGAAGTGGAGGAGGTCACAGAGACGGTGGCTGATGAAAGCTAAGCAGGGGCTCTACACAGACGTCTGCTTAACCTGTGGAAGCGAAAGAAGCAGTGGGAAGAGCAACCTAGGGGCTGCACGTGGGACATTGGGCTCCGAAAAGTATCCCCAAATCGGCAGAGAGATAGGGCGTCCAAGAGTAACCTAGGAGAAATAAAGGATATCAATGCATGGAGCAGCGAAGTGGTCACAGAAGTGGATGAGGTAACAGAGAGGGTGGCTAATGAAAGCGAAGCAGCCGGGGCACTAGACAGACGTCTGCTTCACCTGTGGAAGCGAAAGAAGCAGTGGGAAGAGCAGCTTAGGGGCTGCACGTGGGACAGTGGGCTCCGAAAAAGGATCCCCAACTCGGCAGATAGATGGGGGCACAGGAGTAACCTAGAGAGAAATAAAAATATCAGTGCATGGAGAAGCGAAGTGGTCAGAGAAGTGGAAGAGGCCACCGAGACGGTGGCTGATGAATGCGAAACAAGGGCGCTAGACAGACGTCTGCTTAACCTGTGGAAGCGAAAAAAGCAGTGGGAATAGCAGCTTAGGGGCCGCACGTAGGATAGTGGACTCCGAAGAAGGATCCCAAACTCGGCCAAGAGATAGGACGCACGGGAGTAACCTAGGAGAAATAAAGGATATCAATGCATGGAGCCGCGAAGTGGTCAGAGAAGGGGAGGAGGTCACAGAGACGGTGGCTGATGAATGCGAAGCAGAGGCGCTAGACAGACGTCTGCTTAACCTGTGGAAGAGAAAAAAGCAGTCGGAATAGCAGCTTAGGGGCCGCACGTGGGACAGTGGGCTCCGAAAAAGGATCCCCAACTCGGCAGAGAGATATGGCGCACAGGAGTAACCTAGGAGAAATATAGATATCAATGCATGGAGAAGCGAAGTGGTCAGAGAAGTGGAGGTCCCAGAAACGGTGGCTGATGAAAGCAAGCAGGGGCACAAGACAGACGTCTGCTTAACCTGTGGAAGAGAAAAAAGCAGTTGGAATAGCAGCTTAGGGGCCGCACGTGGGACAGTGGGCTTCGAAAAAGGATCCCCAGCTCGGCAGAGAGATAGGGCGCACAGGAGTAACCTAGGAGAAATAAAGGATATCAATGCACGGAGACGCGAAGTGGTCAGAGAAGTGGAGGAGGTCACAGAGACGGTGGCTGATGAAAGCTAAGCAGGGGCTCTACACAGACGTCTGCTTAACCTGTGGAAGCGAAAGAAGCAGTGGGAAGAGCAACCTAGGGGCTGCACGTGGGACATTGGGCTCCGAAAAGTATCCCCAAATCGGCAGAGAGATAGGGCGTCCAAGAGTAACCTAGGAGAAATAAAGGATATCAATGCATGGAGCAGCGAAGTGGTCACAGAAGTGGATGAGGTAACAGAGAGGGTGGCTAATGAAAGCGAAGCAGCCGGGGCACTAGACAGACGTCTGCTTCACCTGTGGAAGCGAAAGAAGCAGTGGGAAGAGCAGCTTAGGGGCTGCACGTGGGACAGTGGGCTCCGAAAAAGGATCCCCAACTCGGCAGAGAGATGGGGGCACAGGAGTAACCTAGAGAGAAATAAAAATATCAGTGCATGGAGAAGCGAAGTGGTCAGAGAAGTGGAAGAGGCCACCGAGACGGTGGCTGATGAATGCGAAACAAGGGCGCTAGACAGACGTCTGCTTAACCTGTGGAAGCGAAAAAAGCAGTGGGAATAGCAGCTTAGGGGCCGCACGTAGGATAGTGGACTCCGAAGAAGGATCCCAAACTCGGCCAAGAGATAGGACGCACGGGAGTAACCTAGGAGAAATAAAGGATATCAATGCATGGAGCCGCGAAGTGGTCAGAGAAGGGGAGGAGGTCACAGAGACGGTGGCTGATGAATGCGAAGCAGTGGCGCTAGACAGACGTCTGCTTAACCTGTGGAAGAGAAAAAAGCAGTCGGAATAGCAGCTTAGGGGCCGCACGTGGGACAGTGGGCTCCGAAAAAGGATCCCCAACTCGGCAGAGAGATATGGCGCACAGGAGTAACCTAGGAGAAATATAGATATCAATGCATGGAGAAGCGAAGTGGTCAGAGAAGTGGAGGTCCCAGAAACGGTGGCTGATGAAAGCAAGCAGGGGCACAAGACAGACGTCTGCTTAACCTGTGGAAGCGAAAAAAGCAGTTGGAATAGCAGCTTAGGGGCCGCACGTGGGACTGTGCTCCGAAAAAGGATCCCCAACTCGGTATAGAGATAGGGCGCACAGGAGTAACCTAGGTGAAATAAAGGATGTCAATGCATGGAACCACAAAGTGGTCAGAGAGGTGGAGGAGGTCACAGAGACGGCGGCTGATGAAAGCGAAGCAGGGGCACTAGACAGACGTCTGCTTAACCTGTGGAAGCGAAAGAAGCAGTGGTAAGAGCAGCTTATGGGCTGTACGTGGGACTGTGGGCTCCGTAAAAGGATCCCCAACTCGGCAGAGAGATAGGGCGCTCAGGAGTAACCTAGGAGAAATAAAGGATATCAATGCATGGAGCCCCGAAGTGGTCAGTGAAGTGGAGGAGGTCACAGAGACGGTGGCTGATGAATGCGAAGCAATGGCGCTAGGCAGACGTCTGCTTAACCTGTGGAAGCGAAAGAAGCAGTGGGAAGAGCAGCTTAGGGGCAGCACATGCGACAGTGGGCTTCGAAAGCGATCCTTATCTCGGCAGGGAGATACTGCGCACAGGAGTAACTTAGGAGAAATAAAGGAGATCAATGCATGGAGCCGCGACGTGGTCAGAGAAGTGGAGGAGATCACAGAGACGGTGGCTGATGAAAGCGAAGCAGAGGCAATAGACAGACGTGCGCTTAACCTGTAGAAGCGAGAGAAGCATTGGGCAGAGCAGCTTAGGGGCCGCACGTGGGACAGTGTGCTCGGAAAAAGAATCCTCAACTCGACAGAGAGATAGGGCGCACCGGAGTAACCTAGGAGAAATAAAGGATATCAATGCATGGAGCCGCAAAGTGGTCAGAGGTGGAGGAGGTCACAGAGACAGTGGCTGATGAAAGCGAAGCAGGGGCACTAGACACACGTTTGCTTAACCTGTGGAAGCGAAGGAAGCAGTGGGAAGAGCAGCTTAGGGGCCGCACGTGCGACAGTGGGCTTCGAAAGCGATCCTTATCTCGGCAGACAGATACGGCGCACAGGAGTCACTTAGGAGAAATAAAGGATATCAATGCATGGAGCCGCAAAGTGCTCAGAGAAGTGGAGGAGGTCACAGAGACGGCGGCTGATGAAAGCGAAGCAGGGGCACTAGACAGACGTCTTCTTAACCTGTGGAAGCGAAAGAAGCAGTGGGAAGAGGAGCTTATGGGCTTTACGTGGGACTGTGGGCTCCGGAAAAGGATTCCCAACTCGGCATCGAGATAGGGCGCACAGGAGTAACATAGGAGAAATAAAGGATATCAATGCATGGAGCCGCAAAGTGGTCAGAGGTGGAGGAGGTCACAGACACAGTGGCTGATGAAAGCGAAGCAGGGGCACAAGACACACGTTTGCTTAACCTGTGGAAGCGAAAGAAGCAGTGGGAAGAGCAGCTTAGGGGCTCCACGTGGGACTGTTGGCTCCGAAAAAGTATCTCCAGCTCGGCAGAGAGATAGGGCGCACAGGAGTAACCTAGGAGAAATAAAGGATATCAATGCACGGAGACGCGAAGTGGTCAGAGAAGTGGAGGAGGTCACAGAGACGGTGGCTGATGAAAGCTAAGCAGGGGCTCTACACAGACGTCTGCTTAACCTGTGGAAGCGAAAGAAGCAGTGGGAAGAGCAACCTAGGGGCTGCACGTGGGACATTGGGCTCCGAAAAGTATCCCCAAATCGGCAGAGAGATAGGGCGTCCAAGAGTAACCTAGGAGAAATAAAGGATATCAATGCATGGAGCAGCGAAGTGGTCACAGAAGTGGATGAGGTAACAGAGAGGGTGGCTAATGAAAGCGAAGCAGCCGGGGCACTAGACAGACGTCTGCTTCACCTGTGGAAGCGAAAGAAGCAGTGGGAAGAGCAGCTTAGGGGCTGCACGTGGGACAGTGGGCTCCGAAAAAGGATCCCCAACTCGGCAGATAGATGGGGGCACAGGAGTAACCTAGAGAGAAATAAAAATATCAGTGCATGGAGAAGCGAAGTGGTCAGAGAAGTGGAAGAGGCCACCGAGACGGTGGCTGATGAATGCGAAACAAGGGCGCTAGACAGACGTCTGCTTAACCTGTGGAAGCGAAAAAAGCAGTGGGAATAGCAGCTTAGGGGCCGCACGTAGGATAGTGGACTCCGAAGAAGGATCCCAAACTCGGCCAAGAGATAGGACGCACGGGAGTAACCTAGGAGAAATAAAGGATATCAATGCATGGAGCCGCGAAGTGGTCAGAGAAGGGGAGGAGGTCACAGAGACGGTGGCTGATGAATGCGAAGCAGAGGCGCTAGACAGACGTCTGCTTAACCTGTGGAAGAGAAAAAAGCAGTCGGAATAGCAGCTTAGGGGCCGCACGTGGGACAGTGGGCTCCGAAAAAGGATCCCCAACTCGGCAGAGAGATATGGCGCACAGGAGTAACCTAGGAGAAATATAGATATCAATGCATGGAGAAGCGAAGTGGTCAGAGAAGTGGAGGTCCCAGAAACGGTGGCTGATGAAAGCAAGCAGGGGCACAAGACAGACGTCTGCTTAACCTGTGGAAGAGAAAAAAGCAGTTGGAATAGCAGCTTAGGGGCCGCACGTGGGACAGTGGGCTTCGAAAAAGGATCCCCAGCTCGGCAGAGAGATAGGGCGCACAGGAGTAACCTAGGAGAAATAAAGGATATCAATGCACGGAGACGCGAAGTGGTCAGAGAAGTGGAGGAGGTCACAGAGACGGTGGCTGATGAAAGCTAAGCAGGGGCTCTACACAGACGTCTGCTTAACCTGTGGAAGCGAAAGAAGCAGTGGGAAGAGCAACCTAGGGGCTGCACGTGGGACATTGGGCTCCGAAAAGTATCCCCAAATCGGCAGAGAGATAGGGCGTCCAAGAGTAACCTAGGAGAAATAAAGGATATCAATGCATGGAGCAGCGAAGTGGTCACAGAAGTGGATGAGGTAACAGAGAGGGTGGCTAATGAAAGCGAAGCAGCCGGGGCACTAGACAGACGTCTGCTTCACCTGTGGAAGCGAAAGAAGCAGTGGGA
This sequence comes from Amblyomma americanum, assembly GCF_052857255.1. Taxonomy (NCBI): domain Eukaryota; kingdom Metazoa; phylum Arthropoda; class Arachnida; order Ixodida; family Ixodidae; genus Amblyomma; species Amblyomma americanum. Next base: position 81,105,642 of record NC_135497.1, on the reverse strand, counting down.
AGAGCAGCTTAGGGGCTGCACGTGGGACAGTGGGCTCCGAAAAAGGATCCCCAACTCGGCAGAGAGATGGGGGCACAGGAGTAACCTAGAGAGAAATAAAAATATCAGTGCATGGAGAAGCGAAGTGGTCAGAGAAGTGGAAGAGGCCACCGAGACGGTGGCTGATGAATGCGAAACAAGGGCGCTAGACAGACGTCTGCTTAACCTGTGGAAGCGAAAAAAGCAGTGGGAATAGCAGCTTAGGGGCCGCACGTAGGATAGTGGACTCCGAAGAAGGATCCCAAACTCGGCCAAGAGATAGGACGCACGGGAGTAACCTAGGAGAAATAAAGGATATCAATGCATGGAGCCGCGAAGTGGTCAGAGAAGGGGAGGAGGTCACAGAGACGGTGGCTGATGAATGCGAAGCAGTGGCGCTAGACAGACGTCTGCTTAACCTGTGGAAGAGAAAAAAGCAGTCGGAATAGCAGCTTAGGGGCCGCACGTGGGACAGTGGGCTCCGAAAAAGGATCCCCAACTCGGCAGAGAGATATGGCGCACAGGAGTAACCTAGGAGAAATATAGATATCAATGCATGGAGAAGCGAAGTGGTCAGAGAAGTGGAGGTCCCAGAAACGGTGGCTGATGAAAGCAAGCAGGGGCACAAGACAGACGTCTGCTTAACCTGTGGAAGCGAAAAAAGCAGTTGGAATAGCAGCTTAGGGGCCGCACGTGGGACTGTGCTCCGAAAAAGGATCCCCAACTCGGTATAGAGATAGGGCGCACAGGAGTAACCTAGGTGAAATAAAGGATGTCAATGCATGGAACCACAAAGTGGTCAGAGAGGTGGAGGAGGTCACAGAGACGGCGGCTGATGAAAGCGAAGCAGGGGCACTAGACAGACGTCTGCTTAACCTGTGGAAGCGAAAGAAGCAGTGGTAAGAGCAGCTTATGGGCTGTACGTGGGACTGTGGGCTCCGTAAAAGGATCCCCAACTCGGCAGAGAGATAGGGCGCTCAGGAGTAACCTAGGAGAAATAAAGGATATCAATGCATGGAGCCCCGAAGTGGTCAGTGAAGTGGAGGAGGTCACAGAGACGGTGGCTGATGAATGCGAAGCAATGGCGCTAGGCAGACGTCTGCTTAACCTTTGGAAGAGAAAAAAGCAGTTGGAATAGCAGCTTAGGGGCCGCACGTGGGACAGTGGGCTTCGAAAAAGGATCCCCAGCTCGGCAGAGAGATAGGGCGCACAGGAGTAACCTAGGAGAAATAAAGGATATCAATGCATGGAGCCGCGAAGTGGTCAGAGAAGTGGAGGAGGTCACAGAGACGGTGGCTGATGAAAGCGAAGCAGGGCCACTAGACAGACGTCTTCTTAACCTGTGGAAGCGAAAGAAGCAGTGGCAAGAGCAGCTTAGGGGCCGCACGTGGGACAGTGGGCTCCGAAAAAGGATCCCCAAATCGGCAGAGAGATAGGGCGCACAGGAGTAACCTAGGAGAAATCAAGGATATCAATGCATGGAGCTGCAAAGTAGTCAGAGAGGTGGAGGAGGTCACAGAGACGGTGGCTGATGAAAGCGAAGCAGGGGCACTAGACAGACGTCTGCTTAACCTCTGGAAGCGAAAGAAGCAGTGGGAAGAGCAGCTTAGGGGCCGCACGTGGGACAGTGGGCTCCGAAAAAGGATCCCCAACTCGGCAGAAAGATAGGGCACACAGGAGTAACCTAGGAGAAATAAAGGATATCAGTGCATGGAGCCGCAAAGTGGTCAGAGAGTTGGAGGAGGTCACAGAGACGGCGGCTGATGAAAGCGAAGCAGGGGCACTAGACAGACGTCTTCTTTAACTGTGGAAGCGAAAGAAGCAGTGGGAAGAGCAGCTTATGGGCTTTACGTGGGACTGTGGGCTCCGGAAAAGGATCCGCAACTCGGCATCGAGATAGGGCGCACAGGAGTAACCTAGGAGAAATTAAGGATATCAATGCATGGAGCCGCAAAGTGGTCAGAGAAGTGGACGAGGTCACAGAGACGTTTGCTAATGAAAGCGAAGCAGAGGCACTAGACAGACGTGTGCTTAACCTGTGGAAGCGAAAGAAGCATTGGGCAGAGCAGCTTAGGGGCCGCACGTAGGATAGTGGGCTCCGAAAAAGGATCTCAAACTCGGCAGGAAGATAGGGTGCACAGGCGTTACCAAGGAGAAATAAAGAAGATTAATGCATGGAGCCGCGATGTGGTCAGAGAAGTGGAGGAGATCACAGAGACGGTGGCTGATGAAAGCGAATCACGGGCACTAGACAGACGTCTGCTTAACCTGTGGAAGCGAAAGAAGCAGTGGGAAGAGCAGCTTAGGGGCAGCACATGCGACAGTGGGCTTCGAAAGCGATCCTTATCTCGGCAGGGAGATACTGCGCACAGGAGTAACTTAGGAGAAATAAAGGAGATCAATGCATGGAGCCGCGACGTGGTCAGAGAAGTGGAGGAGATCACAGAGACGGTGGCTGATGAAAGCGAAGCAGAGGCAATAGACAGACGTGCGCTTAACCTGTAGAAGCGAGAGAAGCATTGGGCAGAGCAGCTTAGGGGCCGCACGTGGGACAGTGTGCTCGGAAAAAGAATCCTCAACTCGACAGAGAGATAGGGCGCACCGGAGTAACCTAGGAGAAATAAAGGATATCAATGCATGGAGCCGCAAAGTGGTCAGAGGTGGAGGAGGTCACAGAGACAGTGGCTGATGAAAGCGAAGCAGGGGCACTAGACACACGTTTGCTTAACCTGTGGAAGCGAAGGAAGCAGTGGGAAGAGCAGCTTAGGGGCCGCACGTGCGACAGTGGGCTTCGAAAGCGATCCTTATCTCGGCAGACAGATACGGCGCACAGGAGTCACTTAGGAGAAATAAAGGATATCAATGCATGGAGCCGCAAAGTGCTCAGAGAAGTGGAGGAGGTCACAGAGACGGCGGCTGATGAAAGCGAAGCAGGGGCACTAGACAGACGTCTTCTTAACCTGTGGAAGCGAAAGAAGCAGTGGGAAGAGGAGCTTATGGGCTTTACGTGGGACTGTGGGCTCCGGAAAAGGATTCCCAACTCGGCATCGAGATAGGGCGCACAGGAGTAACATAGGAGAAATAAAGGATATCAATGCATGGAGCCGCAAAGTGGTCAGAGGTGGAGGAGGTCACAGACACAGTGGCTGATGAAAGCGAAGCAGGGGCACAAGACACACGTTTGCTTAACCTGTGGAAGCGAAAGAAGCAGTGGGAAGAGCAGCTTAGGGGCTCCACGTGGGACTGTGGGCTCCGAAAAAGTATCTCCAGCTCGGCAGAGAGATAGGGCGCACAGGAGTAACCTAGGAGAAATAAAGGATATCAATGCACGGAGACGCGAAGTGGTCAGAGAAGTGGAGGAGGTCACAGAGACGGTGGCTGATGAAAGCTAAGCAGGGGCTCTACACAGACGTCTGCTTAACCTGTGGAAGCGAAAGAAGCAGTGGGAAGAGCAACCTAGGGGCTGCACGTGGGACATTGGGCTCCGAAAAGTATCCCCAAATCGGCAGAGAGATAGGGCGTCCAAGAGTAACCTAGGAGAAATAAAGGATATCAATGCATGGAGCAGCGAAGTGGTCACAGAAGTGGATGAGGTAACAGAGAGGGTGGCTAATGAAAGCGAAGCAGCCGGGGCACTAGACAGACGTCTGCTTCACCTGTGGAAGCGAAAGAAGCAGTGGGAAGAGCAGCTTAGGGGCTGCACGTGGGACAGTGGGCTCCGAAAAAGGATCCCCAACTCGGCAGATAGATGGGGGCACAGGAGTAACCTAGAGAGAAATAAAAATATCAGTGCATGGAGAAGCGAAGTGGTCAGAGAAGTGGAAGAGGCCACCGAGACGGTGGCTGATGAATGCGAAACAAGGGCGCTAGACAGACGTCTGCTTAACCTGTGGAAGCGAAAAAAGCAGTGGGAATAGCAGCTTAGGGGCCGCACGTAGGATAGTGGACTCCGAAGAAGGATCCCAAACTCGGCCAAGAGATAGGACGCACGGGAGTAACCTAGGAGAAATAAAGGATATCAATGCATGGAGCCGCGAAGTGGTCAGAGAAGGGGAGGAGGTCACAGAGCCGGTGGCTGATGAATGCGAAGCAGAGGCGCTAGACAGACGTCTGCTTAACCTGTGGAAGAGAAAAAAGCAGTCGGAATAGCAGCTTAGGGGCCGCACGTGGGACAGTGGGCTCCGAAAAAGGATCCCCAACTCGGCAGAGAGATATGGCGCACAGGAGTAACCTAGGAGAAATATAGATATCAATGCATGGAGAAGCGAAGTGGTCAGAGAAGTGGAGGTCCCAGAAACGGTGGCTGATGAAAGCAAGCAGGGGCACAAGACAGACGTCTGCTTAACCTGTGGAAGCGAAAAAAGCAGTTGGAATAGCAGCTTAGGGGCCGCACGTGGGACTGTGCTCCGAAAAAGGATCCCCAACTCGGTATAGAGATAGGGCGCACAGGAGTAACCTAGGTGAAATAAAGGATGTCAATGCATGGAACCACAAAGTGGTCAGAGAGGTGGAGGAGGTCACAGAGACGGCGGCTGATGAAAGCGAAGCAGGGGCACTAGACAGACGTCTGCTTAACCTGTGGAAGCGAAAGAAGCAGTGGTAAGAGCAGCTTATGGGCTGTACGTGGGACTGTGGGCTCCGTAAAAGGATCCCCAACTCGGCAGAGAGATAGGGCGCTCAGGAGTAACCTAGGAGAAATAAAGGATATCAATGCATGGAGCCCCGAAGTGGTCAGTGAAGTGGAGGAGGTCACAGAGACGGTGGCTGATGAATGCGAAGCAATGGCGCTAGGCAGACGTCTGCTTAACCTTTGGAAGAGAAAAAAGCAGTTGGAATAGCAGCTTAGGGGCCGCACGTGGGACAGTGGGCTTCGAAAAAGGATCCCCAGCTCGGCAGAGAGATAGGGCGCACAGGAGTAACCTAGGAGAAATAAAGGATATCAATGCACGGAGACGCGAAGTGGTCAGAGAAGTGGAGGAGGTCACAGAGACGGTGGCTGATGAAAGCTAAGCAGGGGCTCTACACAGACGTCTGCTTAACCTGTGGAAGCGAAAGAAGCAGTGGGAAGAGCAACCTAGGGGCTGCACGTGGGACATTGGGCTCCGAAAAGTATCCCCAAATCGGCAGAGAGATAGGGCGTCCAAGAGTAACCTAGGAGAAATAAAGGATATCAATGCATGGAGCAGCGAAGTGGTCACAGAAGTGGATGAGGTAACAGAGAGGGTGGCTAATGAAAGCGAAGCAGCCGGGGCACTAGACAGACGTCTGCTTCACCTGTGGAAGCGAAAGAAGCAGTGGGAAGAGCAGCTTAGGGGCTGCACGTGGGACAGTGGGCTCCGAAAAAGGATCCCCAACTCGGCAGAGAGATGGGGGCACAGGAGTAACCTAGAGAGAAATAAAAATATCAGTGCATGGAGAAGCGAAGTGGTCAGAGAAGTGGAAGAGGCCACCGAGACGGTGGCTGATGAATGCGAAACAAGGGCGCTAGACAGACGTCTGCTTAACCTGTGGAAGCGAAAAAAGCAGTGGGAATAGCAGCTTAGGGGCCGCACGTAGGATAGTGGACTCCGAAGAAGGATCCCAAACTCGGCCAAGAGATAGGACGCACGGGAGTAACCTAGGAGAAATAAAGGATATCAATGCATGGAGCCGCGAAGTGGTCAGAGAAGGGGAGGAGGTCACAGAGACGGTGGCTGATGAATGCGAAGCAGTGGCGCTAGACAGACGTCTGCTTAACCTGTGGAAGAGAAAAAAGCAGTCGGAATAGCAGCTTAGGGGCCGCACGTGGGACAGTGGGCTCCGAAAAAGGATCCCCAACTCGGCAGAGAGATATGGCGCACAGGAGTAACCTAGGAGAAATATAGATATCAATGCATGGAGAAGCGAAGTGGTCAGAGAAGTGGAGGTCCCAGAAACGGTGGCTGATGAAAGCAAGCAGGGGCACAAGACAGACGTCTGCTTAACCTGTGGAAGCGAAAAAAGCAGTTGGAATAGCAGCTTAGGGGCCGCACGTGGGACTGTGCTCCGAAAAAGGATCCCCAACTCGGTATAGAGATAGGGCGCACAGGAGTAACCTAGGTGAAATAAAGGATGTCAATGCATGGAACCACAAAGTGGTCAGAGAGGTGGAGGAGGTCACAGAGACGGCGGCTGATGAAAGCGAAGCAGGGGCACTAGACAGACGTCTGCTTAACCTGTGGAAGCGAAAGAAGCAGTGGTAAGAGCAGCTTATGGGCTGTACGTGGGACTGTGGGCTCCGTAAAAGGATCCCCAACTCGGCAGAGAGATAGGGCGCTCAGGAGTAACCTAGGAGAAATAAAGGATATCAATGCATGGAGCCCCGAAGTGGTCAGTGAAGTGGAGGAGGTCACAGAGACGGTGGCTGATGAATGCGAAGCAATGGCGCTAGGCAGACGTCTGCTTAACCTTTGGAAGAGAAAAAAGCAGTTGGAATAGCAGCTTAGGGGCCGCACGTGGGACAGTGGGCTTCGAAAAAGGATCCCCAGCTCGGCAGAGAGATAGGGCGCACAGGAGTAACCTAGGAGAAATAAAGGATATCAATGCATGGAGCCGCGAAGTGGTCAGAGAAGTGGAGGAGGTCACAGAGACGGTGGCTGATGAAAGCGAAGCAGGGGCACTAGACAGACGTCTTCTTAACCTGTGGAAGCGAAAGAAGCAGTGGCAAGAGCAGCTTAGGGGCCGCACGTGGGACAGTGGGCTCCGAAAAAGGATCCCCAAATCGGCAGAGAGATAGGGCGCACAGGAGTAACCTAGGAGAAATCAAGGATATCAATGCATGGAGCTGCAAAGTAGTCAGAGAGGTGGAGGAGGTCACAGAGACGGTGGCTGATGAAAGCGAAGCAGGGGCACTAGACAGACGTCTGCTTAACCTCTGGAAGCGAAAGAAGCAGTGGGAAGAGCAGCTTAGGGGCCGCACGTGGGACAGTGGGCTCCGAAAAAGGATACCCAACTCGGCAGAAAGATAGGGCACACAGGAGTAACCTAGGAGAAATAAAGGATATCAGTGCATGGAGCCGCAAAGTGGTCAGAGAGTTGGAGGAGGTCACAGAGACGGCGGCTGATGAAAGCGAAGCAGGGGCACTAGACAGACGTCTTCTTTAACTGTGGAAGCGAAAGAAGCAGTGGGAAGAGCAGCTTATGGGCTTTACGTGGGACTGTGGGCTCCGGAAAAGGATCCGCAACTCGGCATCGAGATAGGGCGCACAGGAGTAACCTAGGAGAAATTAAGGATATCAATGCATGGAGCCGCAAAGTGGTCAGAGAAGTGGACGAGGTCACAGAGACGTTTGCTAATGAAAGCGAAGCAGAGGCACTAGACAGACGTGTGCTTAACCTGTGGAAGCGAAAGAAGCATTGGGCAGAGCAGCTTAGGGGCCGCACGTAGGATAGTGGGCTCCGAAAAAGGATCTCAAACTCGGCAGGAAGATAGGGTGCACAGGCGTTACCAAGGAGAAATAAAGAAGATTAATGCATGGAGCCGCGATGTGGTCAGAGAAGTGGAGGAGATCACAGAGACGGTGGCTGATGAAAGCGAATCACGGGCACTAGACAGACGTCTGCTTAACCTGTGGAAGCGAAAGAAGCAGTGGGAAGAGCAGCTTAGGGGCAGCACATGCGACAGTGGGCTTCGAAAGCGATCCTTATCTCGGCAGGGAGATACTGCGCACAGGAGTAACTTAGGAGAAATAAAGGAGATCAATGCATGGAGCCGCGACGTGGTCAGAGAAGTGGAGGAGATCACAGAGACGGTGGCTGATGAAAGCGAAGCAGAGGCAATAGACAGACGTGCGCTTAACCTGTAGAAGCGAGAGAAGCATTGGGCAGAGCAGCTTAGGGGCCGCACGTGGGACAGTGTGCTCGGAAAAAGAATCCTCAACTCGACAGAGAGATAGGGCGCACAGGAGTAACCTAGGAGAAATAAAGGATATCAATGCATGGAGCCGCAAAGTGGTCAGAGGTGGAGGAGGTCACAGAGACAGTGGCTGATGAAAGCGAAGCAGGGGCACTAGACACACGTTTGCTTAACCTGTGGAAGCGAAGGAAGCAGTGGGAAGAGCAGCTTAGGGGCCGCACGTGCGACAGTGGGCTTCGAAAGCGATCCTTATCTCGGCAGACAGATACGGCGCACAGGAGTCACTTAGGAGAAATAAAGGATATCAATGCATGGAGCCGCAAAGTGCTCAGAGAAGTGGAGGAGGTCACAGAGACGGCGGCTGATGAAAGCGAAGCAGGGGCACTAGACAGACGTCTTCTTAACCTGTGGAAGCGAAAGAAGCAGTGGGAAGAGGAGCTTATGGGCTTTACGTGGGACTGTGGGCTCCGGAAAAGGATTCCCAACTCGGCATTGAGATAGGGCGCACAGGAGTAACATAGGAGAAATAAAGGATATCAATGCATGGAGCCGCAAAGTGGTCAGAGGTGGAGGAGGTCACAGACACAGTGGCTGATGAAAGCGAAGCAGGGGCACAAGACACACGTTTGCTTAACCTGTGGAAGCGAAAGAAGCAGTGGGAAGAGCAGCTTAGGGGCTCCACGTGGGACTGTGGGCTCCGAAAAAGTATCTCCAGCTCGGCAGAGAGATAGGGCGCACAGGAGTAACCTAGGAGAAATAAAGGATATCAATGCACGGAGACGCGAAGTGGTCAGAGAAGTGGAGGAGGTCACAGAGACGGTGGCTGATGAAAGCTAAGCAGGGGCTCTACACAGACGTCTGCTTAACCTGTGGAAGCGAAAGAAGCAGTGGGAAGAGCAACCTAGGGGCTGCACGTGGGACATTGGGCTCCGAAAAGTATCCCCAAATCGGCAGAGAGATAGGGCGTCCAAGAGTAACCTAGGAGAAATAAAGGATATCAATGCATGGAGCAGCGAAGTGGTCACAGAAGTGGATGAGGTAACAGAGAGGGTGGCTAATGAAAGCGAAGCAGCCGGGGCACTAGACAGACGTCTGCTTCACCTGTGGAAGCGAAAGAAGCAGTGGGAAGAGCAGCTTAGGGGCTGCACGTGGGACAGTGGGCTCCGAAAAAGGATCCCCAACTCGGCAGAGAGATGGGGGCACAGGAGTAACCTAGAGAGAAATAAAAATATCAGTGCATGGAGAAGCGAAGTGGTCAGAGAAGTGGAAGAGGCCACCGAGACGGTGGCTGATGAATGCGAAACAAGGGCGCTAGACAGACGTCGGCTTAACCTGTGGAAGCGAAAAAAGCAGTGGGAATAGCAGCTTAGGGGCCGCACGTAGGATAGTGGACTCCGAAGAAGGATCCCAAACTCGGCCAAGAGATAGGACGCACGGGAGTAACCTAGGAGAAATAAAGGATATCAATGCATGGAGCCGCGAAGTGGTCAGAGAAGGGGAGGAGGTCACAGAGACGGTGGCTGATGAATGCGAAGCAGTGGCGCTAGACAGACGTCTGCTTAACCTGTGGAAGAGAAAAAAGCAGTCGGAATAGCAGCTTAGGGGCCGCACGTGGGACAGTGGGCTCCGAAAAAGGATCCCCAACTCGGCAGAGAGATATGGCGCACAGGAGTAACCTAGGAGAAATATAGATATCAATGCATGGAGAAGCGAAGTGGTCAGAGAAGTGGAGGTCCCAGAAACGGTGGCTGATGAAAGCAAGCAGGGGCACAAGACAGACTTCTGCTTAACCTGTGGAAGCGAAAAAAGCAGTTGGAATAGCAGCTTAGGGGCCGCACGTGGGACTGTGCTCCGAAAAAGGATCCCCAACTCGGTATAGAGATAGGGCGCACAGGAGTAACCTAGGTGAAATAAAGGATGTCAATGCATGGAACCACAAAGTGGTCAGAGAGGTGGAGGAGGTCACAGAGACGGCGGCTGATGAAAGCGAAGCAGGGGCACTAGACAGACGTCTGCTTAAAATGTGGAAGCGAAAGAAGCAGTGGTAAGAGCAGCTTATGGGCTGTACGTGAGACTGTGGGCTCCGTAAAAGGATCCCCAACTCGGCAGAGAGATAGGGCGCTCAGGAGTAACCTAGGAGAAATAAAGGATATCAATGCATGGAGCCCCGAAGTGGTCAGTGAAGTGGAGGAGGTCACAGAGACGGTGGCTGATGAATGCGAAGCAATGGCGCTAGGCAGACGTCTGCTTAACCTTTGGAAGAGAAAAAAGCAGTTGGAATAGCAGCTTAGGGGCCGCACGTGGGACAGTGGGCTTCGAAAAAGGATCCCCAGCTCGGCAGAGAGATAGGGCGCACAGGAGTAACCTAGGAGAAATAAAGGATATCAATGCATGGAGCCGCGAAGTGGTCAGAGAAGTGGAGGAGGTCAGAGAGACGGTGGCTGATGAAAGCGAAGCAGGGGCACTAGACAGACGTCTTCTTAACCTGTGGAAGCGAAAGAAGCAGTGGCAAGAGCAGCTTAGGGGCCGCACGTGGGACAGTGGGCTCCGAAAAAGGATCCCCAAATCGGCAGAGAGATAGGGCGCACAGGAGTAACCTAGGAGAAATCAAGGATATCAATGCATGGAGCTGCAAAGTAGTCAGAGAGGTGGAGGAGGTCACAGAGACGGTGGCTGATGAAAGCGAAGCAGGGGCACTAGACAGACGTCTGCTTAACCTCTGGAAGCGAAAGAAGCAGTGGGAAGAGCAGCTTAGGGGCCGCACGTGGGACAGTGGGCTCCGAAAAAGGATCCCCAACTCGGCAGAAAGATAGGGCACACAGGAGTAACCTAGGAGAAATAAAGGATATCAGTGCATGGAGCCGCAAAGTGGTCAGAGAGTTGGAGGAGGTCACAGAGACGGCGGCTGATGAAAGCGAAGCAGGGGCACTAGACAGACGTCTTCTTTAACTGTGGAAGCGAAAGAAGCAGTGGGAAGAGCAGCTTATGGGCTTTACGTGGGACTGTGGGCTCCGGAAAAGGATCCGCAACTCGGCATCGAGATAGGGCGCACAGGAGTAACCTAGGAGAAATTAAGGATATCAATGCATGGAGCCGCAAAGTGGTCAGAGAAGTGGACGAGGTCACAGAGACGTTTGCTAATGAAAGCGAAGCAGAGGCACTAGACAGACGTGTGCTTAACCTGTGGAAGCGAAAGAAGCATTGGGCAGAGCAGCTTAGGGGCCGCACGTAGGATAGTGGGCTCCGAAAAAGGATCTCAAACTCGGCAGGAAGATAGGGTGCACAGGCGTTACCAAGGAGAAATAAAGAAGATTAATGCATGGAGCCGCGATGTGGTCAGAGAAGTGGAGGAGATCACAGAGACGGTGGCTGATGAAAGCGAATCACGGGCACTAGACAGACGTCTGCTTAACCTGTGGAAGCGAAAGAAGCAGTGGGAAGAGCAGCTTAGGGGCAGCACATGCGACAGTGGGCTTCGAAAGCGATCCTTATCTCGGCAGGGAGATACTGCGCACAGGAGTAACTTAGGAGAAATAAAGGAGATCAATGCATGGAGCCGCGACGTGGTCAGAGAAGTGGAGGAGATCACAGAGACGGTGGCTGATGAAAGCGAAGCAGAGGCAATAGACAGACGTGCGCTTAACCTGTAGAAGCGAGAGAAGCATTGGGCAGAGCAGCTTAGGGGCCGCACGTGGGACAGTGTGCTCGGAAAAAGAATCCTCAACTCGACAGAGAGATAGGGCGCACAGGAGTAACCTAGGAGAAATAAAGGATATCAATGCATGGAGCCGCAAAGTGGTCAGAGGTGGAGGAGGTCACAGAGACAGTGGCTGATGAAAGCGAAGCAGGGGCACTAGACACACGTTTGCTTAACCTGTGGAAGCGAAGGAAGCAGTGGGAAGAGCAGCTTAGGGGCCGCACGTGCGACAGTGGGCTTCGAAAGCGATCCTTATCTCGGCAGACAGATACGGCGCACAGGAGTCACTTAGGAGAAATAAAGGATATCAATGCATGGAGCCGCAAAGTGCTCAGAGAAGTGGAGGAGGTCACAGAGACGGCGGCTGATGAAAGCGAAGCAGGGGCACTAGACAGACGTCTTCTTAACCTGTGGAAGCGAAAGAAGCAGTGGGAAGAGGAGCTTATGGGCTTTACGTGGGACTGTGGGCTCCGGAAAAGGATTCCCAACTCGGCATTGAGATAGGGCGCACAGGAGTAACATAGGAGAAATAAAGGATATCAATGCATGGAGCCGCAAAGTGGTCAGAGGTGGAGGAGGTCACAGACACAGTGGCTGATGAAAGCGAAGCAGGGGCACAAGACACACGTTTGCTTAACCTGTGGAAGCGAAAGAAGCAGTGGGAAGAGCAGCTTAGGGGCTCCACGTGGGACTGTGGGCTCCGAAAAAGTATCTCCAGCTCGGCAGAGAGATAGGGCGCACAGGAGTAACCTAGGAGAAATAAAGGATATCAATGCACGGAGACGCGAAGTGGTCAGAGAAGTGGAGGAGGTCACAGAGACGGTGGCTGATGAAAGCTAAGCAGGGGCTCTACACAGACGTCTGCTTAACCTGTGGAAGCGAAAGAAGCAGTGGGAAGAGCAACCTAGGGGCTGCACGTGGGACATTGGGCTCCGAAAAGTATCCCCAAATCGGCAGAGAGATAGGGCGTCCAAGAGTAACCTAGGAGAAATAAAGGATATCAATGCATGGAGCAGCGAAGTGGTCACAGAAGTGGATGAGGTAACAGAGAGGGTGGCTAATGAAAGCGAAGCAGCCGGGGCACTAGACAGACGTCTGCTTCACCTGTGGAAGCGAAAGAAGCAGTGGGAAGAGCAGCTTAGGGGCTGCACGTGGGACAGTGGGCTCCGAAAAAGGATCCCCAACTCGGCAGAGAGATGGGGGCACAGGAGTAACCTAGAGAGAAATAAAAATATCAGTGCATGGAGAAGCGAAGTGGTCAGAGAAGTGGAAGAGGCCACCGAGACGGTGGCTGATGAATGCGAAACAAGGGCGCTAGACAGACGTCTGCTTAACCTGTGGAAGCGAAAAAAGCAGTTGGAATAGCAGCTTAGGGGCCGCACGTAGGATAGTGGACTCCGAAGAAGGATCCCAAACTCGGCCAAGAGATAGGACGCACGGGAGTAACCTAGGAGAAATAAAGGATATCAATGCATGGAGCCGCGAAGTGGTCAGAGAAGGGGAGGAGGTCACAGAGACGGTGGCTGATGAATGCGAAGCAGTGGCGCTAGACAGACGTCTGCTTAACCTGTGGAAGAGAAAAAAGCAGTCGGAATAGCAGCTTAGGGGCCGCACGTGGGACAGTGGGCTCCGAAAAAGGATCCCCAACTCGGCAGAGAGATATGGCGCACAGGAGTAACCTAGGAGAAATATAGATATCAATGCATGGAGAAGCGAAGTGGTCAGAGAAGTGGAGGTCCCAGAAACGGTGGCTGATGAAAGCAAGCAGGGGCACAAGACAGACGTCTGCTTAACCTGTGGAAGCGAAAAAAGCAGTTGGAATAGCAGCTTAGGGGCCGCACGTGGGACTGTGCTCCGAAAAAGGATCCCCAACTCGGTATAGAGATAGGGCGCACAGGAGTAACCTAGGTGAAATAAAGGATGTCAATGCATGGAACCACAAAGTGGTCAGAGAGGTGGAGGAGGTCACAGAGACGGCGGCTGATGAAAGCGAAGCAGGGGCACTAGACAGACGTCTGCTTAACCTGTGGAAGCGAAAGAAGCAGTGGTAAGAGCAGCTTATGGGCTGTACGTGGGACTGTGGGCTCCGTAAAAGGATCCCCAACTCGGCAGAGAGATAGGGCGCTCAGGAGTAACCTAGGAGAAATAAAGGATATCAATGCATGGAGCCCCGAAGTGGTCAGTGAAGTGGAGGAGGTCACAGAGACGGTGGCTGATGAATGCGAAGCAATGGCGCTAGGCAGACGTCTGCTTAACCTTTGGAAGAGAAAAAAGCAGTTGGAATAGCAGCTTAGGGGCCGCACGTGGGACAGTGGGCTTCGAAAAAGGATCCCCAGCTCGGCAGAGAGATAGGGCGCACAGGAGTAACCTAGGAGAAATAAAGGATATCAATGCATGGAGCTGCGAAGTGGTCAGAGAAGTGGAGGAGGTCACAGAGACGGTGGCTGATGAAAGCGAAGCAGGGGCACTAGACAGACGTCTTCTTAACCTGTGGAAGCGAAAGAAGCAGTGGCAAGAGCAGCTTAGGGGCCGCACGTGGGACAGTGGGCTCCGAAAAAGGATCCCCAAATCGGCAGAGAGATAGGGCGCACAGGAGTAACCTAGGAGAAATCAAGGATATCAATGCATGGAGCTGCAAAGTAGTCAGAGAGGTGGAGGAGGTCACAGAGACGGTGGCTGATGAAAGCGAAGCAGGGGCACTAGACAGACGTCTGCTTAACCTCTGGAAGCGAAAGAAGCAGTGGGAAGAGCAGCTTAGGGGCCGCACGTGGGACAGTGGGCTCCGAAAAAGGATCCCCAACTCGGCAGAAAGATAGGGCACACAGGAGTAACCTAGGAGAAATAAAGGATATCAGTGCATGGAGCCGCAAAGTGGTCAGAGAGTTGGAGGAGGTCACAGAGACGGCGGCTGATGAAAGCGAAGCAGGGGCACTAGACAGACGTCTTCTTTAACTGTGGAAGCGAAAGAAGCAGTGGGAAGAGCAGCTTATGGGCTTTACGTGGGACTGTGGGCTCCGGAAAAGGATCCGCAACTCGGCATCGAGATAGGGCGCACAGGATTAACCTAGGAGAAATTAAGGATATCAATGCATGGAGCCGCAAAGTGGTCAGAGAAGTGGACGAGGTCACAGAGACGTTTGCTAATGAAAGCGAAGCAGAGGCACTAGACAGACGTGTGCTTAACCTGTGGAAGCGAACGAAGCATTGGGCAGAGCAGCTTAGGGGCCGCACGTAGGATAGTGGGCTCCGAAAAAGGATCTCAAACTCGGCAGGAAGATAGGGTGCACAGGAGTTACCAAGGAGAAATAAAGAAGATTAATGCATGGAGCCGCGATGTGGTCAGAGAAGTGGAGGAGATCACAGAGACGGTGGCTGATGAAAGCGAATCACGGGCACTAGACAGACGTTTGCTTAACCTGTGGAAGCGAAAGAAGCAGTGGGAATAGCAGCTTAGGGGCCGCACGTAGGATAGTGGACTCCGAAGAAGGATCCCAAACTCGGCCAAGAGATAGGACGCACGGGAGTAACCTAGGAGAAATAAAGGATATCAATGCATGGAGCCGCGAAGTGGTCAGAGAAGGGGAGGAGGTCACAGAGACGGTGGCTGATGAATGCGAAGCAGTGGCGCTAGACAGACGTCTGCTTAACCTGTGGAAGAGAAAAAAGCAGTCGGAATAGCAGCTTAGGGGCCGCACGTGGGACAGTGGGCTCCGAAAAAGGATCCCCAACTCGGCAGAGAGATATGGCGCACAGGAGTAACCTAGGAGAAATATAGATATCAATGCATGGAGAAGCGAAGTGGTCAGAGAAGTGGAGGTCCCAGAAACGGTGGCTGATGAAAGCAAGCAGGGGCACAAGACAGACGTCTGCTTAACCTGTGGAAGCGAAAAAAGCAGTTGGAATAGCAGCTTAGGGGCCGCACGTGGGACTGTGCTCCGAAAAAGGATCCCCAACTCGGTATAGAGATAGGGCGCACAGGAGTAACCTAGGTGAAATAAAGGATGTCAATGCATGGAACCACAAAGTGGTCAGAGAGGTGGAGGAGGTCACAGAGACGGCGGCTGATGAAAGCGAAGCAGGGGCACTAGACAGACGTCTGCTTAACCTGTGGAAGCGAAAGAAGCAGTGCTAAGAGCAGCTTATGGGCTGTACGTGGGACTGTGGGCTCCGTAAAAGGATCCCCAACTCGGCAGAGAGATAGGGCGCTCAGGAGTAACCTAGGAGAAATAAAGGATATCAATGCATGGAGCCCCGAAGTGGTCAGTGAAGTGGAGGAGGTCACAGAGACGGTGGCTGATGAATGCGAAGCAATGGCGCTAGGCAGACGTCTGCTTAACCTTTGGAAGAGAAAAAAGCAGTTGGAATAGCAGCTTAGGGGCCGCACGTGGGACAGTGGGCTTCGAAAAAGGATCCCCAGCTCGGCAGAGAGATAGGGCGCACAGGAGTAACCTAGGAGAAATAAAGGATATCAATGCATGGAGCTGCGAAGTGGTCAGAGAAGTGGAGGAGGTCACAGAGACGGTGGCTGATGAAAGCGAAGCAGGGGCACTAGACAGACGTCTTCTTAACCTGTGGAAGCGAAAGAAGCAGTGGCAAGAGCAGCTTAGGGGCCGCACGTGGGACAGTGGGCTCCGAAAAAGGATCCCCAAATCGGCAGAGAGATAGGGCGCACAGGAGTAACCTAGGAGAAATCAAGGATATCAATGCATGGAGCTGCAAAGTAGTCAGAGAGGTGGAGGAGGTCACAGAGACGGTGGCTGATGAAAGCGAAGCAGGGGCACTAGACAGACGTCTGCTTAACCTCTGGAAGCGAAAGAAGCAGTGGGAAGAGCAGCTTAGGGGCCGCACGTGGGACAGTGGGCTCCGAAAAAGGATCCCCAACTCGGCAGAAAGATAGGGCACACAGGAGTAACCTAGGAGAAATAAAGGATATCAGTGCATGGAGCCGCAAAGTGGTCAGAGAGTTGGAGGAGGTCACAGAGACGGCGGCTGATGAAAGCGAAGCAGGGGCACTAGACAGACGTCTTCTTTAACTGTGGAAGCGAAAGAAGCAGTGGGAAGAGCAGCTTATGGGCTTTACGTGGGACTGTGGGCTCCGGAAAAGGATCCGCAACTCGGCATCGAGATAGGGCGCACAGGAGTAACCTAGGAGAAATTAAGGATATCAATGCATGGAGCCGCAAAGTGGTCAGAGAAGTGGACGAGGTCACAGAGACGTTTGCTAATGAAAGCGAAGCAGAGGCACTAGACAGACGTGTGCTTAACCTGTGGAAGCGAACGAAGCATTGGGCAGAGCAGCTTAGGGGCCGCACGTAGGATAGTGGGCTCCGAAAAAGGATCTCAAACTCGGCAGGAAGATAGGGTGCACAGGAGTTACCAAGGAGAAATAAAGAAGATTAATGCATGGAGCCGCGATGTGGTCAGAGAAGTGGAGGAGATCACAGAGACGGTGGCTGATGAAAGCGAATCACGGGCACTAGACAGACGTCTGCTTAACCTGTGGAAGCGAAAGAAGCAGTGGGAAGAGCAGCTTAGGGGCAGCAGATGCGACAGTGGGCTTCGAAAGCGATCCTTATCTCGGCAGGGAGATACTGCGCACAGGAGTAACTTAGGAGAAATAAAGGAGATCAATGCATGGAGCCGCGACGTGGTCAGAGAAGTGGAGGAGATCACAGAGACGGTGGCTGATGAAAGCGAAGCAGAGGCAATAGACAGACGTGCGCTTAACCTGTAGAAGCGAGAGAAGCATTGGGCAGAGCAGCTTAGGGGCCGCACGTGGGACAGTGTGCTCGGAAAAAGAATCCTCAACTCGACAGAGAGTCAGGGCGCACAGGAGTAACCTAGGAGAAATAAAGGATATCAATGCATGGAGCCGCAAAGTGGTCAGAGGTGGAGGAGGTCACAGAGACAGTGGCTGATGAAAGCGAAGCAGGGGCACTAGACACACGTTTGCTTAACCTGTGGAAGCGAAGGAAGCAGTGGGAAGAGCAGCTTAGGGGCCGCACGTGCGACAGTGGGCTTCGAAAGCGATCCTTATCTCGGCAGACAGATACGGCGCACAGGAGTCACTTAGGAGAAATAAAGGATATCAATGCATGGAGCCGCAAAGTGCTCAGAGAAGTGGAGGAGGTCACAGAAACGGCGGCTGATGAAAGCGAAGCAGGGGCACTAGACAGACGTCTTCTTAACCTGTGGAAGCGAAAGAAGCAGTGGGAAGAGGAGCTTATGGGCTTTACGTGGGACTGTGGGCTCCGGAAAAGGATTCCCAACTCGGCATCGAGATAGGGCGCACAGGAGTAACATAGGAGAAATAAAGGATATCAATGCATGGAGCCGCAAAGTGGTCAGAGGTGGAGGAGGTCACAGACACAGTGGCTGATGAAAGCGAAGCAGGGTCACAAGACACACGTTTGCTTAACCTGTGGAAGCGAAAGAAGCAGTGGGAAGAGCAGCTTAGGGGCTCCACGTGGGACTGTGGGCTCCGAAAAAGGATCTCCAGCTCGGCAGAGAGATAGGGCGCACAGGAGTAACCTTGGAGAAATAAAGGATATCAATGCACGGAGACGCGAAGTGGTCAGAGAAGTGGAGGAGGTCACAGAGACGGTGGCTGATGAAAGCTAAGCAGGGGCTCTACACAGACCTCTGCTTAACCTGTGGAAGCGAAAGAAGCAGTGGGAAGAGCAACCTAGGGGCTGCACGTGGGACATTGGGCTCCGAAAAGTATCCCCAAATCGGCAGAGAGATAGGGCGTCCAAGAGTAACCTAGGAGAAATAAAGGATATCAATGCATGGAGCAGCGAAGTGGTCACAGAAGTGGATGAGGTAACAGAGAGGGTGGCTGATGAAAGCGAATCAGCCGGGGCACTAGACAGACGTCTGCTTCACCTGTGGAAGCGAAAGAAGCAGTGGGACGAGCAGCTTAGGGGCTGCACGTGGGACAGTGGGCTCCGAAAAAGGATCCCCAACTCGGCAGAGAGATGGGGGCACAGGAGTAACCTAGAGAGAAATAAAAATATCAGTGCATGGAGAAGCGAAGTGGTCAGAGAAGTGGAAGAGGCCACCGAGACGGTGGCTGATGAATGCGAAACAAGGGCGCTAGACAGACGTCTGCTTAACCTGTGGAAGCGAAAAAAGCAGTGGGAATAGCAGCTTAGGGGCCGCACGTAGGATTGTGGACTCCGAAGAAGGATCCCAAACTCGGCCAAGAGATAGGACGCACGGGAGTAACCTAGGAGAAATAAAGGATATCAATGCATGGAGCCGCGAAGTGGTCAGAGAAGTGGAGGTCCCAGAAACGGTGGCTGATGAAAGCAAGCAGGGGCACAAGACAGACGTCTGGTTAACCTGTGGAAGCGAAAGAAGCAGTGAGAAGAGCAGCTTAGGGGCCGCACGTCGGACAGTGGGCTCCTAAAAAGGATATGTAACTCGGCAGACAGATACGGGGCACAGGAGTAACCTAGGAGAAATAAAGGATATCAATGCATGGAGAAGCGAAGTGGTCACAGAAGTGGAGGAAGTCGCAGAGACGGTGGCTGATGAGTGCGAAGCAGGGGCACTAGACAGATGTCTGCTTAACCTGTGGAAGCGAAACAAGCAGTGGGAAGAGCAGCTTAGGGGCCGCACGTGGGACAGTGGGCTCCGAAAAAGGATCCCCAACTCGGCAGAGAGATTGAGGGCACAAGAGTAACCTAGGAGAAATAAAGATATCAATGCATGGAGAAGCGAAGTGGTCAAAGAAGTGGAGGTCACAGAGACGGTGGCTGATGAAAGCGAAGCAGGGGCACAAGACAGACGTCTGCTTAACCTGTGGAAGCGAAAGAAGCAGTTCGAATAGCAGCTTATTGGCCGCACGAGGGAGAGTGGGCTCCGAAAAAGGATCGCCAACTCGGCAGAGAGATAGGGCGCACAGGAGTAACCTAGGAGAAATAAAAGATATCAATGCATGGAGCCGCAAAGTAGTCAGAGAGGTGGAGGAGGTCGCAGAGACGGTGGCTGATGAAAGCGAAGCAGGGGCACTAGACAGACGTCTGCTTAACCTGTAGTAGCGAAAGAAGCATTGGGAAGAGCAGCTTAGAGGCCGCACGTAGGACAGTGGGCTCCGAAAAAGGATATGTAACTCGGCAGACAGATATGGTGCACAGGTGTAACCTAGGAGAAATAAAGGAGATCAATGCATGAAGCCCCGACGTGGTCAGAGAAGTGGAGGAGATCACAGAGACGGTGGCTGATGAAAGCGAAGCACGGGCACTAGACAGACGTCTGCTTAACCTGTGGAAGCGAAGGAAGCAGTGGGAAGAGCAGCTTAGGGGCCGCACGTGCGACAGTGGGCTTCGAAAGCGATCTTTATCTCGGCAGACAGATACGGCGCACCGCAGTAACTTAGGAGAAATAAAGGATATCAATGCATGGAGCCGCAAAGTTCTCAGAGAAGTGGAGGAGGTCACAGAGAGGTTTGCTAATGAAAGCGAAGCAGAGGCAATAGACAGACGTGGGCTTAACCTGTGGAAGCGAAAGAAGCATTGGGCAGAGCAGCTTAGGGGCCGCACGTGGGAGAGCGTGCTCGGAAAAAGTATCCTCAACTCGGCAGAGAGATAGGGCGCACAGGAGTAACATAGGAGAAATAAAGAATATCAATGCATGGAGCCGCAAAGTGGTCAGAGGTGGAGGAGGTCACAGAGACAGTGGCTGATGAAAGCGAAGCAGGGGCACAAGACACACGTTTGCTTAACCTGTGGAAGCGAAAGAAGCAGTGGGAAGAGCAGCTTAGGGGCTCCACGTGGGACTGTGGGATCCGAAAAAGGATCTCCAACTCGGCAGAGAGATAGGGCGCACAGGAGTAACCTAGGAGAAATAAAGGATATCAATGCACGGAGCCGCGAAGTGGTCAGAGAAGTG
Organism: Amblyomma americanum; assembly: GCF_052857255.1. NCBI lineage: Eukaryota > Metazoa > Arthropoda > Arachnida > Ixodida > Ixodidae > Amblyomma > Amblyomma americanum. Next base: position 81,085,159 of record NC_135497.1, on the reverse strand, counting down.
GAGGAGGTCACAGAGACGGTGGCTGATGAAAGCGAAGCAGGGGCACTACACAGACGTCTGCTTAACCTGTGGAAGCAAAAGAAGCAGTGGGAAGATCAACCTAGGGGCTGCACGCGGGACATTGGGCTCCGAAAAGGATCCCCAAATCGGCAGAGAGATAGGGCGCACAGGAGTAACCTAGGAGAAATAAAGGATATCAATGCATGGAGCCGCGAAGTGGTCAGAGAAGTGGAGGAGGTCACAGAGACGGTGGCTGATGAATGCGAATCAGGGGCGCTAGACAGACGTCTGCTTAAACTGTGGAAGAGAGAAAAGCAGTTGGAAGAGCAGCTTAGGAGCCGCACGTGGGACAGTGGGCTTCGAAAGCGATCCTTATCTCGGCAGAGAGATACGGCGCACAGGAGTAACTCAGGAGAAATAAAGGGTATCAATGCAATGGAGCCCCAAAGTTCTCAGAGAAGTGGAGGAGGTCACAGAGACGATTTCTAATGAAAGCGAAGCAGAGGCAATAGACAGACGTGTGCTTAACCTGTGGAAGCGAAAGAAGCATTGGGCAGAGCAGCTTAGGGGCCGCACGTGGGACAGTGTGCTCGGAAAAAGGATCCTCAACTCGGCAGAGAGATAGGGCGCACAGGAGTAACCTAGGAGAAATAAAGGGTATCAATGCATGGAGCCGCAAGGTGGTCAGAGGTGGAGGAGGTCACAGAGACGGTGGCTGATGAAATGGAAGCAGGGGCACTAGACACACGTTTGCTTAACCTGTGGAAGCGAAAGAAGCAGTGGCAAGAGCAGCTTAGGGGCCCCACGTGGGACTGTGGGCTCCGAAAAAGGATCCCCAACTCGGCAGAGACATAGGGCGCACAGGAGTAACCTAGGAGAAATAAAGGATATCAATGCATGGAGCCGCGAAGTGGTCAGAGAAGTGGAGGAGGTCACAGAGACGGTGGCTGATGAATGCGAATCAGGGGCGCTAGACAGACGTCTGCTTAACCTGTGGAAGAGAAAAAGCAGTTGGAAGAGCAGCTTAGCAGCCGCACGTGGGACTGTGCTCCGAAAAAAGAATCCCCAACTCCGCAGAGAGATAGGGCGCACAGGAGTAACCTAGGTGAAATAAAGGATATCAATGCATGGAGCCGCAAAGTGGTCAGAGGTGGAGGAGGTCACAGAGACAGTGGCTGATGAAAGCGAAGCAGGGGCACAAGACACACGTTTGCTTAACCTGTGTAAGCGAAAGAAGCAGTGGGAAGAGCAGCTTAGGGGCTCCACGTGGGACTGTGGGCTCCGAAAAAGGATCTCCAAATCGGCAGAGAGATGGGGCGCACAGGAGTAACCTGGGAGAAATAAAGGATATCAATGCACGGAGACGCGAAGTGGTCAGAGAAGTGGAGGAGGTCACAGAGACGGTGGCTGATGAAAGCGAAGCAGGGACACTACACAGACGTCTGCTTAACCTGTGGAAGCGAAAGAATCAGTGGGAAGAGCAACCTAGGGGCTGCACGTGGGACATTGGGCTCCGAAAAGGATCCCCAAATCGGCAGAGAGATGGGGGCACAGGAGTAACCTAGAGAGAAATAAAGATATCAGTGCATGGAGAAGCGAAGTGGATTTGGAGCCGGCACGCTTGCCGACATGCGCCTCACGCTGCTGTTGCACATGCAGGTCTTTTTTACGCTCGGAACCTCGGCTGCGCTCGGCCCGACAGGACAGGCGATGTCCCCTTGCCTCATCGAGCCTTTTTCATCGGCCGCGAGCGGTTGGAAGCTGACCGCCGTGTCGACCACCGTCGACAAGAGGGGATCACCGGTTATCAACGTTTCCAAGCTTCACTCGGACACTGATTCCATTGACTGCGACCCACCAATCTTCTTTGAGCATCAGGAGCCACGTGACTACAACCAAGCCTACTTAAACCCGCTGCGCTTTGGCTACGTTGGATTTGGAGCCGGCACGCTTGCCGACATGCGCCTCACGCTGCTGTTGCACATGCAGGTTAGTTACCGCTATTCTATTGTGATACGAGAACCTCTGTATGCATTGCCGGCTCCACCCACGCCAAGTGCTTCTGTTGGTCGTATCAGACGAGTACGCAAACTTGTATGTTGCAGGCAGTTTCGCCTGATTGTGAATCGGGTGTTGTACCTGGTGATTCTACTGCTACTTTCCGGAGGTATTGAGCTCAATCCTGGCCCTCTTAGTGAATGTCAAGTGGAACTGCTTAAGAGTTTACAAAGCGGTCAGGCAGCTATTATGGCTAAGTTAGTTAACATCGATGCGAGGATCGCTAAGCATGAAGCCATCATAGGGGATATAAGCAGTAAACTTGACAAAGCTGGAGGACAGATTGACGCTCTCGACAAAGTGGTTATTGAACAGGCTAATGTTATTGAACACTTAACGCGAGAGGTAAAGGATCTGCATAGCAAGAATACCGATCTTGAAAATCAAAGTCGGAGGCAAAACCTTGTCTTCTATGGCGTTAAGAACAGCAACCAATCAGAAACATGGGAAGAATCTGAGAACCTAATCAAAAGCATCTGTCAGTCAAGGCTAGGGATCGAAATGAAAACTGTACAAAGGGCGCACCGTGTCGGGCGTTTCAGTGATAAGACTGCACGACCTATAATAGTGATATTTGCCTCCTATAAAGAGAAACAAGAAGTCATGAGTTGCGCGAAAAAGTTTAAGGGTTCTGAGTATAGCGTGGATCAAGATTATTCAACAGAGACACGTAATGTTCGGAAGCGACTGTGGGAATACGCAAAAATTCAGGAGGCCGACAAAAGCAAGATAAAACTAAAGTACGACAAACTTATTCTGAACGAAAAGGCTTTTATATGGGACAAAGAAAAGCAGGTGGTTGTTCCCGCCATGAAACGATGACGCCCCATTCATCCAAGGAAAAGCCTCCAACGATATTTAGTTGCCGTAATCGTTAACTGCAGAAGCATTGTAAATAAAGTCGATGAGTTTGCTAGTCTTCTAGAGTCTGTAAAGGCAGACATAGTATTTGGTACTGAATCATGGTTAGATGCATCAATCAGGGATAGCGAGGTGTTTCCTAAAGAATTCATTGCTTACCGCAAAGACAGATCCCGGTTTGGCGGGGGCGTCTTTCTGTTGGTGCATTCCTCTTTAAGATCATCATTACTAGATGTCGATTACAATGATGTTGAATCAATATGGTGTACACTTACGCTGCACGACAACTCGTCATACGCTGTTGGATCATTTTATCGCCCTCCCGGTTCTGATCTGAGCACTTTGCAATCACTTTATGAAATCATTTCCGAGGTTTCCCAAAAACCGATATTGCTCGGGGGTGATTTCAATCTGCTGGATCTGCACTGGGGTGATGGCATGTGTGTAACCACAACAGGTTGTGGAATCGATATAGAAATGAAGAGCATCATAGATACTTTTGGCTTAGTACAGTACGTTCAGGAACCAACTAGGGATAAAAATGTTTTAGATCTTTTCTTTTCCAACTCTCCGGATCAAGTTAATGCTGTTCATGTTATTCCAGGCATTAGTGATCATCAGGCGGTCATTGCATGCATAAAAGCATCGCATAGTAGACAAAAGAAATGTGAGTCAAGGCGAGTCTTTATTTACGATAAAGGTGACTACGCTAGAATGTCCGAAAAATTACAAAATCACTTGCCCGTTTTTGAGTGCTTTTATGATGAGTGCGATATTCATGAATTATGGCGTTTATCTGAGCAAAACCTTTTTGAACTGAGGGATGCACACGTGCCAAGTATAGATTCAGCTAGAATGAAGAAACGCAGAAAGCCGTGGGTGACTGCCAGTTTGATAAAAATGATAAGGAAAAGAAGGCGTGCGTACCTCAAGTTTAAGAGAACAAAACGTGAAGATGACTTCAGCAGATTACTTGTACTAACGCGTGAGCACAAAGAAAAACTAAAACTGCGAAAGAGGAGTACTTTAAAACGCTGGACGTTAAAATGAAGAAAAACCCTAAACTTTTTTGGCACTACTTAAGGAAGTGTGGAACAGATTCATCTGGTGTAGGTGAAATTGTTTATAATCAACAGGTCATCTCAGGTGACTTAGAGAAGGCAACGTGTTTTAATAATCACTTCAAGTCTGTTTTCTCCCCTAACCATATCAACAGTCACCAACATTACACAAGTTATGCGCCAGCAATGCCGCCAGTCGAAATAAGTGTAAGAGGGATTCTAGCGCTCCTAGAGGATATAGATGAATCAAAGGCCTGCGGTCCCGACGGCATATCACCCCGGTTGCTAAAGAACTGTGCTTATCCTATCTCACAGTATCTATGCCTTATTTATAAAAAATCTTTGGATACAGGTCTTTTACCACACGACTGGAAGGTAGCTCATGTGGTCCCGATTCACAAAGGCGGATCAAGAAAAGATGTATCAAATTACAGGCCTATTTCTCTAACATCAGTTTCATGCAAAATTTTTGAGCACATCTTATACACAGAAATAATGAACCACCTGGTAAAGAATGATTTGCTGATGAAGGAACAACATGGGTTCCGGAAAGGTTTATCATGTACTACTCAACTTGTTGAATTTTATCACGAACTTGTATCTGAAGTTGACCGCGGGGGCCAGACTGCATATTTCTGGATTTCCGGAAAGCGTTTGACACTGTGTCACACCCACTCCTTCTCTATAAACTAAAAATGTTGAATCTGGACACAGCTGTTATAGTATGGATTCAGAATTATTTGCTCGGCCGCCGCCAACGTGTAGTCCTTAATGGTGTATGTTCAGATTACGTTGATGTGACATCAGGGGTCCCACAGGGGTCGGTCCTGGGGCCACTCCTGTTCTTAATCTATATAAATGATATTTCACTCGGTATCTCCTCAAGTATACGTCTGTTTGCAGATGACTGCGTTTTGTACAGGAAAATTAACAATGCCAATGACGTCGTTCAACTCCAAACTGACTTAACACTTATCCACGATTGGTGTCTGAAATGGAAAATGTCTTTGAATACGGAGAAATGCGCTCATCTTTGTTTTTCACGAAAAAAAATCAAAGTCCAAGCTCAGTATCGCGTAAGAAATGAATTGATCACACAGAAATGTGCTTACAGATACTTAGGTGTTATGCTAACGGATGACTGTTCCTGGAATGCTCACGTGGATCATGTGGTTACCAAAGCCGGTAGGGCACTAAATTTCATACAGCGTAGTTTAAGGTCTTCGCAGCCAAACCTCAAGAAAACTGCTTTTCTCTCTTGTGTTCGACCTATCATTGAATATGCCTGTATTGTATGGGACCCTGCACATCGGGTCTTAATTGAAAAACTTGAAAAAATCCATAACAGAGCAGCAAGGTTCGTCCTGGGCAGGTACGGGCGAAGGGATAGTTGTACAGCAATGAAAAAAGAATTGCAATGGGAACCACTCGCTTCCCGTAGAAGAAAATTGAGGCTAAAAATGCTGTACTTAATATTTCACGGAAAAACGGGGATTGATTTTGAAAATTACTTAAAACAGCCCTTTTACGTTTCTCAACGACATGATCATTCCCGTAAAATTTGAGAGTACCGTACCAGGACGATTTTGTTTGCAAATTCATTTTTTGTTAAAACAGTGCAACAGTGGAACCGGCTTTCCGAGGAGCAAGTGTGCTCTGCAAGTGAAGATGTATTTTTTGCCAATCTGTAACCCCCCCTGCTATAACGCCTTCGGGCAAATGCGGGGTAACCCTTGAATAAAGATTAAAATAAAGAGAAGTGGAGGAGGCCACAGAGATGGTGGCTGATGAATGCGAAACAAGGGCGCTAGACAGACGTCTGCTTAACCTGTGGAAGCGAAAAAAGCAGTGGGAATAGCAGCTTAGGGGCCGCACGTAGGATAGTGGACTCCGAAGAAGGATCCCAAACTCGGCCGAGAGATAGGACGCACGGGAGTATCCTAGGAGAAATAAAGGATATCAATGCATGGAGCCGCGAAGTGGTCAGAGAAGGGGAGGAGGTCACAGAGACGGTGGCTGATGAATGCTAAGCAGTGGCGCTAGACAGACGTCTGCTTAACCTGTGGAAGAGAAAAAAGCAGTTGGAATAGCAGCTTAGGGGCCGAACGTGGGACAGTGGGCTCCGAAAAAGGATCCCCAACTCGGCAGAGAGATAGGGCGCACAGGAGTAACCTAGGAGAAATATAGATATCAATGCATGAAGAAGCGAAGTGGTCAGAGAAGTGGAGCTCCCAGAAACGGTGGCTGATGAAAGCGAGCAGGGGCACAAGACAGACGTCTGCTTAACCTGTGGAAGCGAAAAAAGCAGTTGGAATAGCAGCTTAGGGGCCGCACGTGGGACTGTGCTCCGAAAAAGGATCCCCAACTCGGTAGAGAGATAGGGCGCAAAGCAGTAACCTAGGTGAAATAAAGGATGTCAATGCATGGAACCACAAAGTGGTCAGAGAGGTGGAGGAGATCACAGAGACGGCGGCTGATGAAAGCGAAGCAGGGGCACTAGACAGACGTCTGCTTAACCTGTGGAAGCGAAAGAAGCAGTGGGAAGAGCAGGTTATGGGCTGTACGGGGGACTGTGGGCTCTGTAAAAGGATCCCCAACTCGGCAGAGAGATAGGGCGCTCAGGAGTAACCTAGGAGAAATAAAGGATATCAATGCATGGAGCCCCGAAGTGGTCAGAGAAGTGGAGGAGGTCACAGAGACGGTGGCTGATGAATGCGAAGCAATGGCGCTAGGCAGACGTCTGCTTAACCTGTGGAAGAGAAAAAAGCAGTTGGAATAGCAGCTTAGGGGCCGCACGTGGGACAGTGGGCTTCGATAAAGGATCCCCAGCTCGGCAGAGAGATAGGGCGCACAGGAGTAACCTAGGAGAAATAAAGGATATCAATGCATGGAGCCGCGAAGTGGTCAGAGAAGTGGAGGAGGTCACAGAGACGGTGGCTGATGAAAGCGAAGCAGGGGCACTAGACAGACGTCTGCTTAACCTGTGGAAGCGAAAGATGCAGTGGGAAGAGCAGCTTAGGGGCTCCTCGTGGGACTGTGGGCTCCGAAAAAAGATCTCCAACTCGGCAGAGAGATAGGCCGCACAGGAGTAACCTAGGAGAAATAAAGGATATCAATGCACGGAGCCGCGAAGTGGTGAGAGAAGTGGCGGAGGTCACAGAGACGGTGGCTGATGAAAGCGAAGCAGGGGCACTACACAGACGTCTGCTTAACCTGTGGAAGCGAAAGAAGCAGTGGGAAGAGCAACCTAGGGGCTGCACGTGGGACAGTGGGCTCCGAAAAGGATCCCCAAATCGGCAGAGAGATAGGGCGTCCAGGAGTAACCTAGGAGAAATAAAGAATATCAATGCATGGAGCCGCGAAGTGGTCACAAAAGGGGAGGAGGTAACAGAGAGGGTTGCTGATGAAAGCGAAGCAGCCGGGGCACTAGACAGACGTCTGCTTAACCTGTGGAAGCGAAAGAAGCAGTGGGAAGAGCAGCTTAGGGGCCGCACGTGGGACAATGGGCTCCGAAAAAGGATCCCCAACTCGGCAGAGAGATGGGGGCACAGGAGTAACCTAGAGAGAAATAAAGATATCAGTGCATGGAGAAGCGAAGTGGTCAGAGAAGTGGAGGAGGCCACAGAGACGGTGGCTGATGAATGCGAAGCAGGGGCGCTAGACAGACGTCTGCTTAACCTGTGGAAGAGAAAAAAGCAGTTGGAATAGCAGCTTAGGGGCCGCACGTGGGACAGTGGGCTCCGAAAAAGGATCCCCAACTCGGCAGAGAGATAGGGCGCACAGGAGTAACCTAGGAGAAATATAGATATCAATGCATGGAGAAGCGAAGTGGTCAGAGAAGTGGAGGTCCCAGAAACGGTGGCTGATGAAAGCGAGCAGGGGCACAAGACAGACGTCTGCTAAACCTGTGGAAGCGAAAAAAGCAGTTGGAATAGCAGCTTAGGGGCCGCACGTGGGACAGTGGGCTTCGAAAAAGGATCCCCAGCTCGGCAGAGAGATAGGGCGCACAGGAGTAACCTAGGAGAAATAAAGGATATCAATGCATGGAGCCGCGAAGTGGTCAGAGAAGTGGAGGAGGTCACAGAGACGGTGGCTGATGAAAGCGAAGCAGGGGCACTAGACAGACGTCTGCTTAACCTGTGGAAGCGAAAGAAGCAGTGGGAAGAGCAGCTTATGGGCTGTACGTGGGACTGTGGGCTCCGTAAAAGGATCCCCAATTCGGCAGAGAGATAGGGCGCTCAGGAGTAACCTAGGAGAAATAAAGGATATCAATGCATGGAGCCGCGAAGTGGTCAGAGACGTGGAGGAGGTCACAGAGACGGTGGCTTATGAATGCGAATCAGGGGCGCTAGACAGACGTCTGCTTAACCTGTGGAAGAGAAAAAAGCAGTTGGAAGGGCAGCTTAGGAGCCGCACGTGGGACTGTGCTCCGAAAAAGGATCCCCAACTCCGCAGAGAGATAAGGCGCACAGGAGCAACCTAGGTGAAATAAAGGATGTCAATGCATGGAGCCGCAAAGTGGTCAGAGAGGTGGAGGAGGTCACAGAGACGGCGGCTGATGAAAGCGAAGCAGGGGCACTAGACAGACGTCTTCTTAACCTGTGGAAGCGAAAGAAGCAGTGGGAAGAGCAGTTTATGGGCTTTACGTGGGACTGTGGGCTCCGGAAAAGGATTCCCAACTCGGCATCGAGATAGGGCGCACAGGAGTTACTTAGGAGAAATAAAGGAGATCAATGCATGAAGCCGCGACGTGGTCAGAGAAGTGGAGGAGATCACAGAGACGGTGGCTGATGAAAGCGAAGCACGGACACTAGACAGACGTCTGCTTAACCTGTGGAAGCGAAGGAAGCAGTGGGAAGAGCAGCTTAGGGGCCGCACGTGCGACAGTGGGCTTCGAAAGCGATCCTTATCTCGGCAGACAGATACGGCGCACAGGAGTCACTTAGGAGAAATAAAGGATATCAATGCATGGAGCCGCAAAGTGCTCAGAGAAGTGGAGGAGGTCACAGAGACGGCGGCTGATGAAAGCGAAGCAGGGGCACTAGACAGACGTCTTCTTAACCTGTGGAAGCGAAAGAAGCAGTGGGAAGAGCAGCTTATGGGCTTTACGTGGGACTGTGGGCTCCGGAAAAGGATTCCCAACTCGGCATCGAGATAGGGCGCACAGGAGTAACATAGGAGAAATAAAGGATATCAATGCATGGAGCCGCAAAGTGGTCAGAGGTGGAGGAGGTCACAGACACAGTGGCTGATGAAAGCGAAGCAGGGGCACAAGACACACGTTTGCTTAACCTGTGGAAGCGAAAGAAGCAGTGGGAAGAGCAGCTTAGGTGCTCCACGTGGGACTGTGGGCTCCGAAAAAGGATCTCCAACTCGGCAGAGAGATAGGGCGCACAGGAGTAACCTAGGAGAAATAAAGGATATCAATGCACGGAGACGCGAAGTGGTCAGAGAAGTGGAGGAGGTCACAGAGACGGTGGCTGATGAAAGCGAAGCAGGGGCACTACACAGACGTCTGCTTAACCTGTGGAAGCGAAAGAAGCAGTGGTAAGAGCAGCTTATGGGCTGTACGTGGGACTGTGGGCTCCGTAAAAGGATCCCCAACTCGGCAGAGAGATAGGGCGCTCAGGAGTAACCTAGGAGAAATAAAGGATATCAATGCATGGAGCCCCGAAGTGGTCAGTGAAGTGGAGGAGGTCACAGAGACGGTGGCTGATGAATGCGAAGCAATGGCGCTAGGCAGACGTCTGCTTAACCTGTGGAAGAGAAAAAAGCAGTTGGAATAGCAGCTTAGGGGCCGCACGTGGGACAGTGGGCTTCGAAAAAGGATCCCCAGCTCGGCAGAGAGATAGGGCGCACAGGAGTAACCTAGGAGAAATAAAGGATATCAATGCATGGAGCCGCGAAGTGGTCAGAGAAGTGGAGGAGGTCACAGAGACGGTGGCTGATGAATGCGAATCAGGGGCGCTAGACAGACGTCTGCTTAAACTGTGGAAGAGAGAAAAGCAGTTGGAAGAGCAGCTTAGGAGCCGCACGTGGGACAGTGGGCTTCGAAAGCGATCCTTATCTCGGCAGAGAGATACGGCGCACAGGAGTAACTCAGGAGAAATAAAGGGTATCAATGCAATGGAGCCCCAAAGTTCTCAGAGAAGTGGAGGAGGTCACAGAGACGATTTCTAATGAAAGCGAAGCAGAGGCAATAGACAGACGTGTGCTTAACCTGTGGAAGCGAAAGAAGCATTGGGCAGAGCAGCTTAGGGGCCGCACGTGGGACAGTGTGCTCGGAAAAAGGATCCTCAACTCGGCAGAGAGATAGGGCGCACAGGAGTAACCTAGGAGAAATAAAGGGTATCAATGCATGGAGCCGCAAGGTGGTCAGAGGTGGAGGAGGTCACAGAGACGGTGGCTGATGAAATGGAAGCAGGGGCACTAGACACACGTTTGCTTAACCTGTGGAAGCGAAAGAAGCAGTGGCAAGAGCAGCTTAGGGGCCCCACGTGGGACTGTGGGCTCCGAAAAAGGATCCCCAACTCGGCAGAGACATAGGGCGCACAGGAGTAACCTAGGAGAAATAAAGGATATCAATGCATGGAGCCGCGAAGTGGTCAGAGAAGTGGAGGAGGTCACAGAGACGGTGGCTGATGAATGCGAATCAGGGGCGCTAGACAGACGTCTGCTTAACCTGTGGAAGAGAAAAAGCAGTTGGAAGAGCAGCTTAGGAGCCGCACGTGGGACTGTGCTCCGAAAAAGGATCCCCAACTCCGCAGAGAGATAGGGCGCACAGGAGTAACCTAGGTGAAATAAAGGATATCAATGCATGGAGCCGCAAAGTGGTCAGAGGTGGAGGAGGTCACAGAGACAGTGGCTGATGAAAGCGAAGCAGGGGCACAAGACACACGTTTGCTTAACCTGTGTAAGCGAAAGAAGCAGTGGGAAGAGCAGCTTAGGGGCTCCACGTGGGACTGTGGGCTCCGAAAAAGGATCTCCAAATCGGCAGAGAGATGGGGCGCACAGGAGTAACCTGGGAGAAATAAAGGATATCAATGCACGGAGACGCGAAGTGGTCAGAGAAGTGGAGGAGGTCACAGAGACGGTGGCTGATGAAAGCGAAGCAGGGACACTACACAGACGTCTGCTTAACCTGTGGAAGCGAAAGAATCAGTGGGAAGAGCAACCTAGGGGCTGCACGTGGGACATTGGGCTCCGAAAAGGATCCCCAAATCGGCAGAGAGATGGGGGCACAGGAGTAACCTAGAGAGAAATAAAGATATCAGTGCATGGAGAAGCGAAGTGGATTTGGAGCCGGCACGCTTGCCGACATGCGCCTCACGCTGCTGTTGCACATGCAGGTCTTTTTTACGCTCGGAACCTCGGCTGCGCTCGGCCCGACAGGACAGGCGATGTCCCCTTGCCTCATCGAGCCTTTTTCATCGGCCGCGAGCGGTTGGAAGCTGACCGCCGTGTCGACCACCGTCGACAAGAGGGGATCACCGGTTATCAACGTTTCCAAGCTTCACTCGGACACTGATTCCATTGACTGCGACCCACCAATCTTCTTTGAGCATCAGGAGCCACGTGACTACAACCAAGCCTACTTAAACCCGCTGCGCTTTGGCTACGTTGGATTTGGAGCCGGCACGCTTGCCGACATGCGCCTCACGCTGCTGTTGCACATGCAGGTTAGTTACCGCTATTCTATTGTGATACGAGAACCTCTGTATGCATTGCCGGCTCCACCCACGCCAAGTGCTTCTGTTGGTCGTATCAGACGAGTACGCAAACTTGTATGTTGCAGGCAGTTTCGCCTGATTGTGAATCGGGTGTTGTACCTGGTGATTCTACTGCTACTTTCCGGAGGTATTGAGCTCAATCCTGGCCCTCTTAGTGAATGTCAAGTGGAACTGCTTAAGAGTTTACAAAGCGGTCAGGCAGCTATTATGGCTAAGTTAGTTAACATCGATGCGAGGATCGCTAAGCATGAAGCCATCATAGGGGATATAAGCAGTAAACTTGACAAAGCTGGAGGACAGATTGACGCTCTCGACAAAGTGGTTATTGAACAGGCTAATGTTATTGAACACTTAACGCGAGAGGTAAAGGATCTGCATAGCAAGAATACCGATCTTGAAAATCAAAGTCGGAGGCAAAACCTTGTCTTCTATGGCGTTAAGAACAGCAACCAATCAGAAACATGGGAAGAATCTGAGAACCTAATCAAAAGCATCTGTCAGTCAAGGCTAGGGATCGAAATGAAAACTGTACAAAGGGCGCACCGTGTCGGGCGTTTCAGTGATAAGACTGCACGACCTATAATAGTGATATTTGCCTCCTATAAAGAGAAACAAGAAGTCATGAGTTGCGCGAAAAAGTTTAAGGGTTCTGAGTATAGCGTGGATCAAGATTATTCAACAGAGACACGTAATGTTCGGAAGCGACTGTGGGAATACGCAAAAATTCAGGAGGCCGACAAAAGCAAGATAAAACTAAAGTACGACAAACTTATTCTGAACGAAAAGGCTTTTATATGGGACAAAGAAAAGCAGGTGGTTGTTCCCGCCATGAAACGATGACGCCCCATTCATCCAAGGAAAAGCCTCCAACGATATTTAGTTGCCGTAATCGTTAACTGCAGAAGCATTGTAAATAAAGTCGATGAGTTTGCTAGTCTTCTAGAGTCTGTAAAGGCAGACATAGTATTTGGTACTGAATCATGGTTAGATGCATCAATCAGGGATAGCGAGGTGTTTCCTAAAGAATTCATTGCTTACCGCAAAGACAGATCCCGGTTTGGCGGGGGCGTCTTTCTGTTGGTGCATTCCTCTTTAAGATCATCATTACTAGATGTCGATTACAATGATGTTGAATCAATATGGTGTACACTTACGCTGCACGACAACTCGTCATACGCTGTTGGATCATTTTATCGCCCTCCCGGTTCTGATCTGAGCACTTTGCAATCACTTTATGAAATCATTTCCGAGGTTTCCCAAAAACCGATATTGCTCGGGGGTGATTTCAATCTGCTGGATCTGCACTGGGGTGATGGCATGTGTGTAACCACAACAGGTTGTGGAATCGATATAGAAATGAAGAGCATCATAGATACTTTTGGCTTAGTACAGTACGTTCAGGAACCAACTAGGGATAAAAATGTTTTAGATCTTTTCTTTTCCAACTCTCCGGATCAAGTTAATGCTGTTCATGTTATTCCAGGCATTAGTGATCATCAGGCGGTCATTGCATGCATAAAAGCATCGCATAGTAGACAAAAGAAATGTGAGTCAAGGCGAGTCTTTATTTACGATAAAGGTGACTACGCTAGAATGTCCGAAAAATTACAAAATCACTTGCCCGTTTTTGAGTGCTTTTATGATGAGTGCGATATTCATGAATTATGGCGTTTATCTGAGCAAAACCTTTTTGAACTGAGGGATGCACACGTGCCAAGTATAGATTCAGCTAGAATGAAGAAACGCAGAAAGCCGTGGGTGACTGCCAGTTTGATAAAAATGATAAGGAAAAGAAGGCGTGCGTACCTCAAGTTTAAGAGAACAAAACGTGAAGATGACTTCAGCAGATTACTTGTACTAACGCGTGAGCACAAAGAAAAACTAAAACTGCGAAAGAGGAGTACTTTAAAACGCTGGACGTTAAAATGAAGAAAAACCCTAAACTTTTTTGGCACTACTTAAGGGAGTGTGGAACAGATTCATCTGGTGTAGGTGAAATTGTTTATAATCAACAGGTCATCTCAGGTGACTTAGAGAAGGCAACGTGTTTTAATAATCACTTCAAGTCTGTTTTCTCCCCTAACCATATCAACAGTCACCAACATTACACAAGTTATGCGCCAGCAATGCCGCCAGTCGAAATAAGTGTAAGAGGGATTCTAGCGCTCCTAGAGGATATAGATGAATCAAAGGCCTGCGGTCCCGACGGCATATCACCCCGGTTGCTAAAGAACTGTGCTTATCCTATCTCACAGTATCTATGCCTTATTTATAAAAAATCTTTGGATACAGGTCTTTTACCACACGACTGGAAGGTAGCTCATGTGGTCCCGATTCACAAAGGCGGATCAAGAAAAGATGTATCAAATTACAGGCCTATTTCTCTAACATCAGTTTCATGCAAAATTTTTGAGCACATCTTATACACAGAAATAATGAACCACCTGGTAAAGAATGATTTGCTGATGAAGGAACAACATGGGTTCCGGAAAGGTTTATCATGTACTACTCAACTTGTTGAATTTTATCACGAACTTGTATCTGAAGTTGACCGCGGGGGCCAGACTGCATATTTCTGGATTTCCGGAAAGCGTTTGACACTGTGTCACACCCACTCCTTCTCTATAAACTAAAAATGTTGAATCTGGACACAGCTGTTATAGTATGGATTCAGAATTATTTGCTCGGCCGCCGCCAACGTGTAGTCCTTAATGGTGTATGTTCAGATTACGTTGATGTGACATCAGGGGTCCCACAGGGGTCGGTCCTGGGGCCACTCCTGTTCTTAATCTATATAAATGATATTTCACTCGGTATCTCCTCAAGTATACGTCTGTTTGCAGATGACTGCGTTTTGTACAGGAAAATTAACAATGCCAATGACGTCGTTCAACTCCAAACTGACTTAACACTTATCCACGATTGGTGTCTGAAATGGAAAATGTCTTTGAATACGGAGAAATGCGCTCATCTTTGTTTTTCACGAAAAAAAATCAAAGTCCAAGCTCAGTATCGCATAAGAAATGAATTGATCACACAGAAATGTGCTTACAGATACTTAGGTGTTATGCTAACGGATGACTGTTCCTGGAATGCTCACGTGGATCATGTGGTTACCAAAGCCGGTAGGGCACTAAATTTCATACAGCGTAGTTTAAGGTCTTCGCAGCCAAACCTCAAGAAAACTGCTTTTCTCTCTTGTGTTCGACCTATCATTGAATATGCCTGTATTGTATGGGACCCTGCACATCGGGTCTTAATTGAAAAACTTGAAAAAATCCATAACAGAGCAGCAAGGTTCGTCCTGGGCAGGTACGGGCGAAGGGATAGTTGTACAGCAATGAAAAAAGAATTGCAATGGGAACCACTCGCTTCCCGTAGAAGAAAATTGAGGCTAAAAATGCTGTACTTAATATTTCACGGAAAAACGGGGATTGATTTTGAAAATTACTTAAAACAGCCCTTTTACGTTTCTCAACGACATGATCATTCCCGTAAAATTTGAGAGTACCGTACCAGGACGATTTTGTTTGCAAATTCATTTTTTGTTAAAACAGTGCAACAGTGGAACCGGCTTTCCGAGGAGCAAGTGTGCTCTGCAAGTGAAGATGTATTTTTTGCCAATCTGTAACCCCCCCTGCTATAACGCCTTCGGGCAAATGCGGGGTAACCCTTGAATAAAGATTAAAATAAAGAGAAGTGGAGGAGGCCACAGAGATGGTGGCTGATGAATGCGAAACAAGGGCGCTAGACAGACGTCTGCTTAACCTGTGGAAGCGAAAAAAGCAGTGGGAATAGCAGCTTAGGGGCCGCACGTAGGATAGTGGACTCCGAAGAAGGATCCCAAACTCGGCCGAGAGATAGGACGCACGGGAGTATCCTAGGAGAAATAAAGGATATCAATGCATGGAGCCGCGAAGTGGTCAGAGAAGGGGAGGAGGTCACAGAGACGGTGGCTGATGAATGCTAAGCAGTGGCGCTAGACAGACGTCTGCTTAACCTGTGGAAGAGAAAAAAGCAGTTGGAATAGCAGCTTA
Source organism: Amblyomma americanum (assembly GCF_052857255.1). NCBI lineage: Eukaryota > Metazoa > Arthropoda > Arachnida > Ixodida > Ixodidae > Amblyomma > Amblyomma americanum. Next base: position 81,069,412 of record NC_135497.1, on the reverse strand, counting down.
GGGGCCGAACGTGGGACAGTGGGCTCCGAAAAAGGATCCCCAACTCGGCAGAGAGATAGGGCGCACAGGAGTAACCTAGGAGAAATATAGATATCAATGCATGAAGAAGCGAAGTGGTCAGAGAAGTGGAGCTCCCAGAAACGGTGGCTGATGAAAGCGAGCAGGGGCACAAGACAGACGTCTGCTTAACCTGTGGAAGCGAAAAAAGCAGTTGGAATAGCAGCTTAGGGGCCGCACGTGGGACTGTGCTCCGAAAAAGGATCCCCAACTCGGTAGAGAGATAGGGCGCAAAGCAGTAACCTAGGTGAAATAAAGGATGTCAATGCATGGAACCACAAAGTGGTCAGAGAGGTGGAGGAGATCACAGAGACGGCGGCTGATGAAAGCGAAGCAGGGGCACTAGACAGACGTCTGCTTAACCTGTGGAAGCGAAAGAAGCAGTGGGAAGAGCAGGTTATGGGCTGTACGGGGGACTGTGGGCTCTGTAAAAGGATCCCCAACTCGGCAGAGAGATAGGGCGCTCAGGAGTAACCTAGGAGAAATAAAGGATATCAATGCATGGAGCCCCGAAGTGGTCAGAGAAGTGGAGGAGGTCACAGAGACGGTGGCTGATGAATGCGAAGCAATGGCGCTAGGCAGACGTCTGCTTAACCTGTGGAAGAGAAAAAAGCAGTTGGAATAGCAGCTTAGGGGCCGCACGTGGGACAGTGGGCTTCGATAAAGGATCCCCAGCTCGGCAGAGAGATAGGGCGCACAGGAGTAACCTAGGAGAAATAAAGGATATCAATGCATGGAGCCGCGAAGTGGTCAGAGAAGTGGAGGAGGTCACAGAGACGGTGGCTGATGAAAGCGAAGCAGGGGCACTAGACAGACGTCTGCTTAACCTGTGGAAGCGAAAGATGCAGTGGGAAGAGCAGCTTAGGGGCTCCTCGTGGGACTGTGGGCTCCGAAAAAAGATCTCCAACTCGGCAGAGAGATAGGCCGCACAGGAGTAACCTAGGAGAAATAAAGGATATCAATGCACGGAGCCGCGAAGTGGTGAGAGAAGTGGCGGAGGTCACAGAGACGGTGGCTGATGAAAGCGAAGCAGGGGCACTACACAGACGTCTGCTTAACCTGTGGAAGCGAAAGAAGCAGTGGGAAGAGCAACCTAGGGGCTGCACGTGGGACAGTGGGCTCCGAAAAGGATCCCCAAATCGGCAGAGAGATAGGGCGTCCAGGAGTAACCTAGGAGAAATAAAGAATATCAATGCATGGAGCCGCGAAGTGGTCACAAAAGGGGAGGAGGTAACAGAGAGGGTTGCTGATGAAAGCGAAGCAGCCGGGGTACTAGACAGACGTCTGCTTAACCTGTGGAAGTGAAAGAAGCAGTGGGAAGAGCAGCTTAGGGGCCGCACGTGGGACAATGGGCTCCGAAAAAGGATCCCCAACTCGGCAGAGAGATGGGGGCACAGGAGTAACCTAGAGAGAAATAAAGATATCAGTGCATGGAGAAGCGAAGTGGTCAGAGAAGTGGAGGAGGCCACAGAGACGGTGGCTGATGAATGCGAAGCAGGGGCGCTAGACAGACGTCTGCTTAACCTGTGGAAGAGAAAAAAGCAGTTGGAATAGCAGCTTAGGGGCCGCACGTGGGACAGTGGGCTCCGAAAAAGGATCCGCAACTCGGCAGAGAGATAGGGCGCACAGGAGTAACCTAGGAGAAATATAGATATCAATGCATGGAGAAGCGAAGTGGTCAGAGAAGTGGAGGTCCCAGAAACGGTGGCTGATGAAAGCGAGCAGGGGCACAAGACAGACGTCTGCTAAACCTGTGGAAGCGAAAAAAGCAGTTGGAATAGCAGCTTAGGGGCCGCACGTGGGACAGTGGGCTTCGAAAAAGGATCCCCAGCTCGGCAGAGAGATAGGGCGCACAGGAGTAACCTAGGAGAAATAAAGGATATCAATGCATGGAGCCGCGAAGTGGTCAGAGAAGTGGAGGAGGTCACAGAGACGGTGGCTGATGAAAGCGAAGCAGGGGCACTAGACAGACGTCTGCTTAACCTGTGGAAGCGAAAGAAGCAGTGGGAAGAGCAGCTTATGGGCTGTACGTGGGACTGTGGGCTCCGTAAAAGGATCCCCAATTCGGCAGAGAGATAGGGCGCTCAGGAGTAACCTAGGAGAAATAAAGGATATCAATGCATGGAGCCGCGAAGTGGTCAGAGACGTGGAGGAGGTCACAGAGACGGTGGCTTATGAATGCGAATCAGGGGCGCTAGACAGACGTCTTCTTAACCTGTGGAAGAGAAAAAAGCAGTTGGAAGGGCAGCTTAGGAGCCGCACGTGGGACTGTGCTCCGAAAAAGGATCCCCAACTCCGCAGAGAGATAAGGCGCACAGGAGCAACCTAGGTGAAATAAAGGATGTCAATGCATGGAGCCGCAAAGTGGTCAGAGAGGTGGAGGAGGTCACAGAGACGGCGGCTGATGAAAGCGAAGCAGGGGCACTAGACAGACGTCTTCTTAACCTGTGGAAGCGAAAGAAGCAGTGGGAAGAGCAGTTTATGGGCTTTACGTGGGACTGTGGGCTCCGGAAAAGGATTCCCAACTCGGCATCGAGATAGGGCGCACAGGAGTTACTTAGGAGAAATAAAGGAGATCAATGCATGAAGCCGCGACGTGGTCAGAGAAGTGGAGGAGATCACAGAGACGGTGGCTGATGAAAGCGAAGCACGGACACTAGACAGACGTCTGCTTAACCTGTGGAAGCGAAGGAAGCAGTGGGAAGAGCAGCTTAGGGGCCGCACGTGCGACAGTGGGCTTCGAAAGCGATCCTTATCTCGGCAGACAGATACGGCGCACAGGAGTCACTTAGGAGAAATAAAGGATATCAATGCATGGAGCCGCAAAGTGCTCAGAGAAGTGGAGGAGGTCACAGAGACGGCGGCTGATGAAAGCGAAGCAGGGGCACTAGACAGACGTCTTCTTAACCTGTGGAAGCGAAAGAAGCAGTGGGAAGAGCAGCTTATGGGCTTTACGTGGGACTGTGGGCTCCGGAAAAGGATTCCCAACTCGGCATCGAGATAGGGCGCACAGGAGTAACATAGGAGAAATAAAGGATATCAATGCATGGAGCCGCAAAGTGGTCAGAGGTGGAGGAGGTCACAGACACAGTGGCTGATGAAAGCGAAGCAGGGGCACAAGACACACGTTTGCTTAACCTGTGGAAGCGAAAGAAGCAGTGGGAAGAGCAGCTTAGGTGCTCCACGTGGGACTGTGGGCTCCGAAAAAGGATCTCCAACTCGGCAGAGAGATAGGGCGCACAGGAGTAACCTAGGAGAAATAAAGGATATCAATGCACGGAGACGCGAAGTGGTCAGAGAAGTGGAGGAGGTCACAGAGACGGTGGCTGATGAAAGCGAAGCAGGGGCACTACACAGACGTCTGCTTAACCTGTGGAAGCGAAAGAAGCAGTGGTAAGAGCAGCTTATGGGCTGTACGTGGAACTGTGGGCTCCGTAAAAGGATCCCCAACTCGGCAGAGAGATAGGGCGCTCAGGAGTAACCTAGGAGAAATAAAGGATATCAATGCATGGAGCCCCGAAGTGGTCAGTGAAGTGGAGGAGGTCACAGAGACGGTGGCTGATGAATGCGAAGCAATGGCGCTAGGCAGACGTCTGCTTAACCTGTGGAAGAGAAAAAAGCAGTTGGAATAGCAGCTTAGGGGCCGCACGTGGGACAGTGGGCTTCGAAAAAGGATCCCCAGCTCGGCAGAGAGATAGGGCGCACAGGAGTAACCTAGGAGAAATAAAGGATATCAATGCATGGAGCCGCGAAGTGGTCAGAGAAGTGGAGGAGGTCACAGAGACGGTGGCTGATGAAAGCGAAGCAGGGGCACTAGACAGACGTCTTCTTAACCTGTGGAAGCGAAAGAAGCAGTGGCAAGAGCAGCTTAGGGGCCGCACGTGGGACAGTGGGCTCCGAAAAAGGATCCCCAACTCGGCAGAAAGATAGGGCACACAGGAGTAACCTAGGAGAAATAAAGGATATCAGTGCATGGAGCCGCAAAGTGGTCAGAGAGTTGGAGGAGGTCACAGAGACGGCGGATGATGAAAGCGAAGCAGGGGCGCTAGACAGACGTCTTCTTTAACTGTGGAAGCGAAAGAAGCAGTGGGAAGAGCAGCTTATGGGCTTTACGTGGGACTGTGGGCTCCGGAAAAGGATCCGCAACTCGGCATCGAGATAGGGCGCACAGGAGTAACCTAGGAGAAATTAAGGATATCAATGCATGGAGCCGCAAAGTGGTCAGAGAAGTGGACGAGGTCACAGAGACGTTTGCTAATGAAAGCGAAGCAGAGGCACTAGACAGACGTGTGCTTAACCTGTGGAAGCGAAAGAAGCATTGGGCAGAGCAGCTTAGGGGCCGCACGTAGGATAGTGGGCTCCGAAAAAGGATCTCAAACTCGGCAGGAAGATAGGGTGCACAGGAGTTACCTAGGAGAAATAAAGAAGATTAATGCATGGAGCCGCGATGTGGTCAGAGAAGTGGAGGAGATCACAGAGACGGTGGCTGATGAAAGCGAATCACGGGCACTAGACAGACGTCTGCTTAACCTGTGGAAGCGAAAGAAGCAGTGGGAAGAGCAGCTTAGGGGCAGCACATGCGACAGTGGGCTTCGAAAGCGATCCTTATCTCGGCAGGGAGATACTGCGCACAGGAGTAACTTAGGAGAAATAAAGGAGATCAATGCATGGAGCCGCGACGTGGTCAGAGAAGTGGAGGAGATCACAGAGACGGTGGCTGATGAAAGCGAAGCAGAGGCAATAGACAGACGTGCGCTTAACCTGTAGAAGCGAAAGAAGCATTGGGCAGAGCAGCTTAGGGGCCGCACGTGGGACAGTGTGCTCGGAAAAAGAATCCTCAACTCGACAGAGAGATAGGGCGCACAGGAGTAACCTAGGAGAAATAAAGGATATCAATGCATGGAGCCGCAAAGTGGTCAGAGGTGGAGGAGGTCACAGAGACAGTGGCTGATGAAAGCGAAGCAGGGGCACTAGACACACGTTTGCTTAACCTGTGGAAGCGAAAGAAGCAGTGGGAAGAGCAGCTTAGGGGCTCCTCGTGGGACTGTGGGCTCCGAAAAAGGATCTCCAACTCGGCAGAGAGATAGGCCGCACAGGAGTAACCTAGGAGAAATAAAGGATATCAATGCACGGAGCCGCGAAGTGGTCAGAGAAGTGGAGGAGGTCACAGAGACGGTGGCTGATGAAAGCGAAGCAGGGGCACTACACAGACGTCTGCTTAACCTGTGGAAGCGAAAGAAGCAGTGGGAAGAGCAACCTAGGGGCTGCACGTGGGACAGTGGGCTCCGAAAAGGATCCCCAAATCGGCAGAGAGATAGGGCGTCCAGGAGTAACCTAGGAGAAATAAAGGATATGAATGCATGGAGCCGCGAAGTGGTCACAAAAGTGGAGGAGGTAACAGAGACGGTGGCTGATGAATGCGAAGCAGGGGCGCTAGACAGACGTCTGCTTAACCTGTGGAAGCGGAAAAAGCAGGGGGAATAGTAGCTTAGGGGCCGCATGTAGGATAGTGGGCTCCGAAGAAGGATCCCAAACTCGGCCGAGAGATAGGACGCACAGGAGTAACCTAGGAGAAATAAAGGATATCAATGCATGGAGCCACGAAGTGGTCAGAGAAGGGGAGGAGGTCACAGAGGCGGTGGCTGATGAAAGCGCAGCAGGGGCACTAGACAGGCGTCTGCTTAACGTGTGGAAGCGAAAGAAGCAGTGAGAAGAGCAGCTTAGGGGCCGCATGTCGGACAGTGGGCTCCTAAAAAGGATATGTAACTCGGCAGACAGATACGGGGCACAGGAGTAACCTAGGAGAAATAAAGGATATCAATGCATGGAGAAGCGAAGTGGTCACAGAAGTGGAGGTCACAGAGACGGTGGCTGATGAAAGCGAAGCAGGGGCACAAGACAGACGTCTCCTTAACCTGTGGAAGCGAAAGAAGCAGTTCGAATAGCAGCTTATTGGCCGCACGTGGGAGAGTGGGCTCCGAAAAAGGATCCCCAACTCGGCAGATAGATAGGGCGCACAGGAGTAACCTAGGAGAAATAAAGATATCAATGAATGGAGAAGCGAAGTGGTCAGAGAAGTGGAGGTGGTCACAGAGACGGTGGCTGATGAATGCGAAGCAGGGGCCCTAGACAGACGTCTGCGTAACCTGTGGAAGCGAAAGAAGCAGTGGGAAGAGCAGCTTAAGGGCCGCACGTGGGACAGTGGGCTCCGAAAGCGATCCTTATCTCGGCAGAGAGATACGGCGCACAGGAGTAACTCAGGAGAAATAAAGGATATCAATGCAATGGAGCCGCAAAGTGCTCAGAGAAGTGGAGGAGGTCAGAGAGACGTTTGCTAATGAAAGCGAAGCAGAGGATAAGACAGACGTGTGCTTAACCTGTGGAAGCGAAAGAAGCATTGGGCAGAGCAGCTTAGGGGCCGCACGTGGGACAGTGTGCTCGGAAAAAGGATCCTCAACTCGCCAGAGAGATAGGGCGCACAGGAGCAACCTAGGAGTAATAAAGGATATCAATGCATGGAGAAGCGAAGTGGTCAGAGAAGTGGAGGAGGTCACAGAGACGGTGGCTGATGAATGCGAAGCAATGGCGCTAGGCAGACGTCTGCTTAACCTGTGGAAGAGAAAAAAGCAGTTGGAATAGCAGCTTAGGGGCCGCACGTCGGACAGTGGGCTCCGAAAAAGGATCCCCAGCTCGGCAGAGAGATAGGGGGCACAGGAGTAAGCTAGGAGAAATAAAGGATATCAATGCATGGAGCTGCGAAGTGGTCAGAGAAGTGGAGGAGGTCACAGAGACGGTGGCTGATGAAAGCGAAGCAGGGGCACTAGACAGACGTCTGCTTAACCTGTGGAAGCGAAAGAAGCAGTGGGAAGAGCAGCTTAGGGGCCACACGTGGGACAGTGGGCTCCGAAAAAGGATCCCCAACTCGGCAGAAAGATAGGGCACACAGGAGTAACCTAGGAGAAATAAAGGATATCAGTGCATGGAGCCGCAAAGTGGTCAGAGAGTTGGAGGAGGTCACAGAGACGGCGGCTGAAGAAAGCGAAGCAGGGGCACTAGACAGACGTCTTCTTAACCTGTGGAAGCGAAAGAAGCAGTGGGAAGAGCAGCTTATGGGATTTACGTGGGACTGTGGGCTCCGGAAAAGGATCCGCAACTCGGCATCGAGATAGGGCGCACAGGAGTAACCTAGGAGAAATTAAGGATATCAATGCATGGAGCCGCAAAGTGGTCAGAGAAGTGGACGAGGTCACAGAGACGTTTGCTAATGAAAGCGAAGCAGAGGCACTAGACAGACGTGTGCTTAACCTGTTGAAGCGAAAGAAGCATTGGGCAGAGCAGCTTAGGGGCCGCACGTAGGATAGTGGGCTCCGAAAAAGGATCTCAAACTCGGCAGGAAGATAGGGTGCACAGGAGTTACCTAGGAGAAATAAAGGAGATTAATGCATGGAGCCGCGATGTGGTCAGAGAAGTGGAGGAGATCACAGAGACGGTGGCTGATGAAAGCGAATCACGGGCACTACACAGACGTCTGCTTAACCTGTGGAAGCGAAAGAAGCAGTGGGAAGAGCAGCTTAGGGGCTGCACGTGGGACAGTGGGCTCCGAAAAAGGATCCCCAACTCGGCAGAGAGATGGGGGCACAGGAGTAACCTAGAGAGAAATAAAAATATCAGTGCATGGAGAAGCGAAGTGGTCAGAGAAGTGGAGGAGGCCACCGAGACGGTGGCTGATGAATGCGAAACAAGGGCGCTAGACAGACGTCTGCTTAACCTGTGGAAGCGAAAAAAGCAGTGGGAATAGCAGCTTAGGGGCCGCACGTAGGATAGTGGACTCCGAAGAAGGATCCCAAACTCGGCCAAGAGATAGGATGCACGGGAGTAACCTAGGAGAAATAAAGGATATCAATGCATGGAGCCGCGAAGTGGTCAGAGAAGGGGAGGAGGTCACAGAGACGGTGGCTGATGAATGCGAAGCAGTGGCGCTAGACAGACGTCTGCTTAACCTGTGGAAGAGAAAAAAACAGTTGGAATAGCAGCTTAGGTGCCGCACGTGGGACAGTGGGCTCCGAAAAAGGATCCCCAACTCGGCAGAGAGATATGGCGCACAGGAGTATCCTAGGAGAAATATAGATATCAATGCATGGAGAAGCGAAGTGGTCAGAGAAGTGGAGGTCCCAGAAACGGTGGCTGATGAAAGCGAGCAGGGGCACAAGACAGACGTCTGCTTAACCTGTGGAAGCGAAAAAAGCAGTTGGAATAGCAGCTTAGGGGCCGCACGTGGGACTGTGCTCCGAAAAAGGATCCCCAACTCGGTAGAGAGATAGGGCGCACAGGAGTAACCTAGGTGAAATAAAGGATGTCAATGCATGGAACCACAAAGTGGTCAGAGAGGTGGAGGAGGTCACAGAGACGGCGGCTGATGAAAGCGAAGCAGGGGCACTAGAGAGACGTCTGCTTAACCTGTGGAAGCGAAAGAAGCAGTGGTAAGAGCAGCTTATGGGCTGTACGTGGGACTGTGGGCTCCGTAAAAGGATCCCCAACTCGGCAGAGAGATAGGGCGCTCAGGAGTAACCTAGGAGAAATAAAGGATATCAATGCATGGAGCCCCGAAGTGGTCAGTGAAGTGGAGGAGGTCACAGAGACGGTGGCTGATGAATGCGATGCAATGGCGCTAGGCAGACGTCTGCTTAACCTGTGGAAGAGAAAAAAGCAGTTGGAATAGCAGCTTAGGGGCCGCACGTGGGACAGTGGGCTTCGAAAAAGGATCCCCAGCTCGGCAGAGAGATAGGGCGCACAGGAGTAACCTAGGAGAAATAAAGGATATCAATGCAAGGAGCCGCGAAGTGGTCAGAGAAGTGGAGGAGGTCACAGAGACGGTGACTGATGAAAGCGAAGCAGGGGCACTAGACAGACGTCTGCTTAACCTGTGGAAGCGAAAGAAGCAGTGGCAAGAGCAGCTTAGGGGCCGCACGTGGGACAGTGGGCTCCGGAAAAGGATCCGCAACTCGGCATCGAGATAGGGCGCACAGGAGTAACCTAGGAGAAATTAAGGATATCAATGCATGGAGCCGCAAAGTGGTCAGAGAAGTGGACGAGGTCACAGAGACGTTTGCTAATGAAAGCGAAGCAGAGGTACTAGACAGACGTGTGCTTAACCTGTGGAAGCGAAAGAAGCATTGGGCAGAGCAGCTTAGGGGCCGCACGTAGGATAGTGGGCTCCGAAAAAGGATCTCAAACTCGGCAGGAAGATAGGGTGCACAGGAGTTACCTAGGAGAAATAAAGGAGATTAATGCACGGAGCCGCGATGTGGTCAGAGAAGTGGAGGAGATCACAGAGACGGTGGCTGATGAAAGCGAATCACGGGCACTAGACAGACGTGTGCTTAACCTGTGGAAGCGAAAGAAGCATTGGGCAGAGCAGCTCAGGGGCCGCACGTAGGATAGCGGGCTCCGAAAAAGGATCTCAAACTCGGCAGGAAGATAGGGTGCACAGGAGTTACCTAGGAGAAATAAAGGAGATTAATGCATGGAGCCGCGATGTGGTCAGAGAAGTGGAGGAGATCACAGAGACGGTGGCTGATGAAAGCGAATCACGGGCACTAGACAGACGTCTGCTTAACCTGTGGAAGCGAAAGAAGCAGTGGGAAGAGCAGCTTAGGGGCAGCACATGCGACAGTGGGCTTCGAAAGCGATCCTTATCTCGGCAGGGAGATACTGCGCACAGGAGTAACTGAGGAGAAATAAAGGAGATCAATGCATGGAGCCGCGACGTGGTCAGAGAAGTGGAGGAGATCACAGAGACTGTGGCTGATGAAAGCGAAGCAGAGGCAATAGACAGACGTGTGCTTAACCTGTAGAAGCGAAAGAAGCATTGGGCAGAGCAGCTTAGGGGCCGCACGTGGGACAGTGTGCTCGGAAAAAGAATCCTCAACTCGACAGAGAGATAGGGCGCACAGGAGTAACCTAGGAGAAATAAAGGATATCAATGCACGGAGCCGCGAAGTGGTCAGAGAAGTGGAGGAGGTCACAGAGACGGTGGCTGATGAAAGCGAAGCAGGGGCACTACACAGACGTCTGCTTAACCTGTGGAAGCGAAAGAAGCAGTGGGAAGAGCAACCTAGGGGCTGCACGTGGGACAGTGGGCTCCGAAAAGGATCCCCAAATCGGCAGAGAGATAGGGCGTCCAGGAGTAACCTAGGAGAAATAAAGGATATGAATGCATGGAGCCGCGAAGTGGTCACAAAAGTGGAGGAGGTAACAGAGAGGGTTGCTGATGAAAGCGAAGCAGCCGGGGCACTAGACAGACGTCTGCTTAACCTGTGGAAGCGAAAAAAGCAGTGGGAAGAGCACCTTAGGGGCCGCACGTGGGACAGTGGGCTCCGAAAAAGGATCCCCAACTCGGCAGAGAGATGGGGGCACAGGAGTAACCTAGAGAGAAATAAAGATATCAGTGCATGGAGAAGCGAAGTGGTCAGAGAAGTGGAGGAGGCCACAGAGACGGTGGCTGATGAATGCGAAGCAGGGGCGCTAGACAGACGTCTGCTTAACCTGTGGAAGCGGAAAAAGCAGGGGGAATAGTAGCTTAGGGGCCGCATGTAGGATAGTGGGCTCCGAAGAAGGATCCCAAACTCGGCCGAGAGATAGGACGCACAGGAGTAACCTAGGAGAAATAAAGGATATCAATGCATGGAGCCACGAAGTGGTCAGAGAAGGGGAGGAGGTCACAGAGACGGTGGCTGATGAAAGCGCAGCAGGGGCACTAGACAGGCGTCTGCTTAACGTGTGGAAGCGAAAGAAGCAGTGAGAAGAGCAGCTTAGGGGCCGCACGTCGGACAGTGGGCTCCTAAAAAGGATATGTAACTCGGCAGACAGATACGGGGCACAGGAGTAACCTAGGAGAAATAAAGGATATCAATGCATGGAGAAGCGAAGTGGTCACAGAAGTGGAGGAAGTCGCAGAGACGGTGGCTGATGAAGGCGAAGCAGGGGCACTAGACAGATGTCTGCTTAACCTGTGGAAGCGAAACAAGCAGTGGGAAGAGCAGCTTAGGGGCCGCACGTGGGACAGTGGGCTCCGAAAAAGGATCCCCAACTCGGCAGAGAGATTGAGGGCACAAGAGTAACCTAGGAGAAATAAAGATATCAATGCATGGAGAAGCGAAGTGGTCAGAGAAGTGGAGGTCACAGAGACGGTGGCTGATGAAAGCGAAGCAGGGGGACAAGACAGACGTCTGCTTAACCTGTGGAAGCGAAAGAAGCAGTTCGAATAGCAGCTTATTGGCCGCACGTGGGAGAGTGGGCTCCGAAAAAGGATCCCCAACTCGGCAGAGAGATAGGGCGCACAGGAGTAACCTAGGAGAAATAAAGGATATCAATGCATGTTGACGCGAAGTGGTCACAGAAGTGGAGGAGGTCACAGAGACGGTGGCTGATGAAAGCGAAGCAGGGGCACTAGACAGACGTCTGCTTAACCTGTGGAAGCGAAAGAAGCAGTGGGAAGAGCAGCTTAGGAGCCACACGTCGGAGAGTGGGCTCCGAAAAAGGATCCGGAACTCGGCAGACAGATTGAGGGCACAGGAGGAACCTAGGAGAAATAAACATATCAATGCATGGAGAAGCGAAGTGGTCAGAGGAGTGGAGGTGGTCACAGAGACGGTGGCTGATGAATGCGAAGCAGGGGCTCTAGACAGACGTCTGCTTAACCTGTGGAAGCGAAAGAAGCAGTGGGAAGAGCAGCTTAGGGGCCGCACGTGGGACAGTGTGCTCCGAAAAAGGATCCCCAACTCGACAGAGAGATAGGGCGCAGAGAAGAACCTAGGAGAAATAAAGGATATCAATGTATGGAGCCGCAAAGTGGTCAGAGAGGTGGAGGAGGTCACAGAGACGGTGGCTGATGAAAGCGAAGCAGGGGCACTAGACAGACGTCTGATTAACCTGTGGAAGCGAAAGAAGCAGTGGCAAGAGCAGCTTAGGGGCTGCACGTGGGACAGTGGGCTCCGAAAAAGGATCCCCAACTCGGCAGAGAGATAGGGCGCACAGGAGTAACCTAGGAGAAACAAATGATATCAATGCATGAAGCCGCGAAGTGGTCAGAGAAGTGGAGGAGGTCACAGAGACGGTGGCTGATGAATGCGAAGCAGGGGCCCTAGACAGACGTCTGCTTAACCTGTGGAAGCGAAAGAAGCAGTGGGAAGAGCAGCTTAAGGGCCGCACGTGGGACAGTGGGCTCCGAAAGCGATCCTTATCTCGGCAGAGAAATACGGCGCACAGGAGTAACTCAGGAGAAATAAAGGATATCAATGCAATGGAGCCGCAAAGTGCTCAGAGAAGTGGAGGAGGTCAGAGAGACGTTTGCTAATGAAAGCGAAGCAGAGGCAATAGACAGACGTGTGCTTAACCTGTGGAAGCGAAAGAAGCATTGGGCAGAGCAGCTTAGGGGCCGCACGTGGGACAGTGTGCTCGGAAAAAGGATCGTCAACTCGGCAGAGAGATAGGGCGCACAGGAGTAACCTAGGTTAAATAAAGGATGTGAATGCATGGAGCCGCAAAGTGGTCAGAGAGCTGGAGGAGGTCTCAGAGACGATGGCTGATGAAAGCGAAGCAGGGGCACTAGACAGATGTCTTCTTAACCTGTGGAAGCGAAAGAAGCAGTGGGAAGAGCAGCCTATGGGCTGTACGTGGGACTGTGGGCTCCGAAAAAGGATCCCGCACTCGGCATCGAGATAGGGCGCACAGGAGAAACCTAGGAGAAATAAAGTATATCAATGCATGGAGCCGCAAACTGGTCAGAGAAGTGGAGGAGGTCACAGAAGACGTTTGCTAACGAAAGCGAAGCAGAAGCACTAGACAGACGTGTGCTTAACCTGTGGAAGCGAAATAAGCATTGGGCAGAGCAGCTTAGGGGCCGCACGTGGGACAGTGTGCTCGGAAAAAGGATCCTCAACTCGGCAGAGAGATTGGGCGCACTGGAGTAACCCAGGAGAAATAAAGTATATCAATGCATGGAGCCGCAAACTGGTCAGAGAAGTGGAGGAGGTCACAGAGACGTTTGCTAACGAAAGCGAAGCAGAAGCACTAGACAGACGTGTGCTTAACCTGTGGAAGCGAAATAAGCATTGGGCAGAGCAGCTTAGGGGCCGCACGTGGGACAGTGTGCTCGGAAAAAGGATCCCCAACTCGGCAGAGAGATAGGGCGCACAGGAGTAAACTAGGAGAAATAAAGTATATGAATGCAAGGAGACGCGAAGTGGTCAGAGAAGTGGAGGAGGTCACAGACCGTGGCTGATGAAAGCGAAGCCGGGGCACTACACAGACGTCTGCTTAACCTGTGGAAGCGAAAGAAGCAATGGGAAGAGCAACCTAGGGGCTGCACCTGGTACAGTGGGGTCCGAAAAGGATCCCCAAACCGGCAGAGAGATAGGGCGTCCCGGAGTAACCTAGGAGAAATAAAGGATATCAATGCATGGAGCTGCGAAGTGGTCACAGGAGTGGAGGAGGTCACAGAGAGGGTGGCTGATGAAAGCGAAGCAGGGGCACTAGACAGACGTCTGCTTAACCTGTGGAAGCGAAAGAAGCAGTGGGAAGAGCAGCTTAGGGGCCGCACGTGGGACAGTGGGCTCCGAAAAAGGATCCCCAACTCGGCAGAGAGATCGGGGCACAGGAGTAACCTAGAGAGAAATAAAGATATCTGTGCATGAAGAAGCGAAGTGGTCAGAGAAGTGGAGGAGGCCACAGAGACGGTGGCTGATGAATGCGAAGCAGGGGCGCTAGACAGACGTCTGCTTAACCTGTGGAAGCGAAAAAAGCAGTGGGAATAGCAGCTTATTGGCCGCACGTGGGAGAGGGGGCTCCGAAAAAGGATCCCCAACTCGGCAGAGAGATAGGGCGCACAGGAGTAACCTAGGAGAAATAAAGGATATCAATGCATGTTGACGCGAAGTGGTCACAGAAGTGGAGGAGGTCACAGAGACGGTGGCTGATGAAAGCGAAGCAGGGGCACTAGACAGACGTCTGCTTAACCTGTGGAAGCGAAAGAAGCAGTGGGAAGAGCAGCTTAGGAGCCACACGTCGGAGAGTGGGCTCCGAAAAAGGATCCGGAACTCGGCAGACAGATTGAGGGCACAGGAGGAACCTAGGAGAAATAAACATATCAATGCATGGAGAAGCGAAGTGGTCAGAGAAGTGGAGGTGGTCACAGAGACGGTGGCTGATGAATGCGAAGCAGGGGCTCTAGACAGACGTCTGCTTAACCTGTGGAAGCGAAAGAAGCAGTGGGAAGAGCAGCTTAGGGGCCGCACGTGGGACAGTGTGCTCCGAAAAAGGATCCCCAACTCGACAGAGAGATAGGGCGCAGAGAAGAACCTAGGAGAAATAAAGGATATCAATGTATGGAGCCGCAAAGTGGTCAGAGAGGTGGAGGAGGTCACAGAGACGGTGGCTGATGAAAGCGAAGCAGGGGCACTAGACAGACGTCTGATTAACCTGTGGAAGCGAAAGAAGCAGTGGCAAGAGCAGCTTAGGGGCTGCACGTGGGACAGTGGGCTCCGAAAAAGGATCCCCAACTCGGCAGAGAGATAGGGCGCACAGGAGTAACCTAGGAGAAACAAATGATATCAATGCATGAAGCCGCGAAGTGGTCAGAGAAGTGGAGGAGGTCACAGAGACGGTGGCTGATGAATGCGAAGCAGGGGCCCTAGACAGACGTCTGCTTAACCTGTGGAAGCGAAAGAAGCAGTGGGAAGAGCAGCTTAAGGGCCGCACGTGGGACAGTGGGCTCCGAAAGCGATCCTTATCTCGGCAGAGAAATACGGCGCACAGGAGTAACTCAGGAGAAATAAAGGATATCAATGCAATGGAGCCGCAAAGTGCTCAGAGAAGTGGAGGAGGTCAGAGAGACGTTTGCTAATGAAAGCGAAGCAGAGGCAATAGACAGACGTGTGCTTAACCTGTGGAAGCGAAAGAAGCATTGGGCAGAGCAGCTTAGGGGCCGCACGTGGGACAGTGTGCTCGGAAAAAGGATCGTCAACTCGGCAGAGAGATAGGGCGCACAGGAGTAACCTAGGTTAAATAAAGGATGTCAATGCATGGAGCCGCAAAGTGGTCAGAGAGCTGGAGGAGGTCTCAGAGACGATGGCTGATGAAAGCGAAGCAGGGGCACTAGACAGATGTCTTCTTAACCTGTGGAAGCGAAAGAAGCAGTGGGAAGAGCAGTCTATGGGCTGTACGTGGGACTGTGGGCTCCGAAAAAGGATCCCGCACTCGGCATCGAGATAGGGCGCACAGGAGAAACCTAGGAGAAATAAAGTATATCAATGCATGGAGCCGCAAACTGGTCAGAGAAGTGGAGGAGGTCACAGAGACGTTTGCTAACGAAAGCGAAGCAGAAGCGCTAGACAGACGTGTGCTTAACCTGTGGAAGCGAAATAAGCATTGGGCAGAGCAGCTTAGGGGCCGCACGTGGGACAGTGTGCTCGGAAAAAGGATCCTCAACTCGGCAGAGAGATTGGGCGCACTGGAGTAACCCAGGAGAAATAAAGTATATCAATGCATGGAGCCGCAAACTGGTCAGAGAAGTGGAGGAGGTCACAGAGACGTTTGCTAACGAAAGCGAAGCAGAAGCACTAGACAGACGTGTGCTTAACCTGTGGAAGCGAAATAAGCATTGGGCAGAGCAGCTTAGGGGCCGCACGTGGGACAGTGTGCTCGGAAAAAGGATCCCCAACTCGGCAGAGAGATAGGGCGCACAGGAGTAAACTAGGAGAAATAAAGTATATGAATGCAAGGAGACGCGAAGTGGTCAGAGAAGTGGAGGAGGTCACAGACCGTGGCTGATGAAAGCGAAGCCGGGGCACTACACAGACGTCTGCTTAACCTGTGGAAGCGAAAGAAGCAATGGGAAGAGCAACCTAGGGGCTGCACCTGGTACAGTGGGGTCCGAAAAGGATCCCCAAACCGGCAGAGAGATAGGGCGTCCCGGAGTAACCTAGGAGAAATAAAGGATATCAATGCATGGAGCTGCGAAGTGGTCACAGGAGTGGAGGAGGTCACAGAGAGGGTGGCTGATGAAAGCGAAGCAGGGGCACTAGACAGACGTCTGCTTAACCTGTGGAAGCGAAAGAAGCAGTGGGAAGAGCAGCTTAGGGGCCGCACGTGGGACAGTGGGCTCCGAAAAAGGATCCCCAACTCGGCAGAGAGATCGGGGCACAGGAGTAACCTAGAGAGAAATAAAGATATCTGTGCATGAAGAAGCGAAGTGGTCAGAGAAGTGGAGGAGGCCACAGAGACGGTGGCTGATGAATGCGAAGCAGGGGCGCTAGACAGACGTCTGCTTAACCTGTGGAAGCGAAAAAAGCAGTGGGAATAGCAGCTTAGGGGCCGCACGTAGGATAGTTGGCTCCGAAAAAGGATCCCCCACTCGGCAGAGATAGGGCGCACAGGAGTAACCTAGGAGAAATAAAGGATATCAATGCATGGAGCCGCGAAGTGGTCAGAGAAGGGGAGGAGGTCACAGAGACGGTGGCTGATGAAAGCGGAGTAGGGGCACTAGACAGACATCTGCTTAACCTGTGGAAGCGAAACAAGCAGTGGGAAGAGCAGCTTAGGGGCCGCACGTGGGACAGTGGGCTCCGAAAAAGGATCCCCAACTCGGCAGAGATTGAAGGCACAAGTGTAACCTAGGAGAAATAAAGATTTCAATGCATGGGGAAGCGAAGTGGTCAGAGAAGTGGAGGAGGTCACAGAGACGGTGGCTGATGAAAGCGAAGCAGGGGCACAAGACAGACGTCTGCTTAACCTGTGGAAGAGAAAAAAAAGCAGTTGGAATAGCAGCTTAGGGGCCGCACGTGGGACAGTGGGCCCCGAAAAAGGATCGCCAACTCGACAGAGATACGGCGCACAGGAGTAACTCAGGAGAAAGAAAGGATATCAATGCAATGGAGCCGCAAAGTTCTCAGAGAAGTGGAGGAGGTCACAGAGACGTTTGCTAATGAAAGCGAAGCAGAGGCAATAGACAGACGTGTGCTTAACCTGTGCAAGCGAAAGAAGCATTGGGCAGAGCAGCTTAGGGGCCGCACGTGGGTCAGTGTGCTCTAAAAAAGGATCCTCAACTCGGCAGAGAGATAGGGCGCACAGGAGTAACCTAGGAGAAATAAAGGGTATCAATGCATGGAGCCGCAAAGTGGTCAGATGTGGTGGAGGTCACAGAGACGGTGGCTGATGAAAGCGATGCAGGGGCACTAGACACACGTTTGCTTAACCTGTGGAAGCGAAAGAAGCAGTGGCAAGAGCAGCTTAGGGGCCCCACGTGGGACTGTGGGCTCCGAAAAAGGATCCCCAACTCGGCAGAGAGATAGGGCGCACAGGAGTAACCTAGGAGAAATAAAGGATATCATTGCATAGAGACGCGAAGTGGTCAGAGAAGTGGAGGAGGTCACAGACGGTGGCTGCTGAAAGCGAAGCAGGGGCACTACACAGACGTCAGCTTAACCTGTGGAAGCGAAAGAAGCAGTGGGAAGAGCAACCTAGGGGCTGCATCTGGGACAGTGGGCTCCGAAAAGGATCCCCAAATCGGCAGAGAGATAGGGCGCACAGGAGTAACCTAGGAGAAATAAATTATATCAATGCATGGAGCCGCGAAGTGGTCAGAGAAGTGGAGGAGGTCACAGAGACGGTGGCTGTTGAATGCGAATCAGGGGCGCTAGACAGACGTCTGCTTAACCTGCGGAAGAGAAAAAAGCAGTTGGAAGGGCAGCTTAGGAGCCGCACGTGGGACTGTGCTCCGAAAATGGATCCCCAACTCCTCAGAGAGATAGGGCGCACAGGAGTAACCTAGGTTAAATAAAGGATGTCAATGCATGGAGCCGCAAAGTGGTCAGAGAGGTGGAGGAGGTCACAGAGACGGCGGCTGATGAAAGCGAAGCAGGGGCACTTGACAAACGTCTTCTTAACCTGTGGAAGCGAAAGAAGAAGTAGGAAGAGCAGCTTATGGGCTGTACGTGGGACTGTGGGCTCCGGAAAAGGATCCCCGACTCGGCATCGAGATAGGGCGCACAGGAGAAACCTAGGAGAAACAAAGGATATCAATGCATGGAGCCGCAAAGTGGTCAGAGAAGTAAAGGAGGTCACAGAGACGTTTGCTCATGAAAGCGAAGCAGGGGCACTAGACAGACATCTGCTTAACCTGTGGAAGCGAAAGGAGAAGTGGGAAGGGCAGCTTGGGGGCCGCACGTGGGACAGTGGGCTCCGAAAAAGGATCCCCAACTCGGCAGAGAGATAGGGCGCACAGAAGTAACCTAGGAGAAATAAAGGATATCAATGCATGGAGCCGCGAAGTGGTTAGAGAAGTTGGGGATGTCATGGAAACGGTGGCTCATGAAAGCGAAGCAGGGGCACAAGACAGACGTCTGCTTAACCTGTGGAAGCGAAAGAAGCAGTGGGAAGAGCAGCTTGGGGGCCGCACGTGGGACAGTGGGCTCCGAAAAAGGATCCCCAACTCGGCAGAGAGATAGGGCTCACAGGAATAACCTAGCCGAAATAAACGATATCAATGCATAGAGCCGCGAAGTGGACACAGAAGTGGAGCAGGTAACAGAGATGATGGGTATGAAAGCGAAGCAGGGCCACTAGACAGACACCTGCTTAACATGTGAAAGCGAAAGAAGCCGTGGGAAGAGCAGCTTGGGGGCCACACGTGGGATAGTGGGCTCCGAAAAAGGATCCCCAACTCGGCAGAGAGATAGGGCGCACAGGAGTAACCTAGACGAAATAAAGGATATCAATGCATAGAGCCGCGAAGTGGTCAGAGAAGTGGAGGAGATCACAGAGACGGTGGCTGATGAAAGTGAAGCACGGGCACTAGACAGACGTCTGCTTAACCTGTCGAATCTAACGAATTAATTTATTTATTTCACATACTTTCAGGGCCCGAAGGCATTACAGAAAGGAGTGATACAACAAAACAAAAAAACAGTGCATAGTTACACAAAACAAGTTATATGATGGCAGAAAACACAGTTTTCTTGAAGTTCTCAACATCGGTAATGGCAGCGATGGAGGTGGGAAGGTCGTTCCACTCAACGCTGGTTTTAGGAATAAAAGAATCATAATACAATTTTGTTCTCGAAAAAGGAAAACCGACTTTAAATATATGATCGGAAAGGGGATGAAATGTATGAAGGGCTCGAAAAAAGATGATCCTTTAACAGAGGGTTATGGTGATACAGTCTGTGGAAAAGACACAGTCGGTGGGAAGAGCAGCTTAGGGGCCGCACGTGCGACAGTGGCCTGCGAAAAGGATCCCCAACTCGGCAGAGAGATAGGGCGCACAGGAGTAACCTATGGGAATTAAAGATATCAATGCATGGAGCCGTGAAGTGGTCAGAGAAGTGGAGGAGGCCACAGAGACGGTGGCTGATGAAAGCGAAGGAGGGGCACAAGACAGACGTCTGCTTAACCTGTCGAAGCGAACGAAGCAGTGGGAAGAGCAGCTTAGGGGCGCACGTGCGACAGTGGGCCGCGAAAAGGATCCCCAACTCGGCAGAGAGATAGGGCGCACATGATTAACCTAGAAGAAATAAAGGATATCAACGCATGGAGCCGCGAAGTGGGCACAGAAGTGGAGGAAGTCACAGAGACGGTGGATCATGAAAGCGAAGCAGGGGCACTAGACAGACGTCTGCTTAACCTGTGGAAGAGAAAGAAGCAGTGGGAAGAGCAGCTTGGGGGTCGCACTTGGGACAGTGGGCCCCTAAAAAGGATCCCCAACTCGGCAGAGAGATAGGGCACACAAGAGTAACCTAGGCGAAATAAAGGATATCAATGCATTGAGCTGCGAAGTGGTCACAGAAGTGGAGGAGGTCACAGAGACGGTTGCTGATGAAAGCGAAGCAGGGGCACTAGACACACATCTGCTTAACCTGTGGAAGCGAAAGAAGAAGTGGAAAGAGCAGCTTGGGGGCCGCACGTGGGACAGTGGGCTCCGAAAAAGGATCCCTAAATCGGCAGACAGATAGGGCGCACAGGAGTAACCTAGGGAAATAAATGATATTAATGCATGGAGCCGTGAAGGGGTCACAGAAGTGGAGGTCACAGAGACGGTGGATCATGAAAGCGAAGCAGGGGCACTAGACAGACGTCTGCTTAACCTGTGGAAGCGAGAGAAGCAGTGGGATAGCAGCTTACGGGCCGTACGTCGGACAGTGGGCTCCGAAAAAGGATACCTAACTCGGCTGACAGATAGGGCGCACAGGAGTAACCTAGGAGAAATAAAGGATATCAATGCATGAAGCCGCGAAGTGGTCACAGAAGTGGAGGAGGTCACAGAGACGGTGGCTCATGAAAGCGAAGCAGGGGCACTAGACAGACGTCTGCTTAACCTGTGGAGGCGAAAGAAGCAGGGAAAAGAGCATCTTAGGGGGCGCAAGTGGGACACTGGGCTTCGAAAAAGGATCCCTAACTCGGCAGAGGGGTAGGGCGCTCAGGAGTAACCTAGGAGAAATAAAGGATATCAATGCATGGAGCCGCGAAGTGGTCACAGAAGTGGAGGAGGTCACAGAGACGGTGGCTCATGAAAGCGAAGCAGGGGCACTAGACAGATGTCTGCTTAACCTGTGGAAGCGAAAGAAGCCGTGGGAAGAGCAGCTTACGGGCCGCACGTTGGACAGTGGGCTTCGAAAAAGGATCCCTAACTCGGCAGACAGATAGGGCGCACAGGAGTAACCTAGGAGAAATAAAGGATATCAATGCATGAAGCCGCGAAGTGGTGACAGAAGTATAGGAGGTCACAGAGACAGTGGCTCATGAAAGCGAAGCAGGAGCACTAGACAGACGTCTGCATAACCCGTGGAGTCAAAAGAAGCAGTGAAAAGAGCATCTTAGGAGCCGCAAGTCGGACAGTGGGCTTCGAAAAAGGATCCCTAACTCGGCAAAGAGGTAGGGCGCTCAGGTATAACCTAGGAGAAATAAAGGATATCAATGCATGGAACCGCGAAGTGGTCACAGAAGTGGAGGAGGTCACGGAGACGGTGGCTCATGAAAGCGAAGCAGGGGCATTAGACAGACGTCTGCTTAACCTGTGGAAGCGAAAGATCCAGTGGGAAGAGGAGCTTGGAGGCCGCATGTGGGACAGTGGACAAAGAAAAAGGATCCCCAACTCGGCAGAGAGATAGGGCGCACAGGAGTAACCTAGGAGAAATAAAGGATATCAATGCAAGGAGCCGCGAAGTGGTCACAGAAGTGGAGGAGGTCACAGAGACGGTGGCTCATGAAAGCGAAGCAGGGCACTAGACAGATGTCCGCTTAACCTGTGGAAGCGAAAGAAGCAGTGGGAAGAGCAGCTTACGGGCCGCACGTCGGACAGTGGGCTTCGAAAAAGGATCCCTAACTCGGCAGACAGATAGGGCGCACAGGAGTAACCTAGGAGAAATAAAGGATATCAATGCATGAAGCCGCGAAGTGGTCACAGAAGTATAGGAGGTCACAGAGACAGTGGCTCATGAAAGCGAAGCAGGAGCACTAGACAGACGTCTGCTTAACCTGTGGAGTCAAAAGAAGCAGCGAAAAGAGCATCTTAGGGGCCGCAAGTCGGACAGTGGGCTTCGAAAAAGGATCCCTAACTCGGCAAAGATTTAGGGCGCTCAGGTATAACCTAGGAGAAATAAAGGATATCAATGCATGGAGCCGCGAAGTGGTCACAGAAGTGGAGGAGGTCACGGAGACGGTGGCTCATGAAAGCGAAGCAGCGGCATTAGACAGACGTCTGCTTAACCTGTGGAAGCGAAAGATCCAGTGGGAAGAGCAGCTTGGAGGCCGCATGTGGGACAGTGGACAAAGAAAAAGGATCCCCAACTCGGCAGAGAGATATGGCGCACAGGAGTAACCTAGGAGAAATAAAGGATATCAATGCAAGGAGCCGCGAAGTGGTCACAGAAGTGGAGGAGGTCACAGAGACGGTTGCTGACGAAAGCGAAGCAGGGGCACTAGACAGACATCTGCTTAACCTGTGGAAGCGAAAGAAGTGGGAAGGGCAGCTTGGGGGCCGCACGTGGGACAGTGGGCTCCGAAAAAGGATCCCCAACTCGGCAGAGAGATAGGGCGCACAGAAGTAACCTAAGAGAAATAAAGAATATCAATGCATGGAGCCGCGAAGTGGTAAGAGAAGTTGGGGATGTCACGGAAACGGTGGCTCATGAAAGCGAAGCAGGGGCACAAGACAGACGTCTGCTTAACCTGTGGAAGCGAAAGAAGCATTGGGCAGAGCAGCTTAGGGGCCGCACGTGGGACAGTGTGCTCGGAAAAAGGATATGTAACTCGGCAGAGAGATAGGGCGCACAGGAGTCCCCTAGGAGAAATAAAGATATCAATGCATGGAGCCGTGAAGTGGTCAGAGAAGTGGAGGAGGCCACAGAGACGGTGGCTGATGAAAGCGAAGGAGGGGCACAAGACAGACGTCTGCTTAACCTGTCGAAGCGAACGAAGCAGTGGGAAGAGGAGCTTAGGGGCGCACGTGCGACAGTGGGCCGCGAAAAGGATCCCCAACTCGGCAGAGAGATAGGGCGCACATGATTAACCTAGAAGAAATAAAGGATATCAACGCATGGAGCCGCGAAGTGGGCACAGAAGTGGAGGAAGTCACAGAGACGGTGGATCATGAAAGCGAAGCAGGTGCACTAGACAGACGTCTGCTTAACCTGTGGAGGCGAAAGAAGCAGTGGGAAGAGCAGCTTTGGGGTCGCACTTGGGACAGTGGGCTCCGAAAAAGGATCCCCAACTCGACAGAGAGATAGGGCACACAAGAGTAACCTAGGCGAAATAAAGGATATCAATGCATTGAGCTGCGAAGTGGTCACAGAAGTGGAGGAGGTCACAGAGACGGTTGCTGATGAAAGCGAAGCAGGGGCACTAGACACACATCTGCTTAACCTGTGGAAGCGAAAGAAGAAGTGGAAAGAGCAGCTTGGGGGCCGCACGTGGGACAGTGGGCTCCGAAAAAGGATCCCTAAATCGGCAGACAGATAGGGCGCACAGGAGTAACCTAGGGGAATAAATGATATTAATGCATGGAGCCATGAAGGGGTCACAGAAGTGGAGGTCACAGAGACGGTGGATCATGAAAGCGAAGCAAGGGCACTAGACAGACGTCTGCTTAACCTGTGGAAGCGAAAGAAGCAGTGGGAAGAGCAGCTTAGGGACTGCACATCGGACAGTGGGCTCCGAAAAATGATCCCCAACTCGGCAGAGAGATAGGGCGCACAGGAGTAACTTAGGCGAGATAAAGGATATCAATGCATAGAGCCGCGAAGGGGTCACAGAATTGGAGGACGTCACAGAGACGGTTTTGGATGATAGCGAAGCAGGGGCACTAGACAGACGTCTGCTTAACCTGTGGAAGCGAGAGAAGCAGTGGGATAGCAGCTTACGGGCCGCACGTCGGACAGTGTGCTCCGAAAAAGGATACCTAACTCGGCAGCGGGATAGGGCACACAGGTGTAACCTAGGAGAAATAAAGGATATCAATGCATGGAGACGCGAAGTGGTCACAGAAGTGGAGGAGGTCACAGAGACGGTGGCTGATGGAAGCGAAGCAGGGGCACTAGACAGACGTCTGCTTAACCTGTGGAAGCGAAAGAAGCAGTGGGAAGAGCAGCTTAGGGGCCGCAAGTCGGACAGTCGGCTTCGAAAAAGGATCCCAAACTCGGCAGACAGATAGGGCGCACAGGAGGAACCTAGGAGAAATAAAGGATATCAATGCATGAAGCCGCGAAGTGGTCACAGAAGTATAGGAGGTCACAGAGACGGTGGCTCATGAAAGCGAAGCAGGAGCACTAGACAGACGTCTGCTCAACCTGTGGAGTAAAAAGAAGCAGTGAAAAGAGCATCTTAGGGGCCGCAAGTCGGACAGTGGGCTTCGAAAAAGGATCCCTAACTCGGCAAAGAGGTAGGGCGCTCAGGTATAACCTAGGAGAAATAAAGGATATCAACGCATGGAGCCGCGAAGTGGTCACAGAAGTGGAGGAGGTCACGGAGACGGTGGCTCATGAAAGCGAAGCAGGGGCATTAGACAGTCGTCTGCTTAACCTGTGGAAGCGAAAGATCCAGTGGGAAGAGCAGCTTGGAGGCCGCATGTGGGACAGTGGACAAAGATAAAGGATCCCCAACTCGGCAGAGAGATAGGGCGCACAGGAGTAACCTAGGAGAAATAAAGGTTATCAATGCAAGGAGCCGCGAAGTGGTCACAGAAGTGGAGGAGGTCACAGAGACGGTTGCTGATGAAAGCGAAGCAGGGGCACTAGACAGACATCTGCTTAACCTGTGGAAGCTAAAGGAGAAGTGGGAAGGGCAGCTTGGGGGCCGCACGTGGGACAGTGGGCTCCGAAAAAGGATCCCCAACTCGGCAGAGAGATAGGGCGCACAGAAGTAACCTAGGAGAAATAAAGGATATCAATGCATGGAGCCGCGAAGTGGTTAGAGAAGTTGGGGATGTCATGGAAACGGTGGCTCATGAAAGCGAAGCAGGGGCACAAGACAGACGTCGGCTTAACCTGTGGAAGCGAAAGAAGCAGTGGGAAGAGCAGCTTGGGGGCCGCACGTGGGACAGTGGGCTCCGAAAAAGGATCCCCAACTCGGCAGAGAGATAGGGCTCACAGGAATAACCTAGCCGAAATAAACGATATCAATGCATAGAGCCGCGAAGTGGACACAGAAGTGGAGCAGGTAACAGAGATGATGGGTATGAAAGCGAAGCAGGGCCACTAGACAGACACCTGCTTAACATGTGAAAGCGAAAGAAGCCGTGGGAAGAGCAGCTTGGGGGCCACACGTGGGATAGTGGGCTCCGAAAAAGGATCCCCAACTCGGCAGAGAGATAGGGCGCACAGGAGTAACCTAGACGAAATAAAGGATATCAATGCATAGAGCCGCGAAGTGGTCACAGAAGTGGAGGACGTCACAGAGACGGTGGCTGATGAAAGCGAAGCACGGGCACTAGACAGACGTCTGCTTAACCTGTGGAAGCGAAAGAAGCAGTGGGAAGAGCAGCTTAGGGGCCGCACGTGGGACAGTGGGCTCGAGAAAAGATCCCCAAGTCGGCAGAGAGATAGGGCGCACAGAAGTAACCTCGGAGAAACAAAGGATATCCATGCATGGAGCCGCGAAGTGGTCAGAGAAGTGGAGGAGATCACAGAGACGGTGGCTGATGAAAGCGAAGCACGGGCACTAGACAGACGTCTGCTTAACCTGTCGAATCTAACGAATTAATTTATTTATTTCACATACTTTCAGGGCCCGAAGGCATTACAGAAAGGAGTGATACAACAAAAAAAAAGTGCATAGTTACACAAAACAAGTTATATGATGGCAGAAAACACAGTTTTCTTGAAGTTCTAAACATCGGTAATGGCAGCGATGGAGGTGGGAAGGTCGTTCCAGTCAACGCTGGTTTTAGGAATAAAAGAATCATAATACAATTTTGTTCTCGAAAAAGGAAAACCGACTTTAAATATATGATCGGAAAGGGGATGAAATGTATGAAGGGCTCGAAAAAAGATGATCCTTTATCAGAGGGTTATGGTGATACAGTCTGTGGAAAAGACACAGTCGGTGGGAAGAGCAGCTTAGGGGCCGCACGTGCGACAGTGGCCTGCGAAAAGGATCCCCAACTCGGCAGAGAGATAGGGCGCACAGGAGTAACCTAGGAGAATTAAAGATATCAATGCATGGAGCCGTGAAGTGGTCAGAGAAGTGGAGGAGGCCACAGAGACGGTGGCTGATGAAAGCGAAGGAGGGGCACAAGACAGACGTCTGCTTAACCTGTCGAAGCGAACGAAGCAGTGGGAAGAGCAGCTTAGGGGCGCACGTGCGACAGTGGGCCGCGAAAAGGATCCCCAACTCGGCAGAGAGATAGGGCGCACATGATTAACCTAGAAGAAATAAAGGATATCAACGCATGGAGCCGCGAAGTGGGCACAGAATTGGAGGAAGTCACAGAGACGGTGGATCATGAAAGCGAAGCAGGGGCACTAGACAGACGTCTGCTTAACCTGTGGAAGAGAAAGAAGCAGTGGGAAGAGCAGCTTGGGGGTCGCACTTGGGACAGTGGGCTCCTAAAAAGGATCCCCAACTCGGCAGAGAGATAGGGCACACAAGAGTAACCTAGGCGAAATAAAGGATATCAATGCATTGAGCTGCGAAGTGGTCACAGAAGTGGAGGAGGTCACAGAGACGGTTGCTGATGAAAGCGAAGCAGGGGCACTAGACACACATCTGCTTAACCTGTGGAAGCGAAAGAAGAAGTGGAAAGAGCAGCTTGGGGGCCGCACGTGGGACAGTGGGCTCCGAAAAAGGATCCCTAAATCGGCAGACAGATAGGGCGCACAGGAGTAACCTAAGGGAATAAATGATATTAATGCATGGAGCCGTGAAGGGGTCACAGAAGTGGAGGTCACAGAGACGGTGGATCATGAAAGCGAAGCAGGGGCACTAGACAGACGTCTGCTTAACCTGTGGAAGCGAGAGAAGCAGTGGGATAGCAGCTTACGGGCCGTACGTCGGACAGTGGGCTCCGAAAAAGGATACCTAACTCGGCTGACAGATAGGGCGCACAGGAGTAACCTAGGAGAAATAAAGGATATCAATGCATGAAGCCGCGAAGTGGTCACAGAAGTGGAGGAGGTCACAGAGACGGTGGCTCATGAAAGCGAAGCAGGGGCACTAGACAGACGTCTGCTTAACCTGTGGAGGCGAAAGAAGCAGTGGGAAGAGCAGCTTACGGGCCGCACGTTGGACAGTGGGCTTCAAAAAAGGATCCCTAACTCGGCAGACAGATAGGGCGCACAGGAGTAACCTAGGAGAAATAAAGGATATCAATGCATGAAGCCGCGAAGTGGTGACAGAAGTATAGGAGGTCACAGAGACAGTGGCTCATGAAAGCGAAGCAGGAGCACTAGACAGACGTCTGCTTAACCCGTGGAGTCAAAAGAAGCAGTGAAAAGAGCATCTTAGGGGCCGCAAGTCGGACAGTGGGCTTCGAAAAAGGATCCCTAACTCGGCAAAGAGG
Organism: Amblyomma americanum; assembly: GCF_052857255.1. Taxonomy (NCBI): domain Eukaryota; kingdom Metazoa; phylum Arthropoda; class Arachnida; order Ixodida; family Ixodidae; genus Amblyomma; species Amblyomma americanum. Next base: position 81,042,309 of record NC_135497.1, on the reverse strand, counting down.
TAGGGCGCTCAGGTATAACCTAGGAGAAATAAAAGATATCAATGCATGGAACCGCGAAGTGGTCACAGAAGTGGAGGAGGTCACGGAGACGGTGGCTCATGAAAGCGAAGCAGGGGCATTAGACAGACGTCTGCTTAACCTGTGGAAGCGAAAGATCCAGTGGGAAGAGCAGCTTGGAGGCCGCATGTGGGACAGTGGACAAAGAAAAAGGATCCCCAACTCGGCAGAGAGATAGGGCGCACAGGAGTAAGCTAGGAGAAATAAAGGATATCAATGCAAGGAGCCGCGAAGTGGTCACAGAAGTGGAGGAGGTCACAGAGACGGTGGCTCATGAAAGCGAAGCAGGGCACTAGACAGATGTCCGCTTAACCTGTGGAAGCGAAAGAAGCAGTGGGAAGAGCAGCTTACGGGCCGCACGTCGGACAGTGGGCTTCGAAAAAGGATCCCTAACTCGGCAGACAGATAGGGCGCACAGGAGTAACCTAGGAGAAATAAAGGATATCAATGCATGAAGCCGCGAAGTGGTCACAGAAGTATAGGAGGTCACAGAGACAGTGGCTCATGAAAGCGAAGCAGGAGCACTAGACAGACGTCTGCTTAACCTGTGGAGTCAAAAGAAGCAGCGAAAAGAGCATCTTAGGGGCCGCAAGTCGGACAGTGGGCTTCGAAAAAGGATCCCTAACTCGGCAAAGATTTAGGGCGCTCAGGTATAACCTAGGAGAAATAAAGGATATCAATGCATGGAGCCGCGAAGTGGTCACAGAAGTGGAGGAGGTCACGGAGACGGTGGCTCATGAAAGCGAAGCAGCGGCATTAGACAGACGTCTGCTTAACCTGTGGAAGCGAAAGATCCAGTGGGAAGAGCAGCTTGGAGGCCGCATGTGGGACAGTGGACAAAGAAAAAGGATCCCCAACTCGGCAGAGAGATAGGGCGCACAGGAGTAACCTAGGATAAATAAAGGATATCAATGCAAGGAGCCGCGAAGTGGTCACAGAAGTGGAGGAGGTCACAGAGACGGTTGCTGACGAAAGCGAAGCAGGGGCACTAGACAGACATCTGCTTAACCTGTGGAAGCGAAAGAAGTGGGAAGGGCAGCTTGGGGGCCGCACGTGGGACAGTGGGCTCCGAAAAAGGATCCCCAACTCGGCAGAGAGATAGGGCGCACAGAAGTAACCTAGGAGAAATAAAGAATATCAATGCATGGAGCCGCGAAGTGGTAAGAGAAGTTGGGGATGTCACGGAAACGGTGGCTCATGAAAGCGAAGCAGGGGCACAAGACAGACGTCTGCTTAACCTGTGGAAGCGAAAGAAGCAGTGGGAAGAGCAGCTTGGGGGCCGCACGTGGGACAGTGGGCTCCGAAAAAGTATCCCCAACTCGGCAGAGAGATAGGGCTCACAGGAATAACCTAGCCGAAATAAACGATATCAATGCATAGAGCCGCGAAGTGGACACAGAAGTGGAGCAGGTCACAGAGACGGTGGGTATGAAAGCGAAGCAGGGCCACTAGACAGACACCTGCTTAACATGTGAAAGCGAAAGAAGCAGTGGGAAGAGCAGCTTGGGGGCCACACGTGGGATAGTGGGCTCCGAAAAAGGATCCCCAACTCGGCAGAGAGATAGGGCGCACAGGAGTAACCTAGACGAAATAAAGGATATCAATGCATAGAGCCGCGAAGTGGTCACAGAAGTGGAGGACGTCACAGAGATGGTGGCTGATGAAAGCGAAGCACGGGCACTAGACTGACGTCTGCTTAACCTGTCGAATCTAACGAATTAATTTATTTATTTCACATACTTTCACGGCCCGAAGGCATTACAGAAAGGAGTGGTACAACAAAACAAGACAATACAGTGCATAGTTACACAAAACAAGTTATATGATGGCAGAAAACACAGTTTTCTTGAAGTTCTCAACATCGGTAATGGCAGCGATGGAGGGAGGAAGGTCGTTCCAGTCAACGCTGGTTTTAGGAATAAAAGAATCATAATACAATTTTGTTCTCGAAAATGGAACACCGACTTTAAATATATGATCGGAAAGGGGATGAAATGTATGAAGGGCTCGAAAAAAGATGATCCTTTAACAGAGGGTTATGGTGATACAGTCTGTGGAAAAGACACAGTCGGTGGGAAGAGCAGCTTAGGGGCCGCACGTGCGACAGTGGCCTGCGAAAAGGATCCCCAACTCGGCAGAGAGATAGGGCGCACAGGAGTAACCTAGGAGAATTAAAGATATCAATGCATGGAGCCGTGAAGTGGTCAGAGAAGTGGAGGAGGCCACAGAGACGGTGGCTGATGAAAGCGAAGGAGGGGCACAAGACAGACGTCTGCTTAACCTGTCGAAGCGAACGAAGCAGTGGGAAGAGCAGCTTAGGGGCGCACGTGCGACAGTGGGCCGCGAAAAGGATCCCCAACTCGGCAGAGAGATAGGGCGCACATGATTAACCTAGAAGAAATAAAAGATATCAACGCATGGAGCCGCGAAGTGGGCACAGAAGTGGAGGAAGTCACAGAGACGGTGGATCATGAAAGCGAAGCAGGGGCACTAGACACACATCTGCTTAACCTGTGGAAGCGAAAGAAGAAGTGGAAAGAGCAGCTTGGGGGCCGCACGTGGGACAGTGGGCTCCGAAAAAGGATCCCTAAATCGGCAGACAGATAGGGCGCACAGGAGTAACCTAGGGGAATAAATGATATTAATGCATGGAGCCGTGAAGGGGTCACAGAAGTGGAGGTCACAGAGACGGTGGATCATGAAAGCGAAGCAGGGGCAATAGACAGACGTCTGCTTAACCTGTGGAAGCGAAAGAAGCAGTGGGAAGAGCAGCTTAGGGAGTGCACATTGGACAGTGGGCTCCGAAAAATGATCCCCAACTCGGCAGAGAGATAGGGCGCACAGGAGTAACCTAGGCGAGATAAAGGATATCAATGCATAGAGCCGCGAAGGGGTCACAGAATTGGAGGACGTCACAGAGACGGTTTTGGTTGATAGCGAAGCAGGGGCACTAGACAGACGTCTGCTTAACCTGTGGAAGCGAGAGAAGCAGTGGGATAGCAGCTTACGGGCCGTACGTCGGACAGTGGGCTCCGAAAAAGTATACCTAACTCGGCAGACAGATAGGGCGCACAGGAGTAACCTAGGAGAAATAAAGGATATCAATGCATGAAGCCGCGAAGTGGTCACAGAAGTGGAGGAGGTCACAGAGACGGTGGCTCATGAAAGCGAAGCAGGGGCACTAGACAGACGTCTGCTTAACCTGTGGAGGCGAAAGAAGCAGGGAAAAGAGCATCTTAGGGGGCGCAAGTGGGACAGTGGGCTTCGAAAAAGGATCCCTAACTCGGCAGAGGGGTAGGGCGCTCAGGAGTAACCTAGGAGAAATAAAGGATATCAATGCATGGAGCCGCGAAGTGGTCACAGAAGTGGAGGAGGTCACAGAGACGGTGGCTCATGAAAGCGAAGCAGGGGCACTAGACAGATGTCTGCTTAACCTGTGGAAGCGAAAGAAGCAGTGGGAAGAGCAGCTTACGGGCCGCACGTCGGACAGTGGGCTTCGAAAAAGGATCCCTAACTCGGCAGACAGATAGGGCGCACAGGAGTAACCTAGGAGAAATAAAGGATATCAATGCATGAAGCCGCGAAGTGGTCACAGAAGTATAGGAGGTCACAGAGACAGTGGCTCATGAAAGCGAAGCAGGAGCACTAGACAGACGTCTGCTCAACCTGTGGAGTCAAAAGAAGCAGTGAAAAGAGCATCTTAGGGGCCGCAAGTCGGACAGTGGGCTTCGAAAAAGGATCCCTAACTCGGCAAAGATTTAGGGCGCTCAGGTATAACCTAGGAGAAATAAAGGATATCAATGCATGGAGCCGCGAAGTGGTCACAGAAGTGGAGGAGGTCACGGAGACGGTGGCTCATGAAAGCGAAGCAGGGGCATTAAACAGACGTCTGCTTAACCTGTGGAAGCCAAAGATCCAGTGGGAAGAGCAGCTTGGAGGCCGCATGTGGGACAGTGGACAAAGAAAAAGGATCCCCAACTCGGCAGAGAGATAGGGCGCACAGGAGTAACCTAGGAGAAATAAAGGATATCAATGCAAGGAGCCGCGAAGTGGTCACAGAAGTGGAGGAGGTCACAGAGACGGTTGCTGACGAAAGCGAAGCAGGGGCACTAGACAGACATCTGCTTAACCTGTGGAAGCGAAAGAAGTGGGAAGGGCAGCTTGGGGGCCGCACGTGGGACAGTGGGCTCCGAAAAAGGATCCCCAACTCGGCAGAGAGATAGGGCGCACAGAAGTAACCTAGGAGAAATAAAGAATATCAATGCATGGAGCCGCGAAGTGGTTAGAGAAGTTGGGGATGTCACGGAAACGGTGGCTCATGAAAGCGAAGCAGGGGCACAAGACAGATGTCTGCTTAACCTGTGGAAGCGAAAGAAGCAGTGGGAAGAGCAGCTTGGGGGCCGCACGTGGGACAGTGGGCTCCGAAAAAGGATCCCCAACTCGGCAGAGAGATAGGGCTCACAGGAATAACCTAGCCGAAATAAACGATATCAATGCATAGAGCCGCGAAGTGGACACAGAAGTGGAGCAGGTCACAGAGACGGTGGGTATGAAAGCGAAGCAGGGCCACTAGACAGACACCTGCTTAACATATGAAAGCGAAAGAAGCAGTGGGAAGAGCAGCTTGGGGGCCACACGTGGGATAGTGGGCTCCGAAAAAGGATCCCCAACTCGGCAGAGAGATAGGGCGCACAGGAGTAACCTAGACGAAATAAAGGACATCAATGCATAGAGCCGCGAAGTGGTCACAGAAGTGGAGGACGTCACAGAGACGGTGGCTGATGAAAGCGAAGCACGGGCACTAGACTGACGTCTGCTGAACCTGTGGAAGCGAAAGAAGCAGTGGGAAGAGCAGCTTAGGGGCCGCACGTGGGACTATGGGCTCGAGAAAAGATCCCCAAGTCGGCAGAGAGATAGGGCGCACAGAAGTAACCTCAGAGAAACAAAGGATATCCATGCATGGAGCCGCGAAGTGGTCAGAGAAGTGGAGGAGGCCACAGAGACGGTGGCTGATGAAAGCGAAGGAGGGGCACAAGACAGACGTCTGCTTAACCTGTCGAAGCGAACGAAGCAGTGGGAAGAGCAGCTTAGGGGCGCACGTGCGACAGTGGGCCGCGAAAAGGATCCCCAACTCGGCAGAGAGATAGGGCGCACATGATTAACCTAGAAGAAATAAAGGATATCAACGCATGGAGCCGCGAAGTGGGCACAGAAGTGGAGGAAGTCACAGAGACGGTGGATCATGAAAGCGAAGCAGGGGCACTAGACAGACGTCTGCTTAACCTGTGGAAGCGAAAGAAGCAGTGGGAAGAGCAGCTTGGGGGTCGCACTTGGGACAGTGGGCTCCGAAAAAGGATCCCCAACTCGGCAGAGAGATAGGGCACACAAGAGTAACCTAGGCGAAATAAAGGATATCAATGCATTGAGCTGCGATGTGGTCACAGAAGTGGAGGAGGTCACAGAGACGGTTGCTGATGAAAGCGAAGCAGGGGCACTAGACACACATCTGCTTAACCTGTGGAAGCGAAAGAAGAAGTGGAAAGAGCAGCTTGGGGGCCGCACGTGGGACAGTGGGCTCCGAAAAAGGATCCCTAAATCGGCAGACAGATAGGGCGCACAGGAGTAACCTAGGGGAATAAATGATATTAATGCATGGAGCCGTGAAGGGGTCACAGAAGTGGAGGTCACAGAGACGGTGGATCATGAAAGCAAAGCAGGGGCAATAGACAGACGTCTGCTTAACCTGTGGAAGCGAAAGAAGCAGTGGGAAGAGCAGCTTAGGGACTGCACATTGGACAGTGGGCTCCGAAAAATGATCCCCAACTCGGCAGAGAGATAGGGCGCACAGGAGTAACCTAGGCGAGATAAAGGATATCAATGCATAGAGCCGCGAAGGGGTCACAGAATTGGAGGACGTCACAGAGACGGTTTTGGTTGATAGCGAAGCAGGGGCACTAGACAGACGTCTGCTTAACCTGTGGAAGCGAGAGAAGCAGTGGGATAGCAGCTTACGGGCCGTACGTCGGACAGTGGGCTCCGAAAAAGGATACCTAACTCGGCAGACAGATAGGGCGCACAGGAGTAACCTAGGAGAAATAAAGGATATCAATGCATGAAGCCGCGAAGTGGTCACAGAAGTGGAGGAGGTCACAGAGACGGTGGCTCATGAAAGCGAAGCAGGGGCACTAGACAGACGTCTGCTTAACCTGTGGAGGCGAAAGAAGCAGGGAAAAGAGCATCTTAGGGGGCGCAAGTGGGACAGTGGGCTTCGAAAAAGGATCCCTAACTCGGCAGACAGATAGGGCGCACAGGAGTAACCTAGGAGAAATAAAGGATATCAATGCATGAAGCCGCGAAGTGGTCACAGAAGTACAGGAGGTCACAGAGACAGTGGCTCATGAAAGCGAAGCAGGAGCACTAGACAGACGTCTGCTTAACCTGTGGAGTCAAAAGAAGCAGTGAAAAGAGCATCTTAGGGGCCGCAAGTCGGACAGTGGGCTTCGAAAAAGGATCCCTAACTCGGCAAAGAGGTAGGGCGCTCAGGTATAACCTAGGAGAAATAAAGGATATCAATGCATGGAGCCGCGAAGTGGTCACAGAAGTGGAGGAGGTCACAGAGACGGTTGCTGATGAAAGCGAAGCAGGGGCACTAGACAGACATCTGCTTAACCTGTGGAAGCGAAAGGAGAAGTGGGAAGGGCAGCTTGGGGGCCGCACGTGGGACAGTGGGCTCCGAAAAAGGATCCCCAACTCGGCAGAGAGATAGGGCGCACAGAAGTAACCTAGGAGAAATAAAGGATATCAATGCATGGAGCCGCGAAGTGGTTAGAGAAGTTGGGGATGTCACGGAAACGGTGGCTCATGAAAGCGAAGCAGGGGCACAAGACAGACGTCTGCTTAACCTGTGGAAGCGAAAGAAGCAGTGGGAAGAGCAGCTTGGGGGCCGCACGTGGGACAGTGGGCTCCGAAAAAGGATCCCCAACTCGGCAGAGAGATAGGGCGCACAGGAGTAACCTAGGAGAAATAAAGGCTATCAATGCATGAAGCCGCGAAGTGGTCACAGAAGTGGAGGAGGTCACAGAGACGGTGGCTCATGAAAGCGAAGCAGGAGCACTAGACAGACCTCAGCTTAACCTGTGGAGTCAAAAGAAGCAGTGAAAAGAGCATCTTATGGGCCGCACGTGGGACAGTGGGCTTCGAAAAAGGATCCCTAACTCGGCAAAGAGGTAGGGCGCTCAGGTATAACCTAGGAGAAATAAAGAAAATCAATGCATGGAGCCGCGAAGTGGTCACAGAAGTGGAGGAGGTCACGGAGACGGTGGCTCATGAAAGCGAAGCAGGGGCATTAGGCAGACGTCTGCTTAACCTGTGGAAGCGAAAGAAGCAGTGGGAAGAGCAGCTTGGAGGCCGCATGTGGGACAGTGGACAAAGAAAAAGGATCCCCAACTCGGCAGAGAGATAGGGCGCACAGGAGTAACCTAGGAGAAATAAAGGATATCAATGCAAGGAGCCGCGAAGTGGTCACAGAAGTGGAGGAGGTCACAGAGACGGTTGCTGATGAAAGCGAAGCAGGGGCACTAGACACACATCTGCTTAACCTGTGGAAGAAAAAGAAGAAGTGGAAAGAGCAGCTTGGGGGCCGCACGTGGGACAATGGGCTCCGAAAAAGGATCCCTAAATCGGCAGACAGATAGGGCGCACAGGAGTAACCTATTAGAAATAAAGGATATCAATGCATGGAGCCGCGAAGTGGTCACAGAAGTGGAGGAGGTCACAGAGACGGTGGCTCATGAAAGCGAAGCAGGGGCACTAGACAGATGTCTGCTTAACCTGTGGAAGCGAAAGAAGCAGTGGGAAGAGCAGCTTACGCGCCGCACGTCGGACAGTGGGCTTCGAAAAAGGATCCCTAACTCGGCAGACAGATAGGGCGCACAGGAGTAACCTAGGAGAAATAAAGGATATCAATGCATGAAGCCGCGAAGTGGTCACAGAAGTATTGGAGAATACAGAGACGGTGGCTCATGAAAGCGAAGCAGGGGCACAAGACAGACGTCTGCTTTACCTGTGGAAGCGAACGAAACAGTGGGAAGAGCAGCTTATGGGCCGCACGTGGGACAGTGGGCTCTGAGAAAGGATCCCCAACTCGGCAGAGAGATAGGGCGCACAGAAGTAACCTAGGAGAAATAAAGGATATCAATGCATGGAGCCGCGAAGTGGTCAGAGAAGTTGGGGAGGTTACGGGGCGGTGGCTCATGAAAGCGAAGCAGGGGCACAAGACAGACGTCTGCTTAACCTGTGGAAGCGAAAGAAGCAGTGGGAAGAGCAGCTCAGGTGCCGCACGTGGGACAGTGGGCTTCAAGAAAGGATCCCCAACTCGGAAGAGAGATAGGACGCACAGAAGTAACCTAGGAGAAATAAGGGATGTCAATGCATGGAGCCGCGAAGTGGTCAGAGAAGTGGAGGAGATCACAGAGACGGTTGCTGATGAAATCGAAGCACGTGCACTAGACAGACGTCTGCTTAATCTGTCGAAGCTAACGAATCGGTGGGAAGAGCAGCTTAGGGGCCGCACGTGCGAATGTTGGCTGCGGAAAGGATCCGCAACTCGGCAGAGAGATAGGACGCACAGGAGTAACCTGGGAGAGTTAAAGATATCAATGCATGGAGCCGTGAAGTGGTCAGAAAAGTGGAGGAGGTCGCAGAGACGGTGGCTGATGAAAGCGGAGGGGCACAAGACAGACGCCTGCTTAACCTGTGGAAGCGAAAGAAGCAGTGGGAAGAGCAGCTTAGAGGCCGCACGTGCGACAGTGGGCTGCGAAATGGATCCCCAACTCGGCAGAGAGATGGAGCGCACAGGAGTAACCTAGGAGAAATAAAGGATATCAATGCATGGAGCCGCAAAGTGGTAAGAGAAGTGGAGGAGGTCAGAGAGACAGTGGCTGATGAAAGCGAAGGAGGGGCACACGACAGACGTCTGCTTAACCTGTGGAAGCGAAAGAAGCAGTGGGAAGAGCAGCTTAGGGGCCGCACGTAGGACAGTGGGCTCGGAAAAAGGATCCCCAACTCGGCAGAGAGATAGGGCGCACAGAAGTAACCTAGGAGAAATAAAGGATATCAATGCATGAAGCCGTGAAGTGGTCAGAGAAGTGGAGGAGATCACAGAGACGGTGGTTGATGAAAGCGAAGCACGGGCACTAGACAGACATCTGCTTAACCTGTAGAAGCGAAAGAAAGAGTGGGAAGAACATCGTAGGAGGCGCAAGTGGGAGAGTGGGCTTCGAAAAAGGATCCCTAACCTGGCAGAGGGGTAGGGCGCTCAGGAGTAACCTAGGAGAAATCAAGTATATGAATGTTTGGAGCCGCGAGGTGGTCACAGAAGTGGAGGAGGTCACAGAGACGGTGGCTCATGAAAGCGAAGCAGGGGCACTAGACAGACGTCTGCTTAACCTGTGGAAGCGAATGAAGCAGTGGGAAGAGCAGCTTACGGGCCGCACGTCGGACAGTGGGTTTCGAAAAAGGATCCCTAACTCGGCAGACAGATAGGGCGCACAGGAGTAACCTAGGATAAATAAAGGATATCAATGCATGAAGCCGCGAAGTGGTCACAGAAGTGGAGGAGGTCACAGAGACGGTGGCTCATGAAAGCGAAGCAGGAGCACTAGACGGACCTCAGCTTAACCTGTGGAGTCAAAAGAAGCAGTGAAAAGAGCATCTTATGGGCCGCACGTGGGACAGTGGGCTTCGAAAAAGGATCCCTAACTCGGCAGAGGTAGGGCGCTCAGGTATAACCTAGGAGAAATAAAGGATATCAATGCATGGAGCCGCGAAGTGGTCACAGAAGTGGAGGAGGTCACGGAGACGGTGGCTTATGAAAGTGAAGCAGGGGCATTAGACAGACGTCTGCTTAACCTGTGGAAGCGAAAGAAGCAGTGGGAAGAGCAGATTGGAGGCCGCATGTGGGACAGTAGACAAAGAAAAAGGATCCCCAACTCGGCAGAGAGATAGGGCGCACAGGAGTAACCTAGGAGAAATAAAGGATATCAATGGAAGGAGCCGCGAAGTGGTCACAGAAGTGGAGGAGGTCACAGAGACGGTTGCTGATGAAAGCGAAGCAGGGGCACTAGACAGACATCTGCTTAACCATGGAAGCGAAAGAAGAAGTGGGAAGAGCAGCTTGGGTTCCGCACGTGGGACAGTGGGCTCCGAAAAAGGATCCCCAACTCGGCAGAGAGATAGGGCGAACAGAAGTAACCTAGGAGAAATAAAGGATATCAATGCATGGAGCCGCGAAGTGGTCAGAGAAGTTGGGGATGTCACGGAAATGGTGGCTCATGAAAGCGAAGCAGGGCCACTAGACAGACACCTGCTTAACATGTGAAAGCGAAAGAAGCAGTGGGAAGAGCAGCTTGGGGGTCGCACTTGGGACAGTGGGCTCCGAAAAAGGATCCCCAACTCGGCAGAGAGATAGGGCACACAAGAGTAACCTAGGCGAAATAAAGGATATCAATGCATTGAGCTGCGAAGTGGTCACAGAAGTGGAGGAGGTCACAGAGACGGTTGCTGATGAAAGCGAAGCAGGGGCACTAGACACACATCTGCTTAACCTGTGGAAGCGAAAGAAGAAGTGGAAAGAGCAGCTTGGGGGCCGCACGTGGGACAGTGGGCTCCGAAAAAGGATCCCTAAATCGGCAGACAGATAGGGCGCACTGGATTAACCTAGGGGAATAAATGATATTAATGCATGGAGCGTGAAGGGGTCACAGAAGTGGAGGTCACAGAGACGGTGGATCATGAACGCGAAGCAGGGGCACTAGACAGACGTCTGCTTAACCTGTGGAAGCGAAAGAAACAGTGGGAAGAGCAGCTTATGGGCCGCACGTGGGACAGTGGGCTCTGAGAAAGGATCCCCAACTCGGCAGAGAGATAGGGCCCACAGGAGTAACCTAGGAGAAATAAAGGATATCAATGCATGGAGCCGCGAAGTGGTCACAGAAGTGGAGGAGGTCACGGAGACAGTGGCTCATGAAAGCGAAGCAGGGGCACAAGACAGACGTCTGTTTACCTGTGGAAGCGAAAGAAACAGTGGGAAGAGCAGCTTATGGGCCGCACGTGGGACAGTGGGCTCTGAGAAAGGATCCCCAACTCGGCAGAGAGATAGGGCGCACAGGAGTAAACTAGGAGACATAAAGGATATCAATGCATGGAGCCGCGAAGTGGTCACAGAAGTGGAGGAGGTCACAGAGATGGTGGGTATGAAAGCGAAGCAGGGGCACTAGACAGACATCTGCTTAACCTGTGGAAGCGAAAGAAGAAGTGGAAAAGCAGCTTGGGGGCCGCACGTGGGACAGTGGGCTCCGAAAAAGGATCCCCAACTCGGCAGAGAGATAGGGCGACACAGGAGTAACCTAGGCGAAATAAAGGATATGAATGCATAGAGCCGCGAAGTGGTCACAGAAGTGGAGGAGGTCACAGAGATGGTGGGTATGAAAGCGAAGCAGGGCCACTAGAGACATCTGCTTACCATGTTAAAGCGAAAGAAGCAGTTGGAAGAGCAGCTTTGGGGCCACACGTGGGACAGTGGGCTCCGAAAAAGGATCCCCAACTCGGCAGAGAGATAGGGCGCACAGGAGTAACCTAGGCGAAATAAAGGATATCAATGCATAGAGCCGCGAAGAGGTCAAAGAAGTGGAGGAGGTCACAGAGACGGTTGCTGATGAAAGTGAAGCAGGGGCACAAGACAGACGTCTGCTTAACCTGTGGAAGCGAAAGAAGCAGTGGGAAGAGCAGCTTGGGGGCCGCACGTGGGACAGTGGGCTCCGAAAAAGGATCCCCAACTCGGCAGAGAGATAGGGCTCACAGGAATAACCTAGGCGAAATAAACGATATCAATGCATAGAGCCGCGAAGTGGTCACAGAAGTGGAGCAGGTCACATAGACGGTGGGTATGAAAGCGAAGCAGGGCCACAAGACAAACACTTGCTTAACATGTGAAAGCGAAAGAAGCAGTGGGAAGAGCAGCTTGGGGCCACACGTGGGACAGTGGGCTCCGAAAAAGGATCCCCAACTCGGCAGAGAGATAGGGCGCACAGGAGTAACCTAGACGAATAAAGGATATCAATGCATAGAGCCGCGAAGTGGTCACAGAAGCTGAGGACGTCACAGAGACGGTTGCTGATGAAAGCGAAGCAGGGGCACTAGACAGACATCTGCTTCACCTATGGAAGCGAAAGGAGAAGTGGGAAGAGCACCTTGGAGGCCGCACGTGGGACAGTGGGCTCCGGAAAAGGATCCCCAACTCGGCAACGAGATATCGCGACAGGAGTAACCTAGGCGAAATAAAGGATATCAATGCATAAGCCGCAAAGTGGTCGCAGAAGTGGAGGAGGTCACAGAGACGGTGGGTATGAAAGCGAAGCAGGGGCACTAAACAGATATCTGCTTAACCCGTGCAAGCGATAGAAGCAGTGGGAAGAGCAGCTTAGGGGCCGCACGTCGAACAGTGGGCTCCGAAAAAGGATCCCTAACTCGGCAGACAGATATGGCGCACAGAGTAACCTAGGAGAAATAAAGGATATCAATGCATGGAGCCGCGAAGTGGTCACAGAAGTGGAGGAGGTCACGGAGACAGTGGCTCATGAAAGCGAAGCAGGGGCACAAGACAGACGTCTGCTTTACCTGTGGAAGCGAAAGAAACACTGGGAAGAGCAGCTTATGGGCCGCACGTGGGACAGTGGGCTCTGAGAAAGGATCCCCAACTCGGCAGAGAGATAGGGCGCACAGAAGTAACCTAGGAGAAATAAAGGATATCAATGCATGGAGCCGCGAAGTGGTCAGAGAAGTTGGGGAGGTTACGGAGACGGTGGCTCATGAAAGCGATGCAGGGGCACAAGACAGACGTCTGCTTAACCTGTGGAAGCGAAAGAAGCAGTGGGAAGAGCAGCTTAGGTGCCACACGTGGGACAGTGGGCTTCAAGAAAGGATCCCCAACTCGGAAGACAGATAGGACGCACAGAAGTAACCTAGGAGAAATAAGGGATGTCAATGCATGGAGCCGCGAAGTGGTCAGAGAATTGGAGGAGATCCCAGAGACGGTGGCTGATGAAATCGAAGCACGTGCACTAGACAGACGTCTGCTTAATCTGTCGAAGCTAACGAATCGGTGGGAAGAGCAGCTTAGGGGCCGTTCGTGCGAATGTGGGCTGCGGAAAGAATCCCCAACTCGGCAGAGAGATAGGGCGCACAGGAGTAACCTGGGAGAATTAAAGATATCAATGCATGGAGCCGTGAAGTGGTCAGAAAAGTGGAGGTGGTCGCTGAGACGGTGGCTGATGAAAGCGGAGGGGCACAAGACAGACGTCTGCTTAACCTGTGGAAGCGAAAGACGCACTTGGAAGAGCCGCTTAGGGGCCGCACGTGGGACAGTGGCCTCCGAGAAAGGATCCCCAACTCGGCAGAGAGATAGGGCACACAGAAGTAACCTATGAGAAATAAAGATATCAATGCATGGTGCCTTGAAGTGGTCAGAGAAGTGGAGGAGGTCACAGAGACGGTGGCTGATGAAAGTGAAGCAGGGGCACAAGAGAGACGTCTGCTTAACCTGTGGAAGCGAAAGAAGCAGCGGGAAGAGCAGCTTAGAGCCGCACGTGCGACAGTGGGCTGCGAAATGGATCCCCAACTGGGCAGAGAGATGGAGCGCACAGGAGTAACCTAGGAGAAATAAAGGATATCAATGCATGGAGCCGCAAAGTGGTAAGAGAAGTGGAGGAGGTCAGAGAGACGGTGGCTGATGAAAGTGAAGGAGGGGCATAAGACAGACGTCTGCTTAACCTGTGGAAGCGAAAGAAGCAGTGGGAAGAGCAGCTTAGGGGCCGCACGTAGGACAGTGGGCTCGGAGAAAGGATCCCCAACTCGGCAGAGATATAGGGCGCACAAAAGTAACTTAGGAGAAATAAAGGATATCAATGCATGAAGCCGTGAAGTGGTCAGAGAAGGGGAGGAGATAATAGAGACGGTGGCTGATGAAAGCGAAGCACGGGCACTAGACAGACATCTGCTTAACCTGCAGAAGCTAAAGAAGGAGTGGGAAGAGCAGCTTAGGGGCCGCACGTAGGACAGTGGGCTCGGAGAAAGGATCCCCAACTCGGCAGAGATATAGGGCGCACAAAAGTAACTTAGGAGAAATAAAGGATATCAATGCATGAAGCCGTGAAGTGGTCAGAGAAGGGGAGGAGATCACAGAGACGGTGGCTGATGAAAGCGAAGCACGGGCACTAGACAGACATCTGCTTAACCTGTAGAAGCTAAAGAAGGAGTGGGAAGAGCAGCTTAGGGGCCGCACGTGCGACAGTGGGCTCCGAAAAGGAGCCCCAACTCGGCAGATAGATAGGGCGCACAGGAGTAACCAAGGAGAAATAAAGGATATCAATGCATGGAGCCGCAAAGTGGCAGAGAGGTGGAGGAGGTCACAGAGATGGTGGCTGATGAAAGCGAAGCAGGACTCAAGACAGACGTCTGCTTAACCTGTGGAAGCGAAAGAAGCAGTGGGAAGAGCATATTAGGAGGCGCAAGTGGGACAGTGGGCTTCGAAAAAGGATCCCTAACTCGGCAGAGGGGTAGGGCGCTCAGAAGTAACCTAGGAGAAATAAAGGATATCAATGCATGGAGCCGCGAAGTGGTCACAGAAGTGGAGGAGGTCACAGAGACGGGGGCTCATGAAAGCGAAGCAGGGGCACTAGACAGACGTCTGCTTAACCTGTGGAAGCGAAAGAAGCAGTGGGAAGAGCAGCTTGGGGGCCGCACATGGGACAGTGGGCTCCGAAAAAGGATCCCCAACTCGGCAGAGAGATAGTGCTCACAGGAATAACCTAGGCGAAATAAACGATATCAATGCATAGAGCCGCGAAGTGGTCACAGAAGTGGAGCAGGTCACAGAGACGGTGGGTATGAAAGCGAAGCAGGGCCACTAGACAGACACCTGCTTAACATGTGAAAGCGATAGAAGCAGTGGGAAGAGCAGCTTGGGGGCCACACGTGGGACAGTGGGCTCCGAAAAAGGATCCCCAACTCGGCAGAGAGATAGGGCGCACAGGAGTAACCTAGACGAAATAAAGGATATCAATGCATAGAGCCGCGAAGTGGTCACAGAGGCTGAGGACGTCACAGAGACGGTTGCTGATGAAAGCGAAGCAGGGGCACTAGACAGACATCTGCTTCACCTATGGAAGCGAAAGAAGTGGGAAGAGCACCTTGGGGGCCGCACATGGGACAGTGGGCTCCGATAAAGGATCCCCAACTCGGCAACAATATAGCGCGACAAGAGTAACCTAGGCGAAATAAAGGATATCAAAGCATAGAGCCCCAAAGTGGTCACAGAAGTGGAGGAGGTCACAGAGACGGTAGGTATGAAAGCGAAGCAGGGGCCCTAAACAGATATCTGCTTAACCTGTGCAAGGGATAGAAGCAGTGGGAAGAGCAGCTTAGGGGCCGCACGTCGAACAGCGGGCTCCGAAAAGTATCCCTAACTCGGCAGACAGATATGGCGCACAGGAGTAACCTAGGAGAAATAAAGGTTATCAATGCATGGAGCCGCGAAGTGGTCACAGCAGTGGGGGAGGTCACGGAGACAGTGGCTCATGAAAGCGAAGCAGGGGCACAAGACAGACGTCTGATTTACCTGTTGAAGCGAAAGAAACAGTGGGAAGAGCAGCTTATGGGCCGCACGTGGGACAGTGGGCTCTGAGAAAGGATCCCCAACTCGGCAGAGAGATGAAGCGCACAGAAGTAACCTAGGAGAAATAAAGGCTATCAATGCATGGAGCCGCGAAGTGGTCAGAGAAGTTGGGGAGGTTACGGAGACGGTGGCTCATGAAAGCGAAGCAGGGGCACAAGACAGACGTCTGCTTAACCTGTGGAAGCGAAAGAAGCAGTGGGAAGAGCAGCTTAGGTGCCGCACGTGGGACAGTGGGGTTCAAGAAAGGATCCCCAACTCGGAAGAGAGAAAGGACGCACAGAAGTAACCTAGGAGAAATAAGGGATGTCAATGCATGGAGCCGCGAAGTGGTCAGAGAAGTGGAGGAGATCACAGAGACGGTGGCTGATGAAATCGAAGCACGTGCTCTAGACAGACGTCTGCTTAATCTGTCGAAGCTAACGAATCGGTGGAAAGAGCAGCTTAGGGGCCGCACGTGCGAATGTGGGCTGCGGAAAGGATCCCCAACTCGGCAGAGAGATAGGGCGCACAGGAGTAACCTGGGAGAATTAAAGATATCAATGCATGGAGCCGTGAAGTGGTCAGAAAAGTGGAGGAGGTCGCAGAGACGGTGGCTGATGAAAGCGGAGGGGCACAATACAGACGTCTGCTTAACCTGTGGAAGCGAAAGACGCACTGGGAAGAGCCGCTTAGGGGCCGCACGTGGGACAGTGGCCTCCGAGAAAGGATCCCCAACTCGGCAGATAGATAGGGCACACAGAAGTAACCTAGGGGAAATAAAGATATCAATGCATGGTGCCTTGAAGTGGTCAGAGAAGTGGAGGAGGTCACAGAGACGGTGGCTTATGAAAGTGAAGCAGGGGCACAAGACAGACGTCTGCTTAACCTGTGGAATCGAAAGAATCAGTAGGAAGAGCAGCTTGGGGGCCGCACTTGGGACAGTGGTCTCCGAAAAAGGATCCCCAACTCGGCAGAGAGATAGGGCGCACAGGAGTAACCAAGGAGAAATAAAGGATATCAATGCATGGAGCCGCAAAGTGGTCAGAGTGGAGGAGGAGGTCACAGAGATGGTGGCTGATGAAAGCGAAGCAAGACACAAGACAGACGTCTTCTTAACCTGTGGAAGCGAAAGAAGCAGTGGGAAGAGCAGCTTGGGGGCCGCACTTGAGACAGTGGGCTCCGAAAAAGGATCCCCAACTCGGCAGAGAGATAGGGCTCACAGGAGTAACCTAGGCGAAATAAAGGATATCAATGCATAGAGCCGCGAAGAGGTCACAGAGACGGTTGCTGGTGAAATCGAAGCAGGGGCACTAGACACACATCTGCTTAACCTGTGGAAGCGAAATAAGAAGTGGAAAGAGCAGCTTGGGGGCCGCACGTGGGACAGTGGTCTCCGAAAAAGGATCCCTAAATCGGCAGACAGATAGGGCGCACAGGAGTAACCTAGGGGAATAAATGATATTAATGCATGGAGCGTGAAGGGGTCACAGAAGTGGAGGTCACAGAGACGGTGGATCACGAAAGCGAAGCAGGGGCACTAGACAGACGTCTGCTTAACCTGTGGAAGCGAAAGAAGCAGTGGGAAGAGCAGCTTAGGGACTGCACATCGGACAGTGGGCTCCGAAAAATGATCCCCAACTCGGCAGAGAGATAGGGCGCACAGGCGTAACCAAGGAGAAATAAAGGATATCAATGTATGGAGCCGCAAAGTGGTCAGAGTGGTGGAGGAGGTCAGAGAGATGGTGGCTGATGAAAGCGAAGCAGGACACAACACAGACGTCTGCTTAACCTGTGGAAGCGAAAGAAGCAGTGGGAAGAGCAGCTTGGGGGCCGCACTTGGGACTGTGGGCTCCGAAAAAGGATCCCCAACTCGGCAGAGAGATAGGGCGCACAGGAGTAACCTAGGCGAAATAAAGGATATCAATGCATAGAGCCGCGAAGAGGTCAAAGAGGTGGAGGAGGTCACAGAGACGGTTGCTGATGAAAGTGAAGCAGGGGCACAAGACAGACATCTGCTTAACCTGTGGAAGCGAAAGAAGCACTGCGAAAAGCAGCTTAAGGGCCGCACGTGCGACAGTGGGCTGCGAAATGGATCCCCAACTCGGCAGAGAGATGGAGCGCACAGGAGTAACCTAGGAGAAATAAAGGATATCAATGCATGGAGCCGCGAAGTGGTCACAGAAGTGGAGGAGGTCACGGAGACGGTGGCTCATGAAAGCGAAGCAGGGGCATTAGACAGACGTCTGCTTAACCTGTGGAAGCGAAAGAAGCAGTGGGAAGAGCAGATTGGAGGCCGCATGTGGGACAGTAGACAAAGAAAAAGGATCCCCAACTCGGCAGAGAGATAGGGCGCACAGGAGTAACCTAGGAGAAATAAAGGATATCAATGCAAGGAGCCGCGAAGTGGTCACAGAAGTGGAGGAGGTCACAGAGACGGTTGCTGATGAAAGCGAAGCAGGGGCACTAGACAGAAATCTGCTTAACCATGGAAGCGAAAGAAGAAGTGGGAAGAGCAGCTGGGGGCCGCAAGTGGGACAGTGGGCTCCGAAAAAGGATCCCCAACTCGGCAGACAGATAGGGCGCACAGGAGTAACCTAGGGGAATAAATGATATTAATGCATGGAGCGTGAAGGGGTCACAGAAGTGGAGGTCACAGAGACGGTGGATCATGAACGCGAAGCAGGGGCACTAGACAGACGTCTGCTTAACCTGTGGAAGCGAAAGAAGCAGTGGGAAGAGCAGCTTAGGGATTGCACATCGGACAGTGGGCTCCGAAAAATGATCCCCAACTCGGCAGAGAGATAGGGCGCACAGGAGTTACCTAGGAGAAATAAAGGATATCAATGCATGGAGCCGCGAAGTGGTCACAGAAGTGGAGGAGGTCACGGAGACAGTGGCTCATGAAAGCGAAGCAGGGGCACAAGACAGACGTCTGCTTTACCTGTGGAAGCGAAAGAAACAGTGGGAAGAGCAGCTTATGGGCCGCACGTGGGACAGTGGGCTCTGAGAAAGGATCCCCAACTCGGCAGAGAGATAGGGCGCACAGGAGTAACCTAGGAGAAATAAAGGATATCAATGCATGGAGCCGCGAAGTGGTCACAGAAGTGGAGGAGGTCACGGAGACAGTGGCTCATGAAAGCGAAGCAGGGGCACAAGACAGACGTCTGCTTAACCTGTGGAAGCGAAAGAAGCAGTGGGAAGAGCAGCTTAGGTGCCGCACGTGGGACAGTGGGCTTCAAGAAAGGATCCCCAACTCGGAAGAGAGATAGGACGCACAGAAGTAACCTAGGAGAAATAAGGGATGTCAATGCATGGAGCCGCGAAGTGGTCAGGGAAGTGGAGGAGGTCACAGAGACGGTGGCTGATGAAATCGAAGCACGTGCACTAGACAGACGTCTGCTTAATCTGTCGAAGCTAACGAATCGGTGGGAAGAGCAGCTTAGGGGCCGCACGTGCGAATGTGGGCTGCGGAAAGGATCCCCAACTCGGCAGAGAGATAGGGCGCACAGGAGGAACCTG